>NW_028270177.1:75644295-75963946 GCF_037043375.1 Chiloscyllium plagiosum
CACATTACAGTCAGCATACTTCCCTTTCGAAGGGACATGAATGAATGGGTTTTCAGCAATATAAAGTTATTGTCTCTGTTCCTGAGATTGGGTTTATTTCCCAGATTTTATTCATCGAATTTAACGAGCAACAGCTGCCACGTTCCAGTCTCCAAAGATTACTAGCCCAAAAGATCGCCGCTGCACTAACAACTCCCTGCTGCATTTCTCCATTCAAAGAATGACATTATCAATTCAGATTATCCCAGATGGAGAGAGAATACTACGCGTTTCTGTGTTGGAATGGAAACAATGTACGCTGGATTGAAGTGTTTACTGGAGCAAGAGACTGATGTGGAGACGATGAGAGCAAAAGCAGTTCTTACTGTCAAAGTAACAAAATACCACTTTGTGAAGGAAAATCTCTTAGAATGCTTTCAACACATCGACCTCTCACTTAAACCTCCAGCATGCTTCCTCTGAGCCAATTCTCAGTGCGGGTTAATGCTGCTGCTGAATCTTAATAATATAATAAATTGAGATCAATATGCCCTTCCACCTCGCCTTTGACCAGAAGCACACCCAGCCGCAGCATTTCTCGTGTTTGGATAAATAGACAAAGTCTTTTCTGGGGTCGAGGAGTCCAGAACGAGAGGGCATAGATTTACATTGAGAAGGGAAAGATATAAAAGAGACCAAAGAGGTAACTTTTTCTTACAGAGGGTGGTGCGTGTAGGGAATACGCTGCCAGAGGAAGTGGTGGTGGGTAGTGCAATTGCAACAATTCAAAGGCATTTGGATGGGTATATGAAGAGGAAGGGTTTGGAGGGATATGGGCCGATTGCTGGCAGGTGGGGTTAGATTGGGTTGGGATATTTGGTTGGCATGGACCAAAGAGTCTGCTTCCATGCTGTATATCTCCATGACTCTATGACCGCGCCTTTACCAATCGTGTCACGGGTGCCACAGAATAGCTTCACTTGCTCATTTCCACCCCCACTTCCGGTTTGGTATTCGCGGCTGTGCCACGAAGTTTTTCTGATTCCGGTTTTCGGAACTCGGGTTATGTGACTGACTGCAGCCGTGGGTACTTCCTTGTGTGGGGAAGTTGATGAATGAACTGTTATTAACACATTGTTAATAACACATTGTTATTGAAACATACATTGCAACAATATCCCGCCCTATCCCCTGAACTTTTTTGTTTCTCGCAATCTATCAATCTCAGTCTTGAGCATGCAGTCCTCGATGGAACCACCACAGCGTCTGGGTACATCGAATTTAAAGATTCAGCTAATTCTGAGTTCCCACATGTCTGCTATCGCTTGCCTAATATTCCTGTTGTGCATCTGCTACTCCTCCTAACATCTCCTATTTCACTGTAAATATTGCTGGTTTTAAACGCGTGTCTCTGCATGACTCAGTGATGGTTTGAATATTAAAAGATTCTGCATTGTGGCCGCCGTAAGCTCGTTCGAATCCGAGTCACTGGATTTTACTCCTTGTAACTCATGCTGAAGAAACACAGAAAGGAATTAGTTGAATTTACACTAAAGTAAAATCAGAGATTATGATTTTTCCCCATCAAACCCCTCTCTCTCACATCTCTGTGAGTCATATATCAGGATTCATACTCACCCATTCTCGGAGAATTCCCTCCCGCCTGCAATCACCTCTTTCAAGTTCCGCCTCCCATTTCCCTTACAATCACTTTCACATTGATCTCGTTAGGCCTGTGCTGCTGTGCTCACTGTTGCTGAGTGACTATGCCCAAGTCTCACCATTGGTACCCTCAAACGAGTTGATCCATTTTGATATCGCGGTTGTGAGCTCAATCCACATGGCACAGCTTTTACTGACATGGACCAGCCGTTATTGAAACATCAGACTTAAGAAAAGGGCACAGGGCTGCATTGAGAAAAAGAAACTTTATTCAAAAAACACCAGTTTCTTTGGACTTCCGCATCATTTATTTCACTTGTTCATTCGGCTCAAGCGAGACTATTGTGTGTAGTTATGCAATTCACATTATAGCAGGGATGGGATAGCACTGGAAACGATGCAGGGGAGATTTGCCAGGATATTGTCTGGGCTAAAGAAATGAGATTGGACAATTGCTTTTCATAGAGCAGAGGAGATTGTGCGGGTGGTGGTGGGGGGAGGGCATGATTAAGATGTACAAAATACTGAGGGGTATGGATAGCATAGACGGAAATACATGTTTCACTTTGACGGAGATTTCGATCACGGGAGGCCACCGATTTACGGTCAGAGGCGGAAAGATTAGAGTGAATGCGTGGAAAAACGTTTTCAAACAGTGGGTGTTTGAAATCTGGAAGATAGTGTATGCAAGACTCTGAGAGGCAGAAATCCACATAACTTTCCGAAGTATTCCGTTGTGAATTTGTGATGCCAAGACATACAAGGCTATGGGTCAAGTGATTTGAAAAGGAGTTAGGATAGTTAGGCGATTGTTATTGAGCAATACAGATACTCCGTTCTAAGTACGGGTTAGTAATACCTGTCCTTCCATTCTCGAAGGGACATGTCACAGGAAGAACTGTGCTGTCTTAATCAGCGTGGGGGAGTACTACTGCTCCCGGGGAGACAGACTGACAGTGACAGTGCAAACACGTGAGATCTGTAAGCTCTACCTTGCGTCAGTTTTGGAATGAAAATCATTTGGTAGTTTTGCTCCGTAGTGAGGTGTTTACTTATAGCAGGAAGCTCAGGAATATATACATTGTACTGCCCTTTCCCCACTGGCCCATACCACCATTCCACGAAATCCCAAAAGTTGTAATGCTGTTCGTTTACAATGTCTCTCCTCACAGTGTAAGGTTTCAGTGATTTATCTGCCCATTACTCAATTTAGCAAACTGCATTTCCTGCTCACAATGTGATCTCGTCTAGACTGGGGAGTGAAAAACAGAGCGGGTGACAAACGTGTGTATACCGACGTTCTGTCGGTAAGCAAAGACCCCGAGCTTCCAGGTAACTGTCACTGCAACATCCCACTGTGTTCCCAAAACCTCCATTTCAGTTTGGTCTGCTGCAGAGCTCCCGCATAGCACAGCGTGAGTTAGAAGAGTGGCAAGTTATTTTCTCATGAGAGACCGTGCAATCTTCAGTGCCCAACATCGATTTCAATCATTTTATACACAAGCTTATACACATCAGGTGCAGTGTGCCTCAGCGACAGGACTCGCTGCAGTAACATCCCATGCTGATTCAGACAGCACAGTCCTCGCTGTGATTTCGAGAAGGACACAGATACTGTTGCCCATGACTGGAAGAGATTCTCTCTTTCCTCGCAGTTCTGCACTTTTCTGCATCAGATGGCGTTATTTGCACAAGGTTCCCAAAAGAAGATGAGGTCCTGTGCCTGCACGATCTCCGTCTTGTTCAGCTTTCCAGAACTTCCATAACTCCCACTCCCTCTAACAGCCTCCCCTGCTCCACAACCCAGTAGTTGATAGGGAACTGAAGAGCGCGTTCACGTTTCTCTCCCACTACACTGATTGCCAATAGAAGATGGGTTCGTCCAGCTGCCAATGTGGGAGCCCGCTCGCGGGGGAAGCGGCTAGCACAGCCTCCTGGGAAATGGGAGTCAGAATGGCAAGGAGCTGTTATTAAAACTCAGTGCTGCCTTCACTCCGAAACAACAGAAGCAACCTTTTTTTTAAAACAAAGAGTCTCACCGGATTTATGGATTATGCTTCTGCTGCGGTCTGGCTTGTTGTCTGGGGTGTGATATCACCTCGGGTGGGTGATGTAAGTGCGAGAAGTTACACTTCAGCCCTGGAGTTTTGAATCCAGTTCCAGTTTGGACTCAGAAGATATAATTTTGATGATACCGAGGTCAGATCAAGGTACCGAAGCTTAAAGACACACAGCAGAAGCTTCTTGTAGTCCGTTACGAGATGGAGAAATGGATTCTCTCACTTCAAATGATGCTGATCCTGTTAATGTAGATTTTGCCGAGTGCACGTCCTGTGCGGAGTAACCTGAAGCTTTGATCTGTCCAAAATGTTGTCTTTTTCTCAGGCTGTGATCTGCATGCCCTTGATTGTTATGATCTGCCTTTACCAATCGCAAACAACGGTTTTCACTGTACGCAGGCTCATGTGACAATCAATCAATCAAATAAAGTCAATCAATCGAACCACATAGACATTTCCTTATTGTTTGGTGCCAGCATAGCGAAGGTTGGCTGCATGGCCTCACTTTGCACTGTGACATATTTTGTGATTCTGAGTGAGATCACAAAGAATGAGATAAGTTACTCACAGGTTATATTGACACAGCCAAAATACATCTGTGCCACATAGTATCACACAATAATAGTGAAGACCTTTTGCAATCATCCTCTGAGGTACATGCCACACGCCAGACGAAAAGCTGAAGACAGTGTTCTCCCCGTGTCTGCGTGGGTTTCCTCCGGGTGCTCCGGTTTCCTCCCACAGTCCAAAGATGTGCAGGGTCAGGTGAATTGGCCATACTAAATTGCCCGTAGTGTGAGGTAAGGGGGAAATGTAGGGGTATGGGTGGGTTTCGCTTCGGCGGGTCGGTGTGGACTTGTTGGGCCGAAGGGCCTGTTTCCACACAGTAATCTAATCTAAAAATCTAAAAGTGTGATTCTGCTATGGTCAGCGCTAACAAGCGGCCCAGCGGGAGCGTATTGGCCTCATAACCCGGCAATTATTGGATTGAAAACATCCTCTGCTCGTTGAAAATTCCACGTTTCAGTGTGTGTACTGCCCCCGCCAGTGTTTCACTATAACAGAGGTCCGATCTACGTATTGCATGTTGTTTTACTTTCCACTTCCTTTCACTCAATGTATCTGAAATGAATATCACTACTGATACACCCACCAAATTTACACAGGTGTGGAAACACACTTGTGAATGTGTGGAAGCTCTTTTCCTGTTCTCTGTCGATCTGCTCTGACGTGATTCGCAAAATCATTTGCCAGAGCTGGGAATAAACTGGTGATGGTGAGATGTATCAGTTGTAGATTGCTCTATGTGCATGACACCCTGCAGGTATTCCCCACGCTGGTTCACACAGCAGTGTCTTCCCACGAAATGAAAAGCCGTGAGTGACAATTAGATCAACTTGTTGGAGACAGCATTACGATACAGACACAGCTCCGCATTATTAGGATATATATCACCAACTATGAATAACCACAGAGATATACAAGTGACAGAAAATCGCCATGGACTCGATGGGCTGAACAGCTTCTGTCGGCACATGAGTGACGCCACACTTTGATGCTGCCACTATTCCTGTCTCTGGGACAGAATGGCTGATGGAGAAACAATGTTTCATTGGTAACCTATCGTCTGCTTTAGACAGTCTGCAGCCCTGCAGCTCAGGCTGTGGGGATGACTCTCAGTGAGTGAGGATTTCACTCGGATTGTCTTCATCTGTGACAGTTGGGGCTCAGCTGTTAACTGCTGCCCGATTGCAGCAAAGAATCTGATGTCACTGTTACAAAAGCCTTCCTACAGGATTGCTGTGAAGATGGATTCTGAACACCAAACAGACGGCACAAAATGCCCTCACATGAATTTACCTGAGGATAGAGAATCCGCAATACATTTCTGTCATTCCCACCAGCTCAACATTTTTATCGCTGTCTCAGATACATGATATTCGGAGGAAATTCCCAATCAAACTTGCTGATTCCCAGCACTTGATGTAACTGGCTGTGCCGATGAGAGCGAGCTTTAGCGTGTAACCGTGCTTGCCTCTCCTTACACTGCGTGCAGGTGGAGGGAAGTAGCTGAATACTCTGCCGATGGAGACAACTTAGTCCAAGTGGAAGGGATAAACAGCACCGTCCCACGAACAAGGAAACGGAATGAGTAGGCTATATTCTTGAAATACTTTGGTGCGTAGAAATCCGAGAGCACAGTGGGATGTAGTTGGACCTGAGCGACTCCTGCTGGTTTGGTGTTGGGAATGTAAGGGTGTCTCGGGCATGATCTTCGCTTAGCACCGAGTGTTAATACTGGCATGTAAGAATGTCTTACTTCAAGTCGCCATTGAGCCTTGGTTGTTTGATTTCGCTTTTGCCCGGTCATCCGATCAACTATTTGATAAAAAGATGTAAACCATTAGGTTTCACCCCTTGAAATATCGTTGAGCTTTTGGGTCAGAAGTGTCATTGTAGTGGGCATGGCACAGTACCACATGTGGTGAAAGTGAAATAAGTGTTTCAGGATTCTCACCCACACAATCCCACTCGGAATAAATCCACCATCTCGATGTTCGCACAGTTCTGGGTGTGAAACTTTAGGAAGTGGGGACGTGAAACGATTGGAAACAGCGCTGGACAGGTTGTTAGTAATGGTGTGGTATATGAGGAATGTCAACAATAAAGGTCATTTGGAAAGTTGGGACAGTTCTCCTTGGAGAGCAAAAGGCCGAAAACTGGCCTTGTTAAACCTTTCCAAGACATGAGTGGGTGAGAGAGAGGGAATAAGAAAGGGGGAAACTCCCTACGCCTGAAAGGATCGAGAACGATTTGGCAGATATTTAAAGTCATTAGTAAAAGAAGAAAAACGTGCATGAGGAGAAACGTTTTCACATAGGGAGTGGTTAGGGTCTGTAAATCACTGCCTGATTATGACAAAGACTCAGATTGAATCGAGTTATTTAAAAACTAATTCGATGTTCATGTTGAAAGTGAAAGTGTGCAGAGTTACATGGAGAAGGCAAGAGAATGATTCCAATAGAGAAACACATTTATCTCTGTGGAGAGCCAGCACAGCTAAGGTGTTTTGTGACACATTTGTGATTCTGAGTGGAATCACAGTTCGACCAACAGAATGTAGGGAGATAGACCACGGTATTATTGGCAAAGGCGGGACACATCGACACAACAGAATCTTAGCCAGCACGTGCATGTCACAGGGAGGATGGCGCTGTCTGAAAATCCTGCAGTGTGTCCTGCGGATCAGACACCATTCACTTCACTATTGTAGGATCGCCAAGCAGTCTAAGATTTAGGTTCCGGTTTGGCAGGCGATGTAGGTTTGAATCCCACCGTTGCAATTTCTGCAACAGCTGCAGCGTGTTAAAGTGCCGTGGTCAAAGCCAAACAAAAAGCAGGTTTGCTTCTTGGAGAGTTAACTGCAGCGTGGGAGAGTGCAGACTCTCTCAAAGGGGTCAGTGTCCGTGCTGTCATGACGTGCTCGCCTCCTACACGATAAATCATTGGCTCAAGCAGCTCTACTGCTGCTTTATGTTCCAGGCAAGTTGAGTTTTTTACTGGAACCGAATGGAGACTGTTACTTCATGACTGTTGTGAAACAAAGTCCTGCAGTGACTCGACTCGTCATTATTTGATGTTCTGGCGAATTGGAAAATAATTGCGATGTCATAGATTCTTAACTTCCTCCCATTTCCTTAATTTCTAATCGAGACTCTGATTGGTGAAATTCACTTTGTATGGACCATTCTTATTATGTTCTTTCTTTCTCTCTTTTCAGCATTGTCTGGGAAGTGGTGATGCACTAAGGCTCCAATATGTTTGAAAGTGTAGTTTGGGATTGCCCTGTTGTTAGTTGTGAGATTAGTTTGTAACTCATGCCCTCGGACTGTCTCACATTTAGCATTCATGCTTCGCTGTGTCTGAAAATGCATTAGGTTTGCCAGTTTTGTTTGTGTTCCGTGTTAAATGCTTTCTGTTTTGCGATTCGCTCAATATATTACGAGTTTCCAGGGTTTCTGAGGTAACCTCCAGCAGCAAACATCCTCAACTGAGGATCTGGGAATATTTCACTGAGTATGGTCAGTTGGGGCAAAAGTAAGGACGTTTTTCGGTTCTGCAGTGTTTCACAATACTACCTTTCCCGTGAGCAGTCGAACAGACTAAACTATTGCGTCACAGCGAGCAATGGCAAGCAAGGAAAATTGGGCATTGTTTGGGAACAAGAATTCTTTAGAGGGAATATGAAACATGGGAGTGGGGAAGAATACGATTTCTGAGAGGGAAATTGAAATATGAGTGGCTGAGAATGGATGTTCTGAGAGAAAATGGGAAACAGGAGGCGAAGAGAATGGGAAACACTGTTGGCAGGATGGGAGATCTGAGGCTGAAAGGAAAATATAGGTGTGAGGGGGGATGGAAATTCTGAGTGGGAATGGGATACTGGGGAGTGGGATGAAATAGAAAGTCTGAGAGGTAGTTGGAAAAGGGAGTGGCAGAGAATGGCATTTCTGAAGGGGAATTGGAAATAAAATGTGGGAAAGTATAGGAATTTTGTGAAGGCATGGGAAATATGTCTGGGCTTGGTGGATGAGCAATGGTAAATGCAGGTGTATAGCTGGGGGAGGGGGCGCGGGGCTGGCTGGTCTTCGGAGGGTTGATGTGGACTCAAAAGGCCAAAAGGCCTGCTTCGACACTTTCCAGAATCTCTAATTATCGATCACTGCCCCAGCTCCGTTCTTCCACTGCATAAACCCCGTCAATGCCTTTCTTACTTCCCGACTTGACAATTGTATTATACTATCTGTTGTATTCCAGAAAGCCGGTTTGTGAAGATTAGAACGAATCATTGCACCATTTAAGTTAATGTAGACGGTTATACATTGCAGGCAAGGGATTTGTATTCCTTTAATTACAATTTTTGAGAATTTCAATTTTAATTGCTCCATTAGTGGAAGAGCCTTCAGTTACTAAGACAGTGACCTCTTTAGTTCCATCCCTGAACTTTGCTTCTGTCTATGTCGCTTTCCTCCTTCAATTCACTCAAACTGTATGAAATATTTCACATCTGTCCTTGGATCTCTATGAGTCTCAGTAATATGCTTTATTCTATTTCTGTGGAACTAATTGGCTTGTTTTATCACATGAAACATTTGTTGGAAATGCACATTTGTAAAAGTAGAACAGGAAGAAACAGGTGACTGCGAAATAAAACGGTCACAGTAAATTTCAAAAGTGAGGACTATGCTTAAAAAATCGCAACTTTAAGATGTGCAGATATGATGGGTTTGTACATGCACTTTTTAAAAAAAACACTATATGAAAAGTTATCATCCATGAGATTAATTGGCACGGAATTAAGGCAGGGATGGCAAACTGGATTTAACCAGAAGGTTGCAAATTTGAAAAAGGACTTGAGGAAGTTCCAGAGTGGTTCAAGTCAGTAGTGGTGTCTGGTAGGGCTTGCTTCTCAGAGCACTTTTCTTTTCGGTGTTAATTTCATAATTTTATTATGTGTCAAGCATGTGGCGTTGAAAATCAGAATATTGTAAAATAAGAAGGATGATTAGTGTTTTAGAATAATTAAGGAAGCTGTAATGAGGTTTGAGAAGAAGCAGGAATAGTTTAAAGATGACAGGTAGAATTGTGTTGGCGGGTGCGTGTGTGACAATAGACAATAGGAGCAGAAGTCGGCCATTCTGCCCTTAGAGCCTCCACCACAATTCAATATGATCGTGGCTGATCATCCTTAATCAGTATCCTGTTCCTGCCTTATCTCCATAACCCTTTATTCCACTATCCTTGGGAGCTCTATCCAACACTTTCTTAAATGAATCCAAAGACTGGGCCTCCATTGCCCTGTTGGGCAGAGCCTTCCACAAAGCCACCACTCCCTGGGTGAAGAAGCTTCTCCTCATGTCTGTACTAAATGGTCTATCCCGTATTATTAAGCTGTGTTCACTGGTTTGGCACTCACCCATCAGCAGAAACATGTTTCCTTCCTCCAGAGTGTCCAATCCTTTCATAGTCTTATGTGCATAGCAGTGTATTGGTGTACATTTTAGATTAAAAGTACCAGCAGCAATTGTAATTTGAGTGGGAGCAGGCCTGGTGCTTTGTAACAGCAGGTTCTTAAGGCAATAAAAGCTTTACCTCAAAAGCTGTGCTTTTTATTCTGGAGCGAATAGAATTCAAGAACTTAGGAAGTGAGATTGTTCAAACCCCGCCCCCACCTCCAATAATTCTGGATGGCCTAGTGATGGTGTCACTAATCCACCTCACCGCACATCTTTGGACTGTGGGAGGAAACTGGAGCACCCTGAGGAAACACACGTGGGTATAGGGGAAATGTGCGAACTCCACACACAATTGCTCAAGAGAGGAACTGAACCCAGATATGTCGGGCTGTGAGGTAGCAGTGCTAACCACTGAGCCACCATGACACAAAGGGGGAGGATTAAAATCAATCCCCCTTCTTATCCTCCGTTCTTCCTTTTTCATAAACTTGGAAAATAATGTCAGACTGGAATTAATGTTTGCTTTCTTCTCTGGTTTTTCAGTCTCCTTCCTCAAACGTGCCTGAGAGTACATCAAAGCCAGATGGCCAGTTAATCAGCCCCAGAGTGTGTGCCCATGGCAGACCTATTCTAAAATCCCACCAAGCATCTGCAGCTGGTTGATCAACCTGTTTTTGCGACACAGTCAGGAAGGACATTTCAAACATGATCAAGATTCACAGACATTTCCTCAAGTCATTTGGTGTGCTTCGAAATTCAAATACAATGTGCAATTATTTGTAAAATGTAGCATGGCTGAGAGCATAGCACAACACTGAGGAATGGTGATTCTCGAGCCTTTTGTTTTGTGTGAAAGTGAGAATACCACCTTATTTGGGCTTGCTGCAGGATTCAGTAAGGGTGTTTTGTTATAATTTACTTCTGGGATGTGGGCATAGCTGGGTGGCCAGTATTTATTGCGCATCCATAATTGTCCACAGAGCAGGTAAGTATCAGTCAACCACATTGCTGTGGATCTGGAGTCACGTGGAGATCAGACCAGGTCAGGATTGCAATTTCCTTCCATGAAGAACATTTGTGAACCAGAAGTTTTTTATTTCCTGACAATCGAGAATGTGTTCATGGTTTTCATTAGACTCTTAATTCCAGATTTTTTTATTTTATTGAATTTGTGGTGGGATGATGACATGAGTTGTGTAACAGAAGGTTTTCCCTCTAGTTTTGCTTAATACTGTGTTGTCACCATCATTGAAGTCGACAGCCCTGAGTAAGTCAGCATACATGTGCTAGATTGTCTGTTAACATCTAGTTATGTCAGTTTCCTTTGGAATGTCTTGAGTTCAAGCAGTAAGAGCTGAATACTGATGCAAGTTTGATTTCATTGGTCTGTAACTTCAGTCATGTTGCATCTGTCTAAATTGGAGAAAGAATTGGACCAGCTTTTCAGAAAAAAAAAATGAACACAATGGAATTTTTCAACAAAGAAAATTCAATACAAACTATTACTGACTCCCCAGCTGTATCCCTTTGCCACTCTAGCCTCCCATTTGCTATCCTCAGCTGGTCCAAACCCTTTATATCTCAGCAGCATATTCCAGCCTCGAGTGAACCCAGCATTTACTGACCACAAATCTGACTCTGTAAAGGTACATGTATCCTGCCTCATCATCCATAACTCTCACCAGCAGACTTGATAATTCTATCCTCTTCTGGTCAGATGTTTTTCCTTATACTCCACAAATGTGAGCACTTCCAAAAGTCTGCTGCCTGTATTCTGGAAAGAGCTCTTATTGTGAAAATTATCCTACTGGCCTTAATGGCTTTTGCCTCCTAAACCTCTAACTTCTCCAATCTAATTGTCACATTTTTGAAAGTCTTTCATGACGAGTCCCTGCCTTACTTTATGACTTTTAGTCTAACTTCGTCCTCCAACCTCTTGTGGTTTTAAGTTCTCTGACTGGTGCATCCCTTCCAGAGTTAACCTAAATCATGGCCATGTATTGCAGAATTCCTTTCCAAATCCAATTCCCCTCCTGTCTTCAAATGCACATCTTTTGCAAGCTTTTAGTCTCGAGCTTCTCATTTCGGCTTTTTTCCTCAATATGGTTCTGACCGTAATTGTACCATGCTTACCGATGCTGACTGCCCAGATAGTTCTGCTGTGTTGATCGGCCTGTGTGCACGGTAACACTGCAGGTCTGATTCGTTGATGTGTATGGCGACACCGTGGCCGCCAAATGGTCAGCATGTTCATTGCGCGAGAGTTTTGTCAGTGGCATCGCAGGTTTGATTAAAGTTGAACAGGTTGTGAGAATTGTGGCCAAGTGTTGTGCAGATTTGCATATATCTCTTATCCACTAATGTTAGTGTCCAAATTGAGTTGGTTTTTAATGAGACCTGTTAACATCCATTGAGTGGATCTTCTACAGAAACGACGTCTGTCCAGAGTGATATTGAGATCAGTATCCGTGCACTGAGGGACGAACTTCAAAAGCACAAGTCCATTGCGTACAAGCTGAAGAAAGAACAGAAGAAATGTCAAAAGAAGCGATTGAAAGCACAGGAGACCAGACTCATCACACAACTAGAGGTGAAATTGAACCCACCACGATTTCAGCTGGGGATGTTTGGAACATGCAACCTTGAAGAGATTGCAGTTCAAAATATTTTACATGTTTCCATATTGCTTTCCCAAAACCAAATAAGCATCCATCTCCTTTAATTAAAAACTGTTGGGGTCTATGAATTTTTGTTCTTCACAACTTAAGGAAAAGTGATCGAGCAGGTTTCCTTTTTCTGTTTGTTTCTTTTTTCTCTCTGCCATGAATAAGAGTTTATATATTCTGCCTAACATTCATTCAAACCTTTTTCCTCAAATTCCTCTTCATAGCTTCCTCTGTTCCTACTTTGGGGTCTTGTATATTTCTGATCTTATACTTTCTTCTTCCTGACCAATGTGTCACTATTCTTTAATAAATAGCTTTGGGGTTTCTTTCTTGTTAAATGCTGCATATATGGATTGCGGTCATGTTGAATGCTGTGTGCAAGGGTTTGAGAGGAAAATCTGGAATCAATAAACTTGTTTTTGATGACATTCAACCTACTGTGCTTTTTGTTATCCCTGTTAATCTTTCTTAATTTTATAGTTAACAGATTTTGCACATTGCTCAAATTAGATTTGTTCATTCAGAAAAGTATTTGTGGTTTGCCTTTTGCAGTTAGCAAAGTAGTGGTATGCGTACTTCCCAAAGTTTTATTTCATCTTCTCACCATTGTTGTGGTTGTAGTCGCCGAGCTGGGAATTTGTGTTGCAGACACAATTCGATGTAACAGTCTCATTCGATGTAACGGCACTGTTCACCTCTATCGACAAAATCCTAGCCAGAGAAACAATAGCTAACATGCTGGACATACAGAACAGACAACGACAAGGTGAACCTATCAACAAAGACTGCATACTGAAACTACTGAACCTGTGCCTCACAACACACTTCACATTCAACAACCAAATATGAACAAATCAACGGCCCACCCATGGGCTCACCCATCTCGGGACTCATAGCAGAAGCGGTAATGCAAAGATTAGAACAAACAGTCTTACCGCAAATTCAAACCAATCTCTGGGTCAGATATGTGGATGATACCTTTGTAATCATTAAAACACAGAAATAGAGAACACACACCGGATCATCAACGCCACACTCACAGGAATCCGATTCACTAGAGAGGAAGAAAAGGACAACCAACTCCAATTCCTATACGTGATGGTACAGAGAACACCGAACGGAGAATTCACCACAAAGGTATACAGGAAAACCACACACACAGACCAAGTCCTAAACTACGAAAGCAACCACCCCAACACACACAAAAGAAATTGCATCAAGACACTGTTCAAAAGGGCCACAACACACTGCAGTACACCAGAACTGCAAAAAGAGGAAGAAGAATACGTATACAATGTATTCGCTAAAAACGGATATCCCTGCGATTTCATCAACAGATGCCTAAGGGAAAGACAACGGAACGAGGAAATGCCACAACCCAAAGAACTAACCACACTGCCATACATCAAGAACATTTCTGAACTGACAGCCAGAGTACTGCGACCACTAGGACTCATAACAGCACACAAACCAACAGCCACTCTCAGGCAACAATTGACCAGGACGAAGGACCCGTTACCCAGCATGAGCAAAACCAACGTAGTGTACAAAATCACATGCATGGACTGCACAAAACACTACATAGGACAAACAGGAAGACAGCTAACGATCCGCATCCATGAACACCAACTAGCCACGAAACGACACGACCAGCTATCTTTAGTAGCCACACAAGCAGATGGCAAGCAACATGAATTCGACTGGGACAACACTACTATTATAGGACAAGCCAAACAGAGAACAGCCAGGGAATTCCTAGAGGCATGGCACTCATCCACAGAATCAATCAACAAGCTAATCGACCTGCACCCAATATACCGGCCACTGCAGCAGATAGCTGGAACTGACAACCGGAAGCGACAGATTCAAACCACTACAAATGCCGGAGGAAAGATCACAGAAGGGCTTCACAGGAGGCTTTCAAGCACTGAGGATGTCACCTAGACAGGGGAAGAAACGTCTGCAACACACATTCCCAGCTCGGCGAACAGAACCACAACAACGAGAACACGAGCTACAAATCTTCTCACAAACTGAGTCTTCTCACTATGTTGCTTTCAGTCCTATGACGGATTTATTTAGAAGGCCCAAGCTGAACTCAGTAAAGATCTTGATGTTGCCAACTCAAGTTAAAACAAAGAGCAGATAAAAACTCTGCACTCCACTGCTACTAAGAGGCCAAAAATCAAACTGCGCTCTCTGCAGAGATACCTTCAGTAATGGATGTTTATTGTATAACCTTATGAAGGGAAGCCTCTTGTATTTCTCTCTTATACCCTAGTGGGACCCCTTTTTTTCCAGATAGTGGTTGACTAAATGGTTCTTTACTTAAGGAGAACAGGACATTTTCAGAGACTTTACAACAGAAAAAAACGTGCATTTTGGTCCAACAGGCAAGTGCAGATATTTATTCTCCATAGGAGTATACTCCCACTTTGTCTCATCCCATCAGTGCATCGTTCTGTATGTTTCTCCCTGAGGTACTTGTCCAATTTCTCCTTAAACATATTCATGATATTCAACTTAAGCATGCCTGGTACTAGACGTCATGTTGTTCCATTTGTTTACTTTGTCAGGGGAGAATGTTTTGTTTTGAATTTCTGATTTGATTCATTAATGTTAACTTCCTGTTCAGGTCAGCCTCACAAGTGAAAATATTTCTCCCTGCATGCAGTTTCAGCACCTTCTTTTTTAAAGTTTTCAATCACATCTCGTTTTTAAAGTTCTCCATCTCGTCACAATCTTATACAGTTAATGGTAGGACCCTGGGGAGTGTTGCTGAAAAAAAAGACATCTCGGGATGCAGGTATATATTTCCTTGAAAGTGGAGTTTCAGGCAGAAAGGGTGGTGAAACTTCATTTGGCATGCTTACTTCATTAGTCAGAGCATTGACTGTAGGGGTTGAGGCAAGTAGACAAGTCCCCTGGGCTGAATGGGATTTATCCAAGGATTCTCTGGGAAACTAGGGAGGAGATAGCAGAGACTTTGGCTTTGATATTTGAGTCGTCATTGTCGACAGGTTTGGTACCAGAGGACTGGAGGATTGTAAATGTTGTGCCCTTGATCAAGAAGGGCAGTAGAGATGACACAGGTAATTGTAGACCAGTGAACCTTTCTTCTGTTATCGGAAATGCTTTGGAAAGGATTATGAGAGATAAGACTTATAATCATCTCGCAAACACCAATTTCATATCAGACAGTCAACATGGTTTCATCAAGGGCAGATAGTGTCTCAAAAACTTCATTGATTTTTTTGAGATGTGACCAAGCATGTATATGAGGGTAGGGCAGTTGACGTGGCATACATCGACTTCACTAAACCCTTTGATAAGGTTCCACATGGTAGGCTATTGGAGAAAATGCGGAGACATGGAATTGAGGGTGATTTAGGAGGTTGGATTAGAAACTGGCTTTCTGAAGGAAGGCAGCGAGTGGTGGTTGATGGAAAATATCCAGCCTGGAGTCCGGTTACTAGTGGTGTGCCACAAGGATCTGTTTTGCAGCCACTGTAGTTTGTCAGTTTTATAAACGACTTAGACGCAGGCATAGGTGGATGGATTAGTAAATTTGCAGACGACTCTAAAGTCGGTGGAGTAGTGGACAGTGTGGAAGAATGTTACAGGTTGCAGGGGGACTTGGATAAACTGCAGAATTAGGATGAGACGTGGCAAATGGAGTTCAATGCATCTAAATGTATGGTCAAGGAATTTAAGGAAGAATAACAGAAAGGCAGAGTACTGGGTCAATGGAAGGATTCTAGGTAGTGTGGATGAGCAAAGGGATTTCGGAGTCCATGTACGTAGATGCCTGAAAGTTGCCTCCCAGTTGGAAAATACTGTTAAGGCGACCTATAGTGTGTTAGGTTTCATTTGTAGAGGGATTGAGTTCCGGAGTTGCAAATCAGGCTGCCACTACACAAAACGCTGGTATGGCCATATTTGGAATATTGTGTGCAGTTCTGGTGCCCATATTTCGGGAAGGATGTGGAAGCGTTGGAAAAGGTGCAGAGGAGACTTATCAGGATGTTTCCTGCCTCGAGTGAAGGCCTTATGAGGAAAGGTTGAGAGATTGAACCTGTTCTCATTGGCAAGAAGGCTAAGACGGGATTTGATGGAGACATACAAGATGATCAGAGACTTAGATAAGGTAGACAGAGAAAGGTTTTTTCCGAGGATGGTGACTTCAGTGTGCACTAGGGGGCATAACGACAAATAGAGGGGTGATAGATATAAGACAGATGTCAGAGGCAGGTTCTTGACTCAGAGAGTGGTTAGGGTGTGGAATACACTACTTACTTTTGTAGTTAACGCAGCCACATCAGGGAGATTTAAACACACATTTAGATAAGCACATGGGTGATTTTGGGATAGCATCGGGGGAAAAGCAGAGAATAGTTCACTGGTCGGTGCAACATCAAGGACTGAAGGGCCTTTTCTGCGCTGTATTGTTCTATAATTACAGTGCTACACAGAGCGACGGAACTTGTATTGAGGGCTTACGACCCCCTCACACTCACGACATCACCGTCACACTGATCAACTCACACTCGTTCCATCACCGTCACAGTGACCCCCGTCACACCCACTCCATCACCGTCACGCCGACCCACTCACACTCACATCATCACCGTCACACTAACCGTCTCACACTCACTCCATCACCTTCACCCTGACCCCCTCACACTCACTCCATCACACACACACTCACCTCCTCATACTGACTCCATCACCATCATGCTGACCCTCTCACACTCACTCCATCACCGTCGCCCTGAGCTCCTCACACTCACTCCAACACCGTCAACATGACCCTCTCACACTCACTCCATCATCGTCACACTGACCCCCTCACACTCACTCCATCACCCTCACCCTCACCTACTCATATTGACTCCATCACCATCACGCTGACACTCTCACACTCACTCCATCACCCGTTGCCCTGAGCTCCTCACACTCACTCCATCACCGTCACCCTGACCCTCTCACAGTCACTCCAACACCGTCACCCTGACCCTCTCAGACTCAGTCCATCATTGTCACACTGATCCCCCTCACACTCACTCCATCACCGTCAACCTGACCCCCTCACACTCACACCATCACCATCACACTGGCCCCCTGACACTCACTCCATCAACGTCACGCTGACACCCTCAAACTCACTCCATCACCATCACACTGAGCCCTCACACTCACTCCATCACCGTCACCCTGACCCCCTCACACTCACTCCACCACCGTCACCTTGACCCTCTCACACTCACACCATCACCGTCATCCTGACTCCCGCACACTCACTCCATCACTGTCACCCTGATCCCCCTCAAACTCGCTCCATCACAGTCATACTGACCCACTCACACTCTCGCCATCACCATAACCCTGACCCTCCTCACACTCAATCCATCACCGTCACACGAACCCACTCACACTCATCCCATCACCGTCTCCCTGAACCCCTCACACACACTCCATCCCAGTCACATTGATCCCCTCACACTCATTCCATCAAAGTCGCCCGCACCCCATCACACTCACTCCATCACCGTCACACTGACCCCCTCACAATCATCCATCACCGTCACCCTGACCACCTCACACTCACTCTATCACCATCACACTTATCACCTCACACTCACTCCATCCCATCACCATCACCATGACGCCCTCAAACTCACTCCATCACTGTCACCTTGACCATCTCACACTCACTCCATCACCATCTCATTGATCCCCTCACAGTCACTCCATCACCGTCACACTGACCCATTCACACTCACTCCATCACCGTCATCCTGACTCCCGCATTCTCACTCCATCACTGTCACCCTGATCCCCCTCAAACTCGCTCCATCACATCACCCTGACCCCCTCACACTCACTCCATCATCGTCACACTGACCCCCTCACAGTCACTCCATCATCGTCACACTGACCCCCTCACAGTCACTCTATCACAGTCACCCTGACGCTCTCACACTCACTCTATCACCATCACACTTATCGCCTCACATTCACTCCATCACCGTCACCATGACGCCCTCAAACTCACTCCATCACCGTCACCCTGACCCCCTCACACTCACTCCATCACCGTCATCCTGACTCCCGCACACTCACTCCATCACTGTCACACTGATCCCCCTCAAACTCGCTCCATCACAGGCACACTGACCCACTCACACTCACGCCATCACCATCACCCTGATCCCATCACACTCACTCCATCACCGTCACCCTGACCCACTCACACTCACTCCCTCAAAGTCACCCTGACCCACTCACACTCACTCCATCTCCCTCACTCTAACCCCATCACACTCACTCCATCACCGTCACCCAGACCCTCTCACACTCACTCCATCACCGTCACCCTGATCCCCTCAAACTGACTCCATCATAGTCACACTGACACTCTCACACACACTCCGTCACCTGCACACAGACCCCCTCACATTCACTACGTCACACACAGCCCCTCACCACCTCCACCATCACGTTCACACCCCCACACTCCACCACCATCACACACATTGCCCCACACCACCCCACCGTCATGCTCACCCCCACACACTCCACCAACCTCACACACACTGCCCCACACCACCCCAACTGTTATGCTCACCCCCACACTCTCCACTACCATCACACACACTGCCCCACACCACACCACCGTCACACTCACCCCTACACATGCCACCACCATTACACACACTGCCCCACACCACCCTCACCATCACGCTCACCCCCCACACGCTCCACGACCATCACACACACTGCCCCACACCACCCACACCGTCATGCTCACCGCCACACACTCCACCACCATCACACACACTGCCCCACACCACCCCCACCGTAACGCTGACACCCACACATTCCACCAGCATCACACACACTCCACCACACCACCCCCATCGTCACGCTCCTCCCAAACACTACAACACCATCACACACACTGCCACACACCACCCTCACCGTCTCGCTCACCCCCACCCACTCCACCACTATCACCCACACAGCCCCACACTACCCTCACCGTCACACTCACACCCACATACTCCACCACCATCTCACACACTGCCCCACACCAAACGCACCATCTCGTTCATCCCCCACCCATTCCACTACCATCACACACACTGCCCCTCACCACCCCCACCGTCTCGTTCACCCCCATACAATCCATCACCCTCACACATACTGCCCCACACCAAACGCACCGTCTCGCTCATCCCCCACCCATTCCACTACCATCACACACACTGCCCCTCACCACCCCCACCATCACGCTCACCCCCATACAATCCATCACCCTCACACATACTGCCCCACACCAAACGCACCGTCTCGCTCATCCCCCACCCATTCCACTACCATCACACACACTGCCCCACACTACCCCCACCGTCTCGTTCACCCCCATACAATCCATCACCCTCACGCACACTGTCCCATACCACCCTCACCGTAAACGCTCATACCCACACACTCCACCACCATCACACACACTGCCCCAAACCACCCTCACCGTCACGTTCACTCCCACACACTCCACCACCATCACACATACTGCCCCACACCTCCCCCACCGTCACGCTCACCCCCACACACTACACCACCATAACACAAACTGTCCCACACCACCCTCACCGTCACGTTCACCCCCACACACTCCACCATTCTCCCACACACTCGCCTACCGTCACGTTCACTCTCCTGCACAGTCGCCCACCATCACACTCACTCCATCACACAATGCCCCACTGTCATGCTCACTCACCCTGCACAAATCCTCACCATCAGACTCCCTCAAATACACTCTCCCCCACTGAATCGCTCACTCCCATTACACTGCCCCAACCTGATTCTCAGACCCCCTGCACACTCCCGCACCATCACGCTCACTCTCCCGCACACTCCCATTGTCCCGCTCACTCCCCTGCACACGGCCCCATCGTCAATCTCACTTCCCCACCATCTTCCCCATCGTCACTCTCTCTCCCCTGTACACTTCCCTACCATCAGGCTCACTACTCTGCGCACTCCCCCACCATCACACTCACTCCCCCACACATTCCCCCACCATCAGGCTCACTCCCTCGCACACTCTCCCAGCATCATACTCACACGCCCACGCAGTCTTCCACCATCACACTCCTCACACACCTTAAACTGAGCTCCTGCCTGTGAACACCGACCAAATTGATCCCTCATCCCCATTCCATTCCCTGAGTAACAGACAGTATGTCCCACACAATGTGTTCTATTTTTGATATCCTGTTGTACTAGTCTCAGCCACAGCCTACGGTGCCACTCCACCTGTTACCCGCTAGTAACGGATCATGTTCTCACATCCACTATGTCCCCGAGCAATGGCGTTTGGCCCAAGCTCCATACTGTTGCCCTAGCAATGGACTGATATGTCGTCCCAATCTCTGTTCCCTAACATTGGCCTGAAGATTGACAAACCTCTTCTGTTCCCCCAGCAACGAAGGATTCGAGGAAGACAATAACATTAGGAGGTTATGATCGCAAGATGGAGAGAGTGAATGAGGTTGGGGAAGGCAAGGACAGTGGAATTGAGTGTGTAAATGGGAAAAGGAGAGAGAAATAGCAGTGCAGTGTGAGAGTGGGAGGGATATATGGAAGGAGAGTGACAAAGGGAGCAAGGTGAATTCTGCTGAGAGACAGGTTGTAGTGGGAGACCCAAAAGGGAAAGTAAGGACAGAGGGAGTTAAACCCAGCTCCTGAGCTCAGGGCACGGTCACCTCCCTATTCCATCCCTGAGGACCAGGACTTGGGGCTGAGTCTGTCTCTCTCCAGCTCAGCTTCTCCATCACAAAGACACACAACAACATCGATCACTCTGCTGCTCGGCACGCTTTAATCAACATTTTTATTGGTTACAAATGGAAGTGATGGATACAGTCAGTGGGATGGTGCCTTTTGTCACTGGCCCCTGAGTTGTGAGAAACATTGAAATGTTTCCCTGTAACCCCCCTGTGGGATAAGGATGGACAAACCAGCGCTACCCTCAGTCTGTTACCATAGTGACAGGCTGCTCCATCGCTGAAACACTGAATTGAAATGAGAAAATCCCGGATGGATTGATTAATGAGGGAATTTGATTGATGGATAGATTTGGGTGAAGGGATATTTCAGCACATTCTTCAGCTGCTGCCTGAACTTAGTCTGGGTCACGGCATAAATCACGGTGTTTGTGCAGCAACTGAGGAGCTGCAGCATGAAGCCCAAATCCTGCACAAACCAATGGAGAAACACAGACTTATAACCAATATGATACATCCGTCTCCATATAGAATACAGCATGAACGTTGACCATAATAGGATGAAATTGGCCGAGATCACAAACAGTAAAATGATGGATTTTTTTCGGTTTCTCATTTCAGTGTCAGACTGAGCGTCCCCATTGGTGTGAGCGCGGAGTCTCCTGCGGGCTCTGCTGGTCAGTAAAATGTGTCTGACGGTGAGAACATTGAGCAGCAGAATCAGGAGAAATGGGACACACGGGGTTAGAATGTGGTGGAGGGACTCGATTGTGACCCAGACACTGGAGAATACAACAGCGTCTGTTACATCACAAAACCAGGGGTCGTTCCCCAGCAAATACCGAGCCGTGAGCATGAAATACCAGAAAATGTTCTTTAAACAGCTCAGCACAGTCACTGCTCCCAGAACCACAGCCGCCGTTTTCTCACTACAATATTTACTTTTCAGCTTCGGGCAACAAATGGCCAAAAACCGATCAAAGGTGGAAGTGACGGTGAACCAGACAGAGCAGTCAGTGGCTGCATAAAGCAGGACGGCGTGGATATTACAAACGGGGACGGAGTCCTTCAGGAAGTAAAACTGTTCCCGATAAACAATGGGAATGTGTCTCAGTATCAGGTCGAGGATAATGACCAGGAGATCCGCCGCTGCCATGGCCCCCAGGTAACATCTGACACATGGAGACAATCCACAATCTTTATAAAGCAGGACGTAGATGGTCACTATGTTAACTATGAGGAAGGAAAACAAACCCATTATCCATCAGCCTGGAGGCAAAGCGACCCGTTTGACTGGGAACCCAGTGAGATTTTCAAATGTGCCCCTGTATTCAGGGATTTATTAAAGTAATTGGAGCTGGAATAACAAATGGGAAGGTTGGAATTACTGACAAAAATGTAACATAAACCACAAGAAACCCTCCCTCCCCAAACACACAGAGACACATCCATAAGGACAGATGGTTTCTAGAACATTCCCACACACTCGCTCACTGGAGAGCAGACACAGGTCACTCCTTCCCAGTTCCTAATACGGAGGGTGGAAATGTTGCTGTCCGGAAGGATTCTCTCCCAGTTTCTTGAAGACAAACAGAGTTTGGGAATTCCTGTATTTTGGTCTAAATTGTTGTGCATCCTGTGTCGGGAAGAAATGTAAACGCAGGGAAAAGGTAAACGCCCCTTTAACTGCCTGAGAGGCCTTCGGAACAGTGTCTCCTTCTCCCTGGAACGGGATCTCTTCCCTCGGAA
This sequence comes from Chiloscyllium plagiosum, assembly GCF_037043375.1. Taxonomy (NCBI): domain Eukaryota; kingdom Metazoa; phylum Chordata; class Chondrichthyes; order Orectolobiformes; family Hemiscylliidae; genus Chiloscyllium; species Chiloscyllium plagiosum. Next base: position 75,667,224 of record NW_028270177.1, read on the forward strand.
TCTTATCGTTTGTTCAATTCACTGACGTCCGGCCGTTCACAAACAATGTCAGGGACAGAACGTTCCGGGGAATGTCAGGTATAGAATGTCGGGGACAGAACGTTCGGGGGAATGTCAGTTATAGAACGTTGGGGACAGAACGTTCCGGGGAATGTCAGTGATAGAATATTGGGGACAGAACGTCCTGGGGAACACCTTGACCTGTCCATCACCTGTCCCACCTACCCACCCCACCAACATGATGTACTGAGCATGGACACACTGTAACATTATTGGGGTGAGAGTGGGAGGGTCCAATCACAGGAATGGGAACTAAAGGCATTGCCAGATCAGCTGAATTGTTTAGATATAACACATTCTCAATCCACCTCACATCCCCATGGTGTCCCTCTCATTCAATACGAGCCCGATTCTCCCACCCATCATGGCTGGAGGTACACACCACCACCCGGGTGCCCCTGGAGATTCCGAGATCCCTGGCACGAGTGCCATCTTTAACAAGCAAACGGGCACATGTTTGAGTTTTCTCCGTTAGGAGCTGTCCTGCACAGTTTACCACGAGCATGGCAGGTAAGTGGCAATTACACCACAGTATGTCAACATGGGCACGGAGGTCCTGGTAGATGGGCTAGTACAGAGGGGAGGCATTCTCTTCCCAGAGGAGGCCACATCACCAGACCCACTGTGGTGAAACGGTTAAAAATTATGTCCCAATACATGTGTGAATCTAACCGGAATGGAGGTGTTGCTTAGTCCCGTGTGAATCTTATTACACACCTCCCCGTGTGAATCTTCTTATCTGTATGTAACCAGAATGGAATGTGTTTTTTAGCCTTGCTCTGCTGTTATCAGCTGGAAAAGTCTCCAGTTCGGTGAGTCTGCTCCGGGGTTACGTTTAACCGCCGAGCGTGGGTTGTTGGCAACCGCTCTACGAGAACTGACGGCTCCCAGTTCCGGTAACATGTAGAGTGAGTATAAGCCAGACCCGTTGTAAGTATGAGACCTGGTTGTGGCGACGCTGCGGGGAATAAAATGCTCATATTCTAGCAGACTCGCCTCTTGGTCGTTTGTTCTGTGTCAGACTACTCTCCTACGAACCTGACCTTGAGAATTTTTTAAAACATTTGGCGCTGCGAGCAGGGTCAATCGCAATTGAGGAGAGATTTTGATACAGAACAATGTTTTGGAAAAAGACTAAGAAACCAGAAGAACAAACTGTGGAGGTCCCGACCGTCCCGGGATGGCATGGATGTGGGCATGTACGTGGCAGTTTGTTTGAGAAATGGTGTGGGGCGACCGGAGGAACCCCAGGGTCGCTGCTGTCCACCCTTGAGAGGATCCCAGTCCTGCCGAAGAACCCCTTGCCTGGGGTACAGCGGAGGATGTGGGCATGTCGGAGTTAACAGAATTGAATGGGATTGAACTGAACTGAACTGAGTGGAACTGAAGTGAATCAAATTGAACGGAACAAAATGGAACTGAGCTAAATTGAATTGAAATGGACGGAACTGAATTGAACACAATTGAATTGAACTGAACAGACCTGAACTGAGCTGAATTGAACTACACTGAATTGACTGAACTGAAATTAACTGAAACGAATTGAACTGAATTAATCATAATGTAACACATGTATTGGGCCAAGCAGTGGAATGTGGTGTAAAATTATGTCCCAATACATGTGTGAATCATAATGTAACACATGTATTGGGCCAAGCAGTGGAATGTGGTGAAACGGTTAAAAATTATGTCCCAATACATGTGTGAATCTAACCGGAATGGAGGTGTTGCTTAGTCCCGTGTGAATCTTATTACACACCTCCCCGTGTGAATCTTCTTATCTGTATGTAACCAGAATGGAATGTGTTTTTTAGCCTTGCTCTGCTGTTATCAGCTGGAAAAGTCTCCAGTTCGATGAGTCTGCTCCGGGGTTACGTTTAACCGCCGAGCGTGGGTTGTTGGCAACCGCTCTACGAGAACTGACGGCTCCCAGTTCCGGTAACATGTAGAGTGAGTATAAGCCAGACCCGTTGTAAGTATGAGACCTGGTTGTGGCGACGCTGCGGGGAATAAAATGCTCATATTCTAGCAGACTCGCCTCTTGGTCGTTTGTTCTGTGTCAGACTACTCTCCTACGAACCTGACCTTGAGAATTTTTTAAAACACCCACCAAGCATGTCTGAGCTCACCACCCAGCTCAGTGCAGTATCTGCGGTCTGAAGAAATGTCCAGCAATACAGGACAAGCATCAATAACCTTCCCCGCTCTGTCAGGATAAGTGTCACTGTATTGCCTCTCTTCCCTCACACTCACTGTACATCTGTTATAGCACCAACCCCCGAACAAGGCTCGCTGTCTCTCGCTCTCTCTCTCTCCCTCTCCCCCTCCATCCCTCCCTCCCTCCCCTCCCCCCCCCCCAAACCCCCACACTAATAACACTGCATGGATAAAACACTGTGGACTGACTCCCTCCAGACACCTGACCATGACACTGTCCCCCACCTACAACAGGGCCACCCACTCCCACCCTCCCTCCCTCCCTCCCTTCCTCCCATTCCAGGAGAAACAGCCTGGAATAGGACAGAAAGAGCCAAGCCGGGTGGTGGAGTGCCCGATATCCATTCCCTCCCCCGCTTCCCCCGCCATATGGGGAAGACACTGGTAGGAGCTGGAGAGGACCAGAATGCCGCATGTGGAGATTCTGAAACATCCATGTCCCACCGACCGAGTAAGGAGCAATGTTCAGTGAAGGGCAATTCTCACTTTAAACCCATTGGCTGCTCCGTTTCCCCCCAGCACAACTTAGAAGTCGTGATCCTGATGCCATCTCCCTTTTGTGTCGAGCTGGTACAAATGGAATCCCCACGGTCTCGGTAGACAGGAGGGTGGGCTCACAACACATCGTCACCACCACCTCCCAGGAAGGGAGCACCGAGACTCCCTCCCACACCTTCTACTGTAAACAGCTCAGATACTGAAACTAATCTGAGAGAGTTACGGCTCTCCTCACTTGTCCTGATATCTACAATAATCTGTGTTCATATACACCCAGGACCCTCTCCTCCTGCACCCCCTTTATAATGGCACAGCCTGTTTTAAACTGCCTTTCATTATCTTTCCTAACAAAGTGTACAACCTCACACTGCTCTGCATTAATCCCCATCTGCCATAAACCTGAACACTATACCAACGTATCACTGTTGTGTTAGAGTTCCACACTATCCTCCATAGCCATCGACAAACATTGAGATTGTGATAGCATCACAGTCCCCATGAAACCACTGAAATCCTGCCATACTCACTAGTGTGAGCAAGTGAAATACTGATATATTCCCAGGAAAAGGGTCGAATAATGACATGCTGTCAATGGAGCAACAAAAATCCTGACACATACGAGGCAGAGTGGATGAAATATTGACAAATCACAGAGCAAGAGAAATATGGATAGGTTCCACTTATCTATATTCATCAGGGTATAATGTGATGAAGTTGAAAGCATGTATTGTACCTTTAAGAGAGAGGGAATGCTGCTCTGAACTGAGAGCTGACAAGCACCTGTGATATGAGAGGATGGCAGACCCAGAAACAGTATATTGCTGTAGAGCTGGAGTCGGGTAATAAGCAGTTAAGAGAAAGAGAGTCCCAGAGTTGTGCATAGTTGATGTAAAATGTTCACTTTCAGAGAGAAAAAATAAATTGATGTTTTTATTTAAACTTTGGAATTTGGCAGATCTGTCACGCATATTTTAACAGTTTACGAGGTGAATTGAGCATTTCTTTATGTTTCATTTAAGTTACCAGATGAGCTTCACGCTGTGTCCTCACCATTCCCATGTATGTATCTGTGTGTTTCTGTGTGGGGCAGGTCTGGCAGTCTCTGTGGTGCTTAAAGTGATGCAATGCCACCCTCTGCTGGCCTCCACACGCCACTGCACAAGCATTGGCAGACGGTGAAAACCAACAGGGATTTATTCAGAGGGGGAGGGAGAGGGCAGCTGCTCACAGCACCATCCAAACTGATGCCTTATCCATGTACGGATCTAAATGTCCTTTAAACATTGTAGCTATCCATGCTTTCACCACTTCCTCTGGAAGTTCATTCCACAAACAAGCCAGATTCTGTCGAAAATAATTAACTCTCATGACTTTTGTAAATCTTTCCCTTGCACCTTAAAATATCCCTCAGTTTTGAAACCCCAGCTCGAGGGAAAAGACATCAGCCATTCAGCTTCTCTGTACCCCTCATTATTTTATAAATGTCTGTAACATCAACCCTTCAATCTCATGCTCTCCAGTGAAAAAAGTCCAGATGGAAATGTGTTGCTGGAAAAGCGCAGCAGGTCAGGCAGCATCTAGAGAACAGGAGAATCGACGTTTCGGGCATTAGCCCTTCTTCAGGGTGAGACCTAGGCCGTCAGGTACAATTCTTTAACATTTGCATCTCATATAGATAGTGTGGTTAACAAGGTGTTTTGCACACTTGTCTTCATTGGTCAGACGTTTGAGTATTGGAATTGGGATTCCTGAAGAAGGGCTAATGCCCGAAACGTCGATTCTCCTGTTCCCTAGATGCTGCCTGACCTGCTGCGCTTTTCCAGCAACACATTTCCATCTCTGATCTCCAGCATCTGCAGACCTCACTTTCTCCTGAAAAAAGTCCCAGCCAACCGAGCCTATCCTGATAGCTCAATCCCTCCATTCCCAGCAACATCCAGGTCAATCTCTTCTGAACCCTCTCCAGCTTAAAAATATCAAGGTCAATAAAATCAAAGTGAATAGTCAAGGTGTTTTCTAAGTGTACGGGGAATCAAAAACTAGAGGACATAGGTTTAATGTGAGAGGGGAACATTTAAAAGTGACCTCATGGGCAGCTGATTCACCCAGAGGGTGGTGTATTAATGGAATGAGCGGGCAGGATGACCAGACTGGACACAGTATTCCAGAAGAGGTCTCAACAATATCCTGTACAACCCCAACATTGACATCCCAATTCCAATAGGAGAAAGGGAGGACTGAAGATGCTGGGGATCAGAGCTTAAAAATGTGTTGCTGGAAAAGCGCAGCAGGTCAGGCAGCATCAAAGTAGAAGGAGAATCGACTTTTCGGGCATAAGCCCTTCTTCAGGAATCCCAATTCCAATACTCAAACGTCTGACCAATGAAGACAAGTGTGCAAAACACCTTGTTAACCACACTATCTATATGAGATGCAAATGTTAAAGAATTGTACCAGACGGCCTAGGTCTCTGTTATACAGCACTGCCAAAGGCTCTACTTTTATTTGTATAGGTCCTGCTGTTGTTTGATTTACCAAATCCAATTCCTCACATTAATCCAAAGTAAACTCCATTTGCCACCCCTCAGCGCAGTGTGTGATATTACTGCCAACTCACCCTCCCCCTTCAATTTTAAAATGCCCATCCTCTCCTGGAGGCCTGCACACTTCGGCCTTGATTTTCACAAAGACCCTGAGCTTGGTTTGCCTTGTGTGGTTAGGGGGAGGAGGGACAGAATGCTGACTCAGTCAGTGGGGAGGAGAGGCTGGACAGTAATCAGCGGCCTGGTATCATTTCATGGTTTTAGGAAAAGGAGAGTCGCACGTGTGAGTTGGGTAAGAGTGATCGGTGTTTTGGGACCAGAAATTAAGCTCTTCCTTCGTCTCTGGTGTTCAGTAATAAATATCTGTTTGAGACCCTTCATTGGGCAGAGTGTGTCTGCAGGATTTCTTTCCCTAATATTGCAGATTACAGATAATAGCAATTAAAGATGTTCATAGTTAGTTTCGATAGCACAGAACGCACACTCAATATCCAACAGTTGAGACAAATATTTGTTTAATAATACTAAGTGTTTTTTTGTAATTCAGTAATGGTAACCTGATTATAAGAAATCCACACTGACCTGAAAGTGGGCACTAAAATATGACTCAAAATCTGGGTATGGTAGTGTGGTGGGTAGTGTTCTTGCCTCTGAGCCAGAACTCTGGATTTGATTCCTGAACTTGTGCTGTAGTGCTGTAGTGTACCTAGCTCTGGGCTAGAAGGCCTGGATTCAAGTCCTGCCTGTTGCAGAGGTATGTCACAGCATGTCAGAAGGGTCTGATGAACAAACAAACAGGAGAATACTGTTACAGATTTATGGTTATTGCTGAGTGATGCTAGTGTCCCTACCTCCAGGCACAAAGGTCTAGGTGTAAAGCTCACAGATGTATCTCGAGATACATCTGAACAAACTGATTAAAATGGATTTAGAATTGTGACTTGATGGCGAAGGAAGAGTTGTCAGTATTGCATTTCAGATTTTAGGCCCGGGATGACTGAGAGTACAGCCATTCGTGTTGATTGGAGTCACATTTCGCCTCAGTAGCGGCTTATAAAAGCAGAATGGTCATGGATAGGGTGAGTAGTCATGTTTTTTCTTCAGGTTAGGGGCGTCCAAAACTAGAGGGCATTGGTGGAAAGTGAGAGGGGAAAGGTTTTGATGAGGCCTAAAGGGCACCTTTTCACACAGAGGGTGGTGTGTGTATGGAACGAGCTGCCAGAGGAAGTGAAGTGTTGGAGGCTGGTACAACTACAGCATTTAAAAGGCATCTGGGTACTGACAGACCTGCCGAGCCTTTACAGAAATTTCTGTATTGCTTTAAAAAATGCATTCATTTTAACACAGGTATCTGTTATTCTGTATATAACGCACCCTGAACATCTCGATTAGATTCCAGGCTGTAACTCACACCGGGGTATCTGTTATTTTGTATATTAACCACCCTGAACCCATTGGTTTGATTCCACTTCTTGTCATGTTAGGCTCATGTTCCCAACACAATCTAATCTCAATAATGATCAATGTGTCACTGGTCCTCCCATCTGCTGGCACTACCATCACTTCAACTTTCTGATGTTTACGAACATGATCAGCTGTAGCATCTGAGCAATACTGTTTCAGAATTTCTCATCATTTTACACAGAAACATTCAACTTTTTCTATTCTTACAGCAAATCACCTTCCAGAATATTCTCTTGCATGTGCCAATGTTTTCAATATAATTCACAAAACACTGACAGCAAAGTAGATGACATGATGGGATGTAGCAAACTGTTACATTCAGTACCTTCATGTTGCAATGTAATAATATCCAGTCAGAAACCTGGCCTGAGTCAGGGACAAAACCTCCCTGGATCTGGAAGTGGGGACTGGGCAGAGAATGGGGATTTTCGTCTGTAACTGAGTAAATTTGGAAATCTGTGCTGCAATGGACATATCTCCACATTATATTCAGTTTCTATGTGTGGGTGTGTGAGATGGAGAGAGTTTAAACTGAGTATAACTCTGCATCTCTGCTGAGGGATTCCATGTCCTTCAGCTACTTGACTGCAGCATCATAGAATGTGAAAGTATCTGCCTGTTTCTCTCCCATCTTTCAGAACACATGGAAACCTCCACATACAGCAGTTTAATCCTGTCTGGCTCAGCTCATTATTGAGTTGGTCCATGGTGGGTACTTTCTCCTCTGCTTTCTCTCCTCTCGTATCCCGTTGCTCTGTCTATAAATCACCCAATCCCCTCAATTTGAATGCAATCTGCAGCTCACTCCTGGGTTTCTGTTATTCTGCACATCATCAACCCGAATCCCCTTGGTAAAATTCCAATCTGTCACTGACTTGTATTTTTATGGGACTCTGTACATTAGCAACCCCAATACTTTAATTAGATTCCAGTCTGTTATTCTGTATATTACCCATCCAATCCAAACCCTGTTAAAATTGCCCACAGTGTTCAGGGATGTGTAGGTGAGGTGCATTAGTCAGAGGTAAATGTGGGGAAATGGGTCTGGGTGGATTATCCTTCTGAGGGGCAGTGTGGTCTTGTTGGGATGAAGGGCTTTGTTACCCACTGTCGGGATTATATGAATCACCCGGAACCCTCTCGATTAGATTCCAACGTGTTACTCGCTTCCATGTATGTGTGACTCGTATGTTTCAAAAACACCCGAAAACCTTCAATTCTATTCCACTTGATGGAGTTTAATTTAGATAAACACGAGGTGCTGCATTTCGGGAAAGCAAATTTGAGCAGGACTTATACACTTAATGGTCAGTTCCGAGGGAGAGTTGCTGAACAAAGAGACTTTGAATGCAGGTTCGTAGCTCCGTGAAAGTAGAGTGGCAGGTGGATAAGATAATGAAGGCAGCGTTTGGTATGCTTTCCTTTATTGGTCAGAGTTTTGAGTATCGGCATTGAGAGGTTACGTTGCGGCTGGAATGAACATGGGTTAGGCCACTGTTGGAATATAACGGGCAATGTTGGTTTCCTTCCTATCGGAAGGATGTTGTGAAACTTGAAAGGGTTCAGAAAATATTTACAAGGAGGTTGCAGAGTTAGAGGATTTGAGCTACAGAGAGAGTCTGAATAGGCTGGGGCTGTTTTCCCTGGAGCATCAGAGGCTGAGGGGTGACCTTATCGAGGTTTATAAAATCATGATGGGCATGGATAGAATAAATAGACAAAGTATTTTCCTTAGGGTGGGGGAGTCCAGAACTAGAGCGCATAGGTTTATTGTGAGAGGGGAAAGATATGAAAGAGACCTAAGGGGCAACTTGTTCACTCAGAGGGTGGTACATGAATGGAAAGAACTGTCAGAGGAAGTGGTGGAGGCTGGTACAATTGCAACATTTAAAATGCAGCTTGATGAGTATATGAATGGGAAGGCGTAGATGGAGACGGGCGAACTGCTCGAAAACGAGACTAGAGTAGGTTAGGATATCTGGTCGGCATGGACGGGGTTGGAGCAAAGGGTCTGTTCCCATGCTGTACATCTCTATGACTGTATGACTCCGCGATTTTGTGACTCACTACTTGTTATCTATTATTCTGTATGTAAACCATCTCAAACCTCTCGACTAGATTCCAGTCTGTAACTTACTCCTGGGTATCTCTCATTCTGTATATAAACCCTAAACCCCTCAATTAGATTCCAGTCTGGAACTCACTCCTGGGGATCTGTTATTGGATCTGTGAAGTGATCCTTGTTGGATGTTAGACTGAAGACAAGATAAACTAAATGGTCAAGTGTTACATTGGGAGCAGGAACACAGAAAGCTGCTGGTTCATTTCTGTTCTGTTACATATCTCCAAGTTTCAGATTAGGGCTGAATTTCTGTCACAATGGGGAAAGTCTCAAAAGATGTTTACTGTCCTGCTTGAATGCATCATCATAACATGAATTCCCTTGCAAGGTAGGAAATGGAGACAGCTCTTGGAAGGTGTCTGTATCTGTGTGTGTGTGATTCTGTCTGTCTGTGTCTGTCTGTTTGTGTGTGATTCTGTGTGTGTTCAATGTTTCATATATTTTCGAACTGTATTGATGTTGCCAGTTTCTCTTGCTTTTCCTTATTTATAAACTCAATGTCATTGTTTTGCTGATATAAAATGGTGGCTGTGAACAAATCTAAAATATCTGCCTGACTGATTTGTGTCAGGAATACTTTAAGCAAGGGAGAGGGGGCAATGTGTCAAAAGCCATTTCCATTCATTGATGCTGGCAGAGATAGGAAATGGAGACAGCTCTTTGAAGGTGCTTAAAATGCAAATCTCAGAACCTGTTTATAGTGAATGCAGAGAGACAATGTGACACTCCAGTAAGGCCTGCCTTACTTTCCAAGCTCCTAATATACGAGAGAAAGATAACATACAAAACCTGAAAGAGCTCAGCCACTGAATTGTAGATTTGCAGCGTTGGATCAGAATCCTGCCTGGCTAGGCCTCATCCCAAATTGAAGAGTTTCTCAAATCCCACACTGACCTTCTGTGGGTTTAAATTGGGAACCCATTGATTAGATTCAAGGCTGTAAATCACTCCGGGCTATCTTTTTTATTCTGTACATAACCACACTGAACCCCTCGATTAAATTCCAAGCTGTAACTCACTCCGGGGTATCTGTTATTCTGTATATAAACCAAACTGAATCCCTCGATTAGATTCCAGGATATAACTCACTCCGGGCTACCTGTTATTTTGTACATAATCCACCCCGAAATCCGCGATTAGATTCCAGTTTGTAACTATTTCCGGCCTTTCTGTTATCCTGTAGACAAACCACCCTGAATCCCTTGATTAGATACAAGGCTGTAACTCAACCCGGGGTATCTGTTATTTTGCATATAAACCACACTTAACCCCTCGATTAGATTTCAGGTTGCAACTCAGTCTCGGGTATCTGTTATGCAGTATAAAAAAAACCCTGAACCCCCTCGATTTGATTCCAGGCTGCAACTCACTCCGGGGTATCTGTTATTCTGTATATAAACCACCCTGACCCCCTCGATTAGATTCCAGACTGTATCTCATTCTGTGGCATCTGTTATTCTGTATATAAACCAGCCTGAACCCCTCGATTAAATTCCATGCCTTAACTCACTCCGGGGTATCTGTTATTTTGTAACATAAACCACCCTGAGCCCCTCGATTAGATTCCAGGCTGCAACACAACCCGGGCTACCTGTTATTCTGTATATAAACCAGCCAGAACTCCTCAATTAGTTTCCATGCCTTAACTCACTCCAGGGTATCTGTTATTCTGGATATAAACCACGATGAACTCCTCGATTAGATTCCAGTCTGTAACACACTCCGGGCTATCTGTTATTCTGCATATAAACCACCCTGAAACCCTCGATTAAATTCCACTCTGTAATTCACTCCGGGTGATCTGTTATTCTGTAACATAAACCACTCTGGACCCCTCGATTAGATTCCATGCTGTAACACGCCCCGGGCTATCTGTTATTCTGTAAATAAACCACACTGATCCCTGGATTAGATTCCAGGCCTTAACTTACTCAGGTCTATCTGTTGTTCAGTATATAAACCAGTTTATAAATCAATTAGATTCCATGTCTTAACTCACTTAAGGGTATCTGTTATTCTGAATATAAACCACCTTAAACCTCACGATTAGATTCCAGACTGTAACTCATTCCAGGGGTATCTGATATTCTGGATAGAAACAACCCTGAACCCTTCGATTAGATTCCAGGCTGTAACTTAGTCCAAGGTATCTGTTAATCTGTATGTAAACCACCCTGAACCCATTGATTAGATTCCAGGTAGTAACTCACCCCGGACTATCTGTTATTCTCTATACTAACCTCCCTGAACCCCTCGAATGGATTCCAGGCTGTAACTCACTCCGGGCTATCTGTTATTCTGTAAATAAACCACACTGAACCCCTCAATTAGGCTCCAGGCCTTAACCCACTCAGGGCTATCTGTTATTCTGCATATAAACCAGCCTGAGCCCCTTAATTAGTTTCCATGCCTTACCTCACTCCAGGGTATCTGTTATTCTGTATATAAACAACCCTGAACCCCGCGATTAGATTCCAGGCTGTAACTCACTCCAGGGTATCTGTTATTCTGTCTATAAACCACCCTGAACCCCTCGATTATATTCCAGGCTGTAACTCAGTCTGTGGTGTCTGTTATTCTGTGTATAAACCACCCTGAACCGTTGATTAGATTCCAGGCTGTTACACACCCCGGAATATCTGTTATTCTGTATACTAATCTCCCTGAACCCCTTGATTAGATTCCAGTATGTAACTCACTCAGGGCTATCTGTTATTTTGTATATAAACCAGGCTGATCCCTTCAATTAGATTCCATGCCTTATCTCACGGGGTATCTGTTATTCTGTGTATAAATCACCCTAAACCCCGCGATTAGATTCCAAGCTGTAGCTCACTCCGGGCTATCTGTTATTCAATATCTGCACCACCCTGAAACTCTCGATTAGATTCCAGGCTGTAACTCACTCCGGGCTATCTGTTATTCTGTATATAAACCACCCTGAACTCCTCAATTAGATTCCAGGCTGTAACTCACTCTGGGATATCTGTTATTCTGCATTTAAACCACCCTGAACCCCGCGAATAGATTCCAGGCTGTACCTCACTCTGGGGTATCTGTTATTCAGTATATAACCCACCCCGGACACTTCGATTGGATTCCATGCTGTAACTCACTCCGGGCTATATATTATCCTGTATGTAAACCATCCTGAACCCATTGATTAGATTCTAGGCAGTACACCCCGGGCTATCTGTTATTCTCCATACAAACCTCCCTGAAGCCCTCGATTAGATTCCAGGCTGTAACTCACTCTGGACTATCTGTTATTCTGTATATAACCCACCCTGGACACCTCGATTCGATTCACGGCTGTAACTCACTCCGGGCTTTCTGTTATTCTGAATATAAACCACGCTGAACCCCGCAATTAGATTCCAGGCTGTAACTCACTCCGGGATATCTGTTATTCTGTATATAAACCACACTGAAACCCGCGGTTAGATTTCAGGCTGTAACTTCCTGTCAGGGTTGAAAGGGAAGGCTGGTAGTTATAGGGAATGCTGGCTGACTAAAGAAATTGGGGGCTTGTTTCAGAAAAAGAAGGAAGCATATGTCAGGTATAGACAGGACAGATCGAGTGAATCCTAAGAAGAGAATAAAGGAAGTTGGAGTATACTTAAGAGGGAAATCAATAGGGCAACACCCGGACATGAGATAGCTTTGGCAAATAGAATTAAGGATAATCCAAAGTGTTTTTACAAATATATTAAGGACAAAGGGTAACGAGGGAGAGAATAGGGCCCCTCAAAGATCAGCAAGGCGACCTTTGTGTGGAGGCACAGAAAATGGGGGAGATATTAAATGAATATTTTGCATCAGAATTTACTGTGGAAAATAATATGGAAGATATAGACTGCAGGGAAATCGATGGTGACATCTTGCAAAATATCCATATATACAGAGGAGGAAGTGCTGGATGTCTTGAAATGGTTAAAGGTGGAGGGCCTGATCAGGTGTACCCGAAAACTCCGTGGGAAGCTAGAGAAGTGATTGCTGGGCCTCTTGCTGAGATATTTGTATCATTGATAGTCATAGGTGAGGTGGCGGAAGACTGGAGTTTGGCAAACGTGGTGCCACTGTTTAAGAAGGGGGTAAAGACAAGCCAGGGAACTATAGACCGGTGAGCCTGACCTCGGCGGTGGGCAAGTTGTTGGAGTGAATCATATGGGACAGGATGTACATATATTTGGAAAGGCAAGAACTGATTCGGGATAGTCAACATGGCTTTGTGCGTGGCAAATTATGTCTCACAACCTTGATTGAGTTTTTTGAAGAAGTAACAAAGAAGATTGATGAGGGCAGAGCAGTAGATGTGATCCATATGGACTTCAGGGAGGCGTTCGACAAGTTTCCCCATGGGAGACTGATTAGCAGGTTAGATCTCATGGAATACAGGGAGAAGTCGCCATTTAGATACAGAACTGGCTCAAAGGTAGAAGGCAGAGGGTGGTGGTGGAGGGTTGTTTTTCAGACTGGAGGTCGGTGACCAGTGGAATGCCACAAGGATCGGTGCTGGGTCCTCTACTTTTTGTCATTTACATAAATAATTTGGATGCGAGCATAAGAGGTGCAGTTAGTAAGTTTGCAGATGACACCAAAATTGCAGGTGTGGTTGGCAGCGAAGAGGGCTTCCTCAGTTTCCAACAGGATCTGGACCAGATGCGCCAATGGGCTGAGAAGTGGCAGATGGAGTTTAATTCAGATAAATGCGAGGTGCTGCATTTTGGGAAAGCAAATCTTAGCAGGACTTCTACATTTAATGGTAAGGTCCTAGGGAGTTTTGCTGAACAAAGAGACCTTGGAGTGCAGGTTCATAGCTCCTTGAAAGTGGAGTTGCAGCTAGATAGGCTAGTGAAGAAGGCGTTTTGTATGCTTTCCTTTATTTGTCAGAGTACTGAGTACAGGAGTTAGGAGGCCATGTTGTGGCTGTACAGGACATGGGTTAGGCCACTGTTGGAATGATGCGTGCAATTCTGGTCCCCTTCCTATCGGAAAGATGTTGTGAAACCTGAAAAGGTTCAGAAAAGATTTGCAAGGATGTTGCCAGTGTTGGAGGATTTGCGCTACAGGGAGAGGCTGAACAGGCTGGGGCTGTTTTCCCTGGAGTGTTGGAGGCTGAGGGGTGTCCTTATAGAAGTTTACAAAATTGTGAGGGGCCTGGAGAGGTAGGATAAATAGACAAAGTCTTTTTCCTGGGTTCAGGGAGTCCAGAACTAGAGGGCATAGGTTTCGTCTGAGAGGGGAAAGATATGAAAGAGACATAAGGGGCAACCTTTTCAAGCAGAAGGTGGTACATGTATGGAGTGAGTTGCCAGAGGAAGTAGTGGAGGCAGGTACAATTGCAACATTTAAGAGGCATTTGGATGGGCATATGAATAGGAAGGGTTTGGAGTGTTATGGGCTGGGTGCTGGCAGGTGGGACTAGATTGGGTTGGAATATCTGGTCGGCATGGACAGGTTGGACCGAAGGGTCTGTTTCCATGCTGTACATCTCTATGATACTATGACTCTATAACTCACTCAGGGCTACCTGTTATTCTGCATATAAACCACCCTGAACCCCGCGATTAGATTCCAGTGTGTAACTCACTCTGGCGTATCTGTTATTCTGTAACATAAACCACCCTGAATCCCGCGATTAGATTCCAGGCTGTAACACACCCCGGGCTATGTGTTATTCTGCATATAAACCACCCTGAACCCCGCGATTAGATTCCAGGCTGTAACACACCCCGGGCTATGTGTTATTCTGCAAATAAACCACCCTGAACCCCGCGATTAGATTCCAGGCTGTAACACACCCCGGAATATCTGTTATTCTGTATACTAACCTCCCTGAACCGCTCGATGAGGTTCCAGTCGGTAACTCACTCCAGGCTATCTGTTATTCCATATTTAATCGTCTCGAAACCTCTTGATAAAATTCCAATCTGTAACTGACTTCCATTTTTAAAGGACTCTGTCCATTCGCCACCTCAATCCTTTAATTAGATTCCAGTCTGTATCACACTCCCGGGTTTCTGTTATTCTATATATTCACCATCCAATCCAAACCCTGTTAAAATTGCCCATGGTATTCAGGGATGTGTAGGTGAGGTGCATTAGTCAGGGGTAAATGTGGGGAAATGGGTCTGGATGGATTATTCTTCTGAGGGTCAGTGTGGTCTTGTTGGGCTGAAGGGCTTGTTTTCTCACGGTCGGGATTATATGAATCACCCGGAACCCTCTCGATTAGATTCCAACGTGTAACTCACTTCCATGCACGTGTGACGCGCACGTTTCAAAAACACCCCCAAACCTTCAATTCTATTCCACTTCGATAAACACGAGGTGCTGCATTTTGGGAAAGCAAATTTGAGCCGGACTTAGACACTTAATGGTAAGGTCCGAGGGAGGGTTGCTGAACAAAGAGACTTTGAAGTGCTGGTTCGTAGCTCCGTGAGAGCAGAGTGGCAGGTGGATAAGATAATGAAGACAGCGTTTGGTATGCATTCCTTTATTGGTCAGAGTTTTGAGTATAGGCATTGAGAGGTCATGTTGCGGCTGGAATGGACATGGGTTGGGCCACTGTTGGAGTATGGCGTGCAATTCTGCACTCCTTCCTATCGGAAGGATGCTGTGAAACTTGAAAGGGTTCAGAAAAGATTTACAAGGAGGTTGCCAGGTTTAAAGGATTTGAGCTGCTGGGAGAGGCTGAATAGGCTGGGGCTGTTTTCCCTGGAGCATCAGAGGCTGAGGGGCGACTTTATCGAGGTTTATGAAATGATGACCGGCATGGATTGGATAAATAGACAAAGTCTTTTCCTTGGGGTGGGGGAGTCCAGAACTAGAGCGCATAGGTTTAGTGTGAGAGGGGAAAGATACGAAAGAGCCCTAAGGGGCAACTTGTTCACTCAGAAGGTGGTATGTGAACGGGAGTGTCAGTAATACTTTCAACAAGGGAGAGGGGGCAATGTGTCAAAAACCATTTCCATTCATTGATGTTGGCAGAGAAGGGAAATGGAGACAGCTCTTGAAGGTGCTTAAAATGCAAATCCCAGAACCTCTTTACAGTGAATGCGGAGAGACAATGTGACATTCCAGTAAGGTCTGGTTTACTTTCCAAGCTCCTAGTATATGAGAGGAACATCATATACAAAACCTGATAGAGCTCAGCCACTGAATTGTAGGTTTGCAGCGTTGGATCAGAATCCTGCCTGGCTAGGCCTTATCCCAAACTGAAGGGTTTCTTAAATCCCACGCTGACCTTCTGTGGGTTCACATTGTGCGTTGTCTACAAATTTAAAAAAAATGCGCCTGCAATTAAACAAAGCTCTTTCTGGAACTTTGTGTGTCTGTCGCTTTAAGTATCTTTCAACAGAATTGAAGATAAATGAGACAGTGAGAGATAGGCAGCACTGTAACCAAAATGGCAATGCATTATAAAAGGTATATTAATAACTTCAGTGAAAGGGGAAAACATAGGAGGATAGTCCTCAATCTAGGACCGTGGGGACTCAGTAAAGTCGTGTACCATCATGTTAACTTCCTGATGTTTCTTTGCAAGATCAGCCAAACCGCCTAGACAATACTGTTTCAGAATTTCTCACCGTTTTAAACACAACATTGTGCTTTATCTATTCTTACTGCAAATCACCTTCCAGAATATTCTCTTGCATGTGCCAATGTTTTCAATATAATTCACAAAACACTGACAGCAAAGTAGATGACATGATGGGATGTAGCAAACTGTTACACTCAGTACCTCCATGTTGCAATGTAATAATATCCAGTCAGAAACCTGGCCTGGGTCAGGGACAAAACCTCCCTGGTCTGGAAGTGGGGACTGGGCAGAGAATGAGGTTTTCGTCTGTCACTGAGTTAATTTGGAAATCTGTGCTGCACATGGACATTTCTCCACACTATATTCAGTTCCTATGTGTGTGTGTGTGATGGAGAGAGTTTTAACTGAGTTTAACTCCGTGTCTTTGATTAGGGATTCCTTGTCCTTCAAACATTTGACTGCAACACAGAGAGAGAGGGACAGAGACACAGAGGGACTGAGAGAGAGAAAGGGACAGAGAGTCAGAGCGAGAGAGAGGGGGCAGACAGACAGAGACAGAGAGAGAGAGAGGGACAGAGAGAGAGGGGGGACAGAGAGACACAGTGAGAGAGAGGGACAGAGAGAGAGGGGCGGTCAGAGATAGAGAGCGGGACAGAGAGAGAAGGACAGAGAGACAGAGCGAGAGAGAGGGGGACAGAGAGGGAGAGAGAGAGGTACAGAGAGAGAGAGTGAGAGGGACAGAGCGAGAAACAGAGACAGAGAGAGGGACAGGCAGAGATCGAGAGAGGTACACAGAGAAGGACAGAGAGTGAGAAAGACAGAGATAGAGAGGAAGAAAGAGAGAGGGACAGAGTGTGATTGATACAGGGACATAGAGAGGGACAGAGAGACAGAGAGGGATACAGAGAGAGAGGGACAGAGACAGAGAGGGACACAAAGAGAAAGGGACACAGAGAGGGAGAAAGGGACAGAGAGGGAGAGGCAAAGAGAGAGAGGGACACAGCGAGAGAGAGGGGGACACAGAGAGATAGAGAGGGGGACAGCGAGACACACAGAGAGGGACAGAGAGAGAGGGACAGAGAGACAGAGAGAGAGGGACAGAGAGACAGAGAGGGACAGAGAGAGAGAGGAACTCAGTGAGACAGAGGGGGAGAAAGAAAGAGAGAGAGTGACAGAGAGACACAGAGAGAGAGAGGGACAGAGAGAGAGGGAGGGAGACAGAGACAAAGGGACAGGGAGCGAGAGGGACAGAGACAGAGGGACAGAGAGGGAGAGAGGGACACAGAGAGGGAGAGAGAGAGAGAAAGGGACACAGAGACGGAGACAGAGAGAAAGAGGGACACAGAGAGGGAGAGGGACACAGAGAGAGAGAGGGACAGAGAGAGAGAGAGAGGGACAGAAAGACAGAGATAGAGAGGGGCAGAGAGAGAGAGAGTCTGAGGGACAGAGAGACTGCGGGACGGAGAGAGAGGGACACAGGGAGAGAGAGCAAGGGAGGGACAGAGAGAGAGGGACACAGAGACAGAGGGACACAGAGAGAGAGAGGGCAGAGAGACAGAGAGAGGGACAAAGAGACAGAGAGTGAGAGAGAGAGGGACAAAGACGCAGGGAGAGAGGGACAGAGAGAGAGAGAGGGACAGAGAGAGAGAAAGATAGAGAGACAGAGAGAGGGATGGAGGGAGGGACACAGAGAGAGGGAAACAGAGAGGGAGAGAGTGACAGAGAGAGAACGGGACAGCGACAGTGAGAGGGACAGAGAGAGAGAGGGTCACAGAGAGAGAGAGGGACAGAGAAAAGGAGGGACAGAGAGAGAAAGAGGGTCACAGAGCGAAAGAGGGACAGAAAGAGAGGGACAGAGACAGAGAGATTATCACACAGAGATGGTGGGGGACAGAGAGAGGGGGTGGTCACAGAGAGAGAGAGGGACAGAGAGAGAGGATCCCAGAGAGAGATGGAAAGAGAGAGAGGGACAGAGACAGAGAGATTGTCACACAGAGAGAGTGGGGGACAGAGAGAGAGAGGGTCACAGAGAGAGAGAGAGAGAGGGACAGAGAGAGTGAGGATCACAGAGAGAGATGGAAAGAGAGAGAGAGGGACAGAGACAGAGAGATTGTTACAGAGAGAGAGAGGGACAGAGAGAGAGTGTGGTCACAGAGAGAGAGAGAGAGAGAGAGAGAGGGACACAGAGAGAGATGGAAAGAGAGAGAGGGACAGAGACACAGAGAGCGGGACAGAGAGAGATGGACAGAGAGAAAGAGAGAGAGGGGACACAGTGAGAGAGAGGGACAGAGAGACAGAGAGAGAGAGAGAGTGTCAGAGAGACAGAGACAGAGAGGGACAGAGAGACATAGGGACAGAGAGACACGCACAGAGAGAGAGGGATAGAGAGACAGAGTGAGAGAGGGACAGAGAGACAGGGGGACAGAGAGAGAGAGAGGAAGACAGAGAGAGAGAGGGACAGAGAGACAGAGAGAGGGACAGAGAGAGAGAGGGACAGAGAAAGAGGGACAGAGGGACTGAGAGAGAGGGTGACAGAGAGACTGAGAGAGAGAGAGAGAGAGAGATGGGGCAGAGGGACAGAGAGAGAGGGGCAGAAAGACAGAGAGAGAGGGACAGAGACAGAGAGGGACACAGAGAAAAAGGGACACAGAGAGGGAGAAAGGGCCAGAGAGTGAGAGGGACAGAGAGAGAGGGACACAGCGAGAGAGAAGGACACAGAGAGATAGAGAGGGGTCAGAGAGACACACAGAGAGAGACACAGAGAGAGAGGGACAGAGAGACAGAGAGAGGGACAGAGAGACACAGAGAGAGAAGCACAGAGAGAGAGAGTGACAGAGAGACAGAGAGAGGGACGGAGAGAGGGACAGAGAGAGAGGGGGGAACACAGTGAGAGAGAGGGGAAAATAGAAAGAGAGAGAGTGACAGAGAGACACAGAGAGAGGGACAGAGAGAGAGGGAGGGAGACAGAGACTGAGGGACAGGGAGAGAGAGGGACAGACAGACAGAGAGAGGGACAGAAAGAGAGAGAGAGAGAGAGACTGAGGGACACAGGGAGAGAGAGCAAGGGAGGGACAGAGAGAGAGAGAGCCTGAGGGACAGAGATACTGCGGGAAGGAGAGAGAGGGACACAGGGAGAGAGAGCAAGGGAGGAACGAGAGAGAGGGACAGAGAGACAGAGGGACACAGAGAGGGGGGGGGGGCAGAGAGACAGAGAGAGAGACAGAGAGACAGAGAGAGAGAGGGACAAAGACGCAGAGAGAGGGGGACACGGAGAGAGAGAGAGAGAGGGACAGAGAGAGAGAGAAGGATAGAGAGACAGAGAGAAGGAGGGAGGCACACAGAGAGAGAGGGACACAGAGAGGGAGAGAGTGACAGAGAGAGAACGGGACAGCGATAGTGAGAGGGACACAGAGAGAGAGGGTCACAGAGAGAGAGAAAGGGACAGAGAAAGGGAGGGACAGAGAGAGAAAGAGGGTCACAGAGCGAGAGAGGGACAGAGACAGAGGGACAGAGACAGAGAGATTGTCACAGAGAGAGAATGGGGACAGAGAGAGAGGGGGGTCACACAGAGAGAGAGAGGGACAGAGAGAGAGAGGATCACAGAGAGAGATGGAAAGATAGAGAGGGACAGAGAGAGAGGGGGACAAAGACAGAGAGATTGTCACAGAGAGAGAGGGTGGACAGAAAGAGAGGGGGGTCACAGAGAGAGAGGGGGACAGAGAGAGAGGGTCACAGAGAGAGATGGAAAGAGAGAGAAGGACAGAGAGAGAGGGGCAGAGAGAGAGAGAGAGAGGGACACAGAGAGAGGAACATAGAAAGGGACAGAGTGAGAGGGACAGAGAGAGAGAGAGAGGGACAGAGACAGAGGGGAACACAGCGAGGGAGAAAGTGACAGAGAGAGGGACACAGAGAGAATGAGAGAAGGACAGAAAGCGAGAGAGGGGCAGAGAGAGAGTGACAGAGACAGAGAGAAGGACGCACAGAGTGAGACAGAAAGAGAGTGGGGATAGAGAGACTGAGGGACAGAGAGAGGGACAGAGAGAGAGGGTGGGAGTGACAGAGAGAGAGGGACAGACAGACAGAGAGAGGGCCAGAAAGACAGAGATAGAGAGGAGCAGAGGCAGAGACAGAGAGAGAGTCTGAGGGACAGAGAGACAGCGGGACGGAGAGAGAGGGACACAGGGAGAGAGAGCAAGGTAGGGACAGAGAGAGAGCGACAGAGAGACAGAGGGACACACAAACAGAGAGAGACGGGGCAGAGAGACAGAGAGAGAGAGAGAGGGACAGAGAGAGAGGGGGACAGAGAGAGAGAGAAGGATAGAGAGACAGAGAGAGGGAAGGAGGGAGGGACACAGAGAGAGAGGGACACAGAGAGGGAGAGAGTGACAGAGAGAGAACGGGACAGCGACAGTGAGAGTGATAGAGAGAGAGTGAGGGTCACAGAGAGAGAGGGACAGAGAAAGGGAGGGACAGAGAGAGAAAGAGGGTCAGAGAGCGAGAGAGGGACAGAGACAGAGAGATTGTCACACAGAGAGAGTGGGGGACAGAGAGAGAGGTGTCACAGAGAGAGATGGAAAGAGAGAGAGAGGGACAGAGAGAGAGAGAGGGACAGAGACAGAGAGATTGTCTCAGAGAGAGAGAGAAGGACAAAGAGAGAGGGGTCACAGAGAGAGATAGAATTAGAGAGAGGGACAGAGAGAGAGGGACAGAGACACAGAGAGAGGGACAGGGAAAGATGGACATAGAGAAAGAGAGATGGGGACACAGTGAGAGAGAGAGGGACACAGTGAGAGAGAGGGACAGAGAGACACAGAGAGAGAGAGAGGGTCAGAGAGACAGAGACAGAGGGGGACAGAGAGACATAGGGGCAGAGAGACACGCACAGAGAGAGAGAGGGACAGAGAGACAGGGGGACAGAGAGAGAGAGAGGGAGACAGAGAGAGGGAGAGGGACAGAGAGACAGAGAGAGAGGGACAGAGAGAGAGGGACAGAGAAAGAGGGACAGAGGGACTGAGAGAGAGAGGGGGCAGAGACTGAGAGAGCGAGATGGGGCAGAGGGACAGAGAGAGAGGGCAGAAAGACAGAGAGAGAGGGACAGAGAGACAGCGGGACAGAGAGAGAGGTGGGTCAGAGAGACAGAGAGAGAGGGACACAGAGAGAGCGAGAGTGTGAAAGAGAGAGAGAGGGACAGAGAAACAGAGAGAGAGAGTGGGACAGAAAGACAGAGAGAGAGTGGGACAGAGAGAAGAACAGAGAGACAGATGGACAGATAGAGAGAGGGGGACTGAGAGACAGAGAGAGAGAGAGGGGCACAGAGAACGAGAGAGGGACAGAGAGAGATAGAGGGACAGAGAGACAGAGAGTGAAAGAGGGACAGAACGACTGAGAGAGAGAGTGGGACAGAGAGAGAGAAACAGGGAGTCAGAGGGACAGAGAGAAAGAGGGACAGAGAGACAGACAGAGAGAGACAGAGACAGAGAGAAGGACATAGAGAGACAGAGGGACAGACAGACAGACAGACAGACAGACAGAGAGAGGGACAGAAAGTAAGAGAGATAGAGGGACAGAAAGACAGAGAGAGACAGAGAGACTGAGGGACAGAGAGACTGAGGGACAGAGAGAGGGAGGGCGGACAAAGAGACAGAGAGAGAGGGGGACAGCGAGAGAGGGACAGAGACAGAGAGGGACAGAGAGACAGAGGGACAGAGAGAGAGAGAGAGGGACACACAGAGGGAGAAATGGACAGAGAGAGGGGGGACAGAGAGAGAGGGACAGAAAGAGAGAGGCACAGAGAGAGAGGGATACAGAGAGTGAGGGACAGAGAGAGAGGGACACAGAGAGAGAGGGTCACAGAGAGAGAGGGATAGAGAGAGAGGGACAGAGAGGGCGAGAGAGGGACGGAGAGAGAGAGGGACACAGAGAGAGAGGGATAAACAGAGAGAGGGGCAGAGAGAGAGGGGGGGCACCGAGAGAGAGGGACAGAGAGAGAGGGACAGAGAAAGAGGGACTTAATGATAGAGAGAAGGACACAGAGAGAGAGGGAGTGATACCGAGACAGAGGAACAGAGCGAGAGAGACAGAACGCGAGAGGGCCAGAGAGACAGAGAGAGAGAGGGACAGAGAGACTGAGAGGGAGAGAGTGTCACACAGAGAGAGGGAGATAGAGAGAGAGGGACAGAGAGAGAGAGACGGACAGACAGGGGGATAGAGGGACGCAGAGAGAGTGACACAGAGAGAGAGAGAGGGACAGAGAGACAGAGGGACACAGAGAGCGAGAGATGGACAGAGAGACAGAGGGACACAGAGAGAGCGAGAGAGCAACAGAGAGAGAGTGTGACAGAGAGAGGGACAGAGTGAGAGGGGGACACAGTGAGAGAGAGAGGGACACAGTGAGAGAGAGAGGGACACAGAGAGAGGGATACAGAGAGAGAGGGACGGAGAAATAGAGACGGTCACAGAGAGTGAGAGAGGGACAGAGAGAGAGAGTGATAGAGAGAGAGAGAGGGACAGAGACACAGAGAGAGGGACCGAGAGAGATGGACAGAGAGACAGAGAGAGAGGGGACACAGTGAGAGAGAGAGGGACACAGTGAGAGAGAGGGGCAGAGAGACACAGAGAGAGAGAGGGAAAGAGAGAGAGTGACAGAGAGAGAGAAAGGGACAGAGAGACAGAGTGACACAGAGAGCGAGAGAGGGACAGAGAGAGAGAGAGGGACAGAGAGAGAGGGGGACACAGTGAGAGAGAGAGAGGGACACAGTGAGAGAGAGAGAGGGACACAGAGAGAGAGGGATACAGAGAGAGAAGGACAGAGAAATAGAGACGGTCACAGAGAGTGAGAGAGGGACAGGGAGAGAGAGAGTGACAGAGAGAGAGAGTGACAGAGAGACACAGAGAGATAGAGAGAGGGACAGAGAGAGAGGGACAGAGACACAGAGAGAGGGACACAGAGAGATGGACAGAGAGACAGAGAGAGAGGGGGACACAATGAGAGAGAGAGGGACACAGTGAGAGAGCAGGACGGAGAGACAGAGAGAGAGAGGGTCAGAGAGACAGAGACAGAGAGGGACAGAGAGAGCGAGTGACAGAGAGACACAGAGAGAAAGGGGGACAGAGAGACAGAGTGAGAGAGGGACAGAGAGACAGAGGGACAGAGAGAGAGAGATAGAGACTGACAGAGAGAGGGACAGAGAGACCGAGAGTCAGAGAGAGAGGGACTGAGAGAGAGAGAGGGACAGAGAAAGAGAGACAGAGGGACTGAGAGAGAGACGGACAGAGAGACTGAAAGAGAGCGAGATAGCGGCAGATGGACAGAGAGAGAGGGACAGAAAGACAGAGAGAGAGTGACAGAGAGACAGCGGGACAGAGTGAGAGGTGCGTCTGAGAGACAGAGAGAGAGAGTGGGACAGAGAGAGGGACAGAGAGACAGATGGCCAGATAGAGAGAGGGGGACCGAGAGACAGAGAGAGAGAGGGACAGAGTGACAAAGAGGGAGAGAGGGACAGAAAGACAGAGAGAGAGTGGGAGAGAGAGAGAGGGACAGAGAGACAGAGAGAAAGAGAGACAGAGAGATTGTCACAGAGAGAGAGTGGGGGACAGAGAGAGAGGGGGGTCACAGAGAGGGAGAGAGAGGGACAGAGAGAGAGAGGATCACAGAGAGAGATGGAAAGAGAGAGAAGAGGGACAGAGACAGAGAGGGACAGAGACAGAGAGATTGTCACAGAGAGAGAAGGAGGGACAGAGAGAGAGAGGGTCACAGAGAGAGAGAGAGGGACAGAGAGAGGGACAGAGAGAGAGATGGAAAGAGAGAGAGAGAGGGACAGAGAGAGAGGGACAGAGACACAGAGAGAGGGACAGAGAGAGATGAACAGAGAGAAAGCGAGAGAGGGGGACACAGTGAGAGAGAAATGGACACAGTGAGAGAGGGACAGAGAGACACAGAGAGAGAGTGTCAGAGAGACAGAGACAGAGAGGGACAGAGAGACATAGGGACAGAGCGACACGCACAGAGAGAGGGACAGAGAGACAGCGTGAGAGAGGGACAGGGAGACAGGGGGACAGAGAGAGAGAGGGAGACAGCGAGAGAGAGAGAGAGAGAGAGAGAGAGAGACAGAGAGACAGAGAGAGAGGGACAGAGAGAGAGAGAGGGGCAGAGAAAGAGGGACAGAGGGACTGAGAGAGAGAGGGGTCAGAGAGACAGAGAGAGAGCGAGATAGGGACAGAGGGACAGAGAGGGAGGGGCAGAAAGACAGAGAGAGAGGGACAGAGAGACAGCGGGACAGAGAGAGAGGTGGGTCAGAGAGACAGAGAGAGAGGGACACAGAGAGAGCTAGAGTGCGAAAGAGAGAGAGAGGGACAGAGAAACAGAGAGTCAGAGAGGGACGGAAAGACTGAGAAAGATATTAGGACAGAGAGAGAGGAACAGAGAGTCAGAGGGACAGAGAGAAAGAGGGACAGAGAGACACGGAGAGAGAGAGACAGAGACCGAGAGAAGGACACAGAGAGAGAGGGACAGACAGACAGAAAGAGAGAGGGACAGAAAGACAGAGAGATAGAGGGACAGAAAGACAGAGACAGAGAGAGACAGAGAGGCTGTGGGACAGAGAGACTGAGGGACAGAGAGAGGGAGGGGGGGACAAAGAGACAGAGAGAGAGGGAGACAGAGAGAGAGGGACAGGGACAGAGAGGGACAGAGAGACAGAGGGACACAGAGAGAGAGGGACACAGAGAGGGAGAAATGGACAGAGAGAGGGGGGACAGAGAGAGAGGGAAAGAAAGAGAGGGACACAGAGAGAGGGGCACAGAGAGAGAGGGATACAGAGAGTGAGGGACAGAGAGAGAGGGACACAGAGAGAGAGGGATACCCAGAGAGAGGGACAGAGAGAGGGGGGGGGACCGAGAGAGAGGGAGGGACAGAGAGAGGGACTTAATGATATAGAGAAGGACACAGAGAGAGAGAGGGAGGGACACGGAGACAGAGGGACAGAGCGAGAGAGACAGAGAGCGAGAGCGCCAGAGAGACAGAGAGGGAGAGAGTGTCACACAGAGAGAGGGAGATAGAGAGAGGGCGAGAGAGGGACAGAGAGAGAGTGACACAGAGAGAGAGAGAGGGACAGAGAGACAGAGGGACACAGAGAGCGACAGAGGGACAGAGAAACAGAGGGACACAGAGAGAGCGAGAGAGGGACACAGAGAGAGAGAGGCAGAGAGAGGAACAGAGTGAGAGGGGGACACAGTGAGAGAGAGAGGGGCACAGTGAGAAAGAGGGATAGAGAGACACAGAGAGACAGAGAGAGGGACAGAGAGAGAGGGACAGAGACACAGAGAGAGGGACAGAGAGAGATGGACAGAGAGACAGAGAGAGAGGGGGACACAGTGAGAGAGAGGGACACATTGAGAGAGAGGGACAGAGAGACACAGAGAGAGAGAGGGTCAGAGAGACAGAGAGAGCGAGTGACAGAGAGACAGTGGGACAGAGTGAGGGGGGGTCTGAGAGACAGAGAGAGAGTGGGACAGAGAGAGGGACAGAGAGACAGATGGACAGATAGAGAGAGGGGGACCGAGAGACAGAGAGAGAGGGACACAGAGAGCGAGAGAGGGACAGAGAGAGAGAGAGGGACAGAGAGACAAAGAGAGAGAGTGGGACAGAGAGAGGGACAGAGAGACAGAGGGACAGACAGAGAAAGAAAGAGGGACAGAGAGACAGAGAGATAGAGACAGAGAGAAGGACACACAGGCAGAGAGGGCGGGCACAGAGAGAGAGCGAGGGAGGGACAGACAGAGAGGGACAGAGAGACAGAGGGACAGAGAGAGAGAGCGAGGGACAGACAGACAGACAGACAGACAGAGAGTGGGACAGAAAAACAGAGAGATAGAGGGACAGAAAGACAGCGACAGAGAGACTGAGGGACAGAGAGAGGGAGGGGGACAAAGAGACAGAGAGAGAGGGACACAGAGTCAGAGAGACACAGAGAGGGAGCAATGGACAGTGAGAGAGGGGGACAGAGAGAGAGGGACAGAAAAAAAGGACACAGAGAGAGAGGGACAGAGAGAGGGAAGGATACACAGAGAGAGGGACAGAGAGACTTAGTGATAGAGAGAGGGACAAAGAGACAGAGGGAAAGAGAGAGAGGGACAGAGAGCGAGAGGGCAGGAGAGACAGAGAGTGACACACAGAGAGAGAGGGAGAGACACAGAGAGATTAGATTACTTTACAATGTGGAAACAGGCCCTTCGGCCCAACAAGTCCACACCGACCCTCCGGAGTGCAACCCACCCATACCCCTACATTTACCCCTTACCTAAAACTACAGACAATTTAGCAGGGCCAATTCACCTGGCCTGCACATCTTTGGCCTTTGGGAGGAAACCGGAACACCCGGAGGAAACCCACGCAGACACGGGGAAAATATGCAAACTCCACACAGTCAGTCCCCTGAAGCAGGAATTGAACCGGGGTCTCTAGCTCTGTGAGGCAGCAGCGCTAACCACTGTGCCACCTTCTCTCTATCATTGAGTCCCTCTCTCTCTCTGTTCCTCTCTCTCTGTCCCTCTCTCACTCTCGGTCCCTCTCTCTCTCTCTCTCGGTCTCCCTCTCTCTATCTCTGTCCCTCACTCTCTGTATCCCTCTCTCTCTGTGCCCCTTCTCTCTGTGTCCCTCTCTTTCTGTCCCTCTCTCTCTGTCCCCCCTCTCTCTGTCCATTTCTTCCTCTCTGTGTCCCTCGCTCTCAGTGTCCCTGTCTCTCGGTCTCTCTCTGTCCCTGTCCCTCTCTTTCTGTCCCCCTCTCTCTCTCTGTCTCTTTGTCCCCCTCCCTCTCTCTGTCCCTCAGTCTCTCTGTCCCTCAGTCTCTCTGTCTGAGAGAGAGAGAGGGAGGGACAGAGAGACAGCGGGACAGAGAAAGAGGTGGGTCAGAGCGACAGAGAGAGAGGGACACAGAGAGAGCGAGAGTGCGAAAGAGAGAGGGTGGGACAGAAAGACAGAGAGAGAGAGTGGAACAGAGAGAAGAACAGAGTGACAGATGGACAGATAGAGAGAGGGGGACCGAGAGACAGAGAGAGAGGGACACAGGGAACGAGAGAGGGACAAAGAGAGAGAGAGGGACAGAGAGAGAGAGTGAGAGAGGGACAGAAAGACTGAGAGAGAGAGTGGGACAGAGAGAGAGGAACAGAGAGAGAGAGAGGGACAGACAGAGAGATGGACACACAAAGAGAGGGACAGAGAGAGGGGGGGGGGACCGAGATAGAGAGGGAGGGACACAGAGAGAGAGGGACAGAGAGAGAGACAGAGAGAGGGACAGAGAGAGAGGGGGACACAGTGAGAGAGAGTGGGACACAGAGAGAGAGAGAGAGAGAGAGAGAGGGACAGAGAAATAGAGACGGTCACAGAGAGAGAGGGGGACAAAGAGAGAGGGACAGAGAGAGAGGGGGGGGGGGGACCGAGATAGAGAGGGAGGGACACAGAGAGAGAGGGACAGAAAGAGAGAGGGAAACAGAGAGAGAGAGAGGGACACAGAGAGAGAGATGGACACAGAGAGAGAGGGACAGAGAGAGTGCGACACAGTGAGAGAGAGGGACAAAGTGAGAGAGGGACACAGAGAGAGCGAGGGACACAGAGACAGAGGGACACTGACAGAGCGGGACAGAGAGAGAGCTGGGTCAGAGAGTCAGAGCGAGAGAGACACAGAGAGAGCGCGAGTGCGAAAGAGAGAGAGGGACAGAGAAACAGAGAGAGAGAGTGGGACAGAAAGACAGAGAGAGAAAGTGGGACAGAGAGAAGAACAGAGAGAGACAGATGGACAGATGGAGACAGGGGGACCGAGGGACAGAGAGAGAGGGGCACAGAGAACGAGAGAGGGACAGACAGAGGGAGGGACAGAGAGAGAGAGAGTGCGAGAGGGACAGAAAGACTGAGAGAGAGAGTGGGACAGAGAGAGAGGAATAGAGAGTCAGAGGGACAGAGAGAAAGAGGGACAGAGACAGAGAGAAGGACACAGAGTGAGAGAGGGACAGACAGACAGACAGAGAGAGGGACAGAAAGACAGAGAGATAGAGGGACAGAAAGACAGAGAGATAGAGGGACAGAGAGACTGTGGGACAGAGAGACTGAGGGATAGAGAGAGGGAGGGGGGACAAAGAGACAGAGAGAGAGGGGTACAGAGAGAGAGGGACAGAGACAGAGAGGGACAGAGAGACAGAGGGACACAGAGAGAGAGGGAAACAGAGAGGGCGAAATGGACAGAGAGAGAAGGGACAGAGAGAGAGGGACAGAACGAGAGGGACACAGAGAGAGGGGCACATAGAGAGAGGGATACAGGGAGTGAGGGACAGAGAGAGAGGGACACAGAGAGTGAGGGATACACAGAGCGAGGGACAGAGAGAGAGAGAGAGGAGGAGGACCGAGAGAGAGAGTGAGGGACAGAGAGAGAGAGAGAAATAGGGACGGTCACAGAGAGTGAGAGAGGGACAGAGAGAGAGAGTGACAGAGAGAGAGAGAGAGGGACAGAGAGACACAGAGAGACAGAGAGAGGGACAGAGAGAGAGACACAGAGACACAGAGAGAGGGGCAGAGAGAGATGGACAGAGACACAGAGAGAGAGGGGGACACAGTGAGAGAGAGAGGGACACAGTGAGAGAGAGGGACAGAGAGACACAGAGCGAGAGGGTCAGAGAGACAGAGACAGAGAGGGACAGAGAGACAGAGGGACAGAGAGACACAGAGAGAGAGAGAGGGACAGAGAGACAGAGTGAGAGAGGGACAGAGAGACAGAGGGACAGAGAGAGAGAGATAGAAACAGACAGAGAGAGGGACAGAGAGACCGAGAGACAGAGAGAGAGGGACAGAGAGAGAGAGGGACAGAGAAAGAGGGACAGAGGTACTGAGAGAGAGAGAGGGACAGAGAGACTGAGAGAGAGAGCGAGATAGGGGCAGATGGACAGAGAGAGAGGGACAGAAAGACAGATAGAGAGAGTGACAGAGAGACAGCGGGACAGAGTGAGAGGGCGGTCTGAGAGACAGAGAGTGTGAGAGTGGGACAGAAAGACAGAGAGAGAGAGTGGGACAGAGAGAGGGACAGAGAGACAGATGGACAGATAGAGAGAGAGGTCCGAGAGACAGAGAGAGAGGGACACAGAGAGAGAAAGAGGGATAGAGAGACAAAGAGAGAGAGAGAGGGACAGAAAGACTGAGAGAGAGAGAGAGTGGGACAGAGAGAGAGGGACAGAGAGACTGAGGGACAGAGAGAGAAAGAGGGACAGAGAGACAGAGACAGAGAGACAGAGACAGAGAGAAGGACAGAGAGAGAGAGATAGAGAGAGGGGACAGAGAGAGAGAGCGAGAGAGGGACAAACAGAGAGGGACAGTGAGACAGAGGGACAGAGAGAGAAAGAGGGACAGAGAGACAGACAGAGACAGAGAGAAGGACACAGAGAGAGAGAGAGGACATAGAGAGAGAGCGAGGGAGGGACAGACAGAGAGGGATAGAGAGACAGAGGGACACAGAGAGAGAGCGAGGGACAGACAGGCAGAGAGTGGGACAGAAAAACAGAGAGATAGCGGGACAGAAAGGGATACACAGAGAGACTAGACTTAGATTAGATTACTTTACAGTGTGGAACCAGGCCTTCGGCCCAACAAGTCCACACCGACCCGCCGAAGCGCAACCCAGCCATACCCCTACATTTACCCCTTACCTAGCACTACGGACAATTCAGCATGACCAATTCACCTTTGGACTGTGGGAGGAAAGCGGAGCAAATCCACGCTGACACGGGGAGAATGTGCAAACCCCATGCAGTCAGTCGCCTGAGGCAGGAATTGAACTCGGGTCGCCAGCGCCATGCGGGAGCAGCGCTAACCACTGTGCCACCGTGCCGCCCATAGGGATAGAGAGGGATACACAGAGAGAGGGACAGAGAGAGAGAGAGGGGGACCGAGATAGAGAGGGAGGGACAGAGAGAGAGGGGGACAGAAAGAGAGAGGGAAACAGAGAGAGAGAGAGAGGGACACACAGAGAGAGTTGGACACAGAGAGAGAGGGACAGAGAGAGGGACACAGTGAGAGAGAGGGACAAAGAGAGAGAGGGACACAGTGAGAGAGCGAGGGACACTGAGAGAGCAAGAGAGGTACAGAGAGAGAGACAGAGAGAGAGGGATAGAGAGAGAGGGACACAGTGAGAGAGAGGGACAAAGAGAGAGAGGGACACAGAGAGACCGAGGGACAGAGAGAGAGAGAGGGACACAGTGAGAGAGAGAGGGACACGGAGTGAGAGAGAGGGACAGAGAGACACAGAGAAGAGGGACAGAGAGACAGAAAGAGAGGGACAGAGAGAGAGGGACACAGAGAGAGAGAGGGACAGAAAGAGAGGGACACAGAAAGAGACGGAGAGAGAGTTTGGACAGAGAGAGAGAGACAGAGAGAAAGAGACATAGAGAGAGGGACAGAGAGAGAGTGACAGAGAGAGAGAGAGAGAGGGACAGAGACAGAGGGACACAGAGAGAGCGAGAGACGGTCAGAGAGACAGAGAGAGAGAGAGAGACAGAGACAGAGAGAAGGACAGAGAGAGAGAGAGGGGGGACAGAGAGAGAGCGAGGGAGGGACAGACAGAGAGGGACAGAGAGAGGGGGGGATAAAGAGAAAGGGACAGAAAGAGAGGGACAGAGAGAAAGAGGGACACAGAGAGAGGGATACAGAGAGTGAGGGACAGAGAGAAGGGGCACACACACACAGAGGGTTACAGAGAGAGAGGGACAGAGAGAGAGGGACAGAGCGAGAGAGACAGAGAGCGAGAGGGACAGAGAGAGAGACAGAGAGAGGGACATAGAGAGAGGGGGACACAGTGAGAGAGAGTGGGACAGAGAGAGAGAGAGAGACAGAGAGAGGGACAGAGAAATACAGACGGTCACAGAGAGAGTGGGGGACAGAGAGAGAGTGGGACACAGAGAGGGAGAGGGACAGAGAGAGAGAGGGACACAGAGAGAAAGAGACGGAGAGAGAGGGACAGAGAGAGAGTGACCCAGAGAGAGAGAGGGACAGAGAGACAGAGGGACACAGAGAGCGAGAGAGGGACAGAGAGACAGAGGGACACAGAGAGAGCGAGAGAGGGACAGAGAGAGAGGTTCAGAGAGGGACAGAGAGAGAGGTACAGAGAGAGAGGGACACTGTGAGAGAGAGAGGGACACAGAGAGTTGTACAGAGAGACAGAGAGATAGAGGGACAGAGAGCGAGAGGGACAGAGAAACAGAGCGAGAGAGAGGGGGACAGAGAGAGGGAGAGACACAGTGAGAGAGAGAGGGACACAGAGAGAGGGGAAACAGACAGACAGACAGAGAGAGGGACACACAGAGAGAGGGACAGAGAGAGAGAGAGGGGGACCGAGATAGAGAGGGAGGGACACAGCGGGAGAGGGACAGAAAGAGAGAGGGAAACAAAGAGAGAGAGAGAGAGGGACAGAGAGAGAGAGAGGGTCAGAGAGAGAGGGACATAGTGAGAGAGAGGGACAAAGAGAGAGAGGGACACAGAGAGAGCGAGGGACAGAAAGAGAGGGACAGAGCGAGAGAGACAGAGAGCAAGAGGGACAGAGAGATAGGGACAGAGAGAGAGAGACAGAGAGAGGGACATAGAGAGAGGGGGACACAGTGAGAGGGACAGAGAGACAGAGAGATAGGGGGACAGAGAGAGAGGGGGACAGAGAAACAGAGCGCGAGAGGGGGGGACCGAGAGAGCGTGACACAGTGATAGAGAGAGGGACAGAGAGAGAGAGAGGAACAGACAGAGAGTTGGACAGACAGAGAGAGGGACAGAGAGAGAGAGGGACACAGTGAGAGAGAGAGGGACACACAGAATGAGAGAGGGACAGAGAGAGAAAGGGACAGAGAGACAGAGCGAGAGAGAGGGGGGCAGAGAGAGAGGGGCAGAGAGAGAGAGGGACACAGTGTGAGAGAGAGGGACACAGAGAGAGGGACAGAGAGACACACAGAGAGAGGGACAGAGACAGAGAGATAGAGGGACAGAGAGAGAGAGAGCCAGAGAGACACACAGAGAAAGGGACAGAGAGACAGAGACAGAGAGGGACAGAGCGAGAGAGGGGACAGAGAGAGAGGGGGACACAGTGAAAGAGAGACGGACACAGTGAGAGAGGGGAGACAAAGAGAGAGGGACACCGAGAGAGAGAGGGACAAAGAGAGAGAGGGACACAGAGAGAGACGGACAGAGAGGGTGGACAGAGAGAAAGACACAGAGAGAGAGGGACAGAGAGAGAGTGACACAGAGAGAGAGAGGGACAGAGAGACAGAGAGAGAGAGGGACAGAGACAGAGAGAAGGACACAGAGAGAGAGGGGGGGGACAGAGAGAGAGCGAGCGAGGGACAGACAGAGAGGGACAGAATGAGAGGGGGACAGAGAGAAAGGGACAGAAAGAGAGGGACACATAGAAAGAGGGAAACAGAGAGAGAGGGATACAGGGAGTGAGGGACAGAGAGAGAGGGACACAGAGAAAGCGAGAGAGGGTCAGAGAGACAGAGACAGAGAGAAGGACACAGAGAAAGAGGGAAGAGAGAGAGGGAAACAGAGAGAGAGAGGGACAGAAAGAGAGGGACACAAAGAGAGAGGGACACAGAGAGAGAGGGATACAGAGTGTAAGGGACAGAGAGAGAGGGACACAGAGAGAGAGGGACAGAGAGAGAGAGGGATACACAGAGAGAGGGGCAGAGAGAGAGGGGGGACCGAGAGAGAGAGAGAGAGAGAGGGACGGAGAGAGACAGGGACAGAGAGAGACAGAGAGAGGAACAGAGAGAGAGAGAGAGGGACACACAGAGAGAGGGATACACAGAGAGAGGGACAGAGAGAGAGCGAGGGGGACCGAGAGAGAGAGGGACACAGAGAGAGAGGGATACACAGAGAGAGGGACAGAAAGACAGAGGGAAACAGAGAGAGAGAGCGGGACACAGAGAGATAGAGGGACACAGAAAGAGAGGGACACAGAGAGAGAGGGACACAGAGAGAGAGACAGAGAAAAAAGGGACAGAGAGAGGGACAGAGAGAGAGGGACAAAGAGAGAGAGGGACACAGTGAGAGAGGGACACAGAGAGAGAGAGGGACAGAGAGACACACTGAGAGAGGGACAGAGAGACAGAGAGAGAGAGGGACAGAGAGAGAGGGACAGAGAGAGACACAGAGCGAGGGGCAGAGAGAGAGAGGGACATAGTGAGAGAGAGGGACACAGAGAGAGAGAGAGGGACAGAGAGTCACAGAGAGAGAGAGGGACAGAGATAGAGAGGGAAAGAGAGGCAGAGAGCGGGACAGAGAGAGAGAGACAGAGAGAGGGACAGAGAGAGAGGGGGACACAGTGAGAGAGAGTGGGACACACACACACACACACGCACAGAGACAGAGAGAGGGACAGAGAAATAGAGACGGTCACAGAGAGAGATGGGGACAAAGAGAAAGGGACACAGAGAGAGAGGGACAGAGAGAGAGGGACACAGAGAGAGACGTACAGAGAGGGGGGACAGAGAGATAGAGGGGGACAGAGAGAGAGAGAGTGACAGAGAGAAAGAGACGGAGAGAGAGGGAAAGAGAGAAAGTGACAGAGAGAGAGAGAGAGGGACAGAGAGAGAGAGGAACAGACAGAGAGTGGGACAGAGAGAGGGACAGAGAGAGAGAGGGAGACTGTGAGACAGAGAGGGACACACAGAATGAGAGAGGGACAGAGAGAGACACAGAGAGAGAGGGACAGAGAGAGAAATGGACAGAGAGACAGAGCGAGAGAGAGAGGGGGACAGAGAGAGAGGGGCAGAGAGAGAGAGAGGGACACAGTGTGAGAGAGAGGGACACAGAGAGAGGGACAGAGAGACACACAGAGAGAGGGACAGAGAGACAGAGAGATAGAGGGACAGAGAGAGAGAGAGGGCCAGAGAGACACAGAGAGAGAGGGACAGAGAGACAGAGACAGAGAGGGACAGAGCGAGAGAGGGGACAGAGAGAGAGGGGGACACAGTGAGAGAGAGACGGACACAGAGAGAGAGGGGGGACAAAGAGAGAGGGACACCGAGAGAGAGAGAGGGACAAAGAGAGAGAGGGACACAGAGAGAGACGGACAGAGAGGGTGGACAGAGAGAAAGACACAGAGAGAGAGGGACAGAGAGAGAGTGACACAGAGAGAGAGAGGGACAGAGAGACAGAGAGAGAGAGGGACAGAGACAGAGAGAAGGACACACAGAGAGAGGGGGGACAGAGAGAGAGCGAGCGAGGGACAGACAGAGAGGGACAGAATGAGAGGGGGACAGAGAGAAAGGGACAGAAAGAGAGGGACACATAGAAAGAGGGAAACAGAGAGAGAGAGGGACAGAAAGAGAGGGACACAGAGAGAGAGGGACACATGAGAGAGAGGGATACAGAGAGAGAGGGTCACAGAGAGAGGGGGACAGAGAGAGAGAGGGATACACAGAGAGAGGGGCAGAGAGAGAGGGGGGACCGAGAGAGAGAGAGAGAGAGGGACAGAGAGGGACAGAGAGTGGAACAGAGAGAAAGAGGGACACACAGAGAGAGGGATACACAGAGAGAGGGACAGAGAGAGAGCGAGGGGGACCGAGAGAGAGAGGGACACAGAGAGAGAGGGATAAACAGAGAGAGGGACAGAAAGAGAGAGGGAAACAGGGAGAGAGAGCGGGACACAGAGAGATAGAGGGACACAGAAAGAGAGGGACATAGAGAGAGAGGGACAGAGAGAGAGAGACAGAGAAAAAAAGGGACAGAGAGAGGGACAGAGAGAGAGAGACAAAGAGAGAGAGGGACACTGAGAGAGAGATGGACACGGAGAGAGAGAGGGACAGAGAGACACACAGAGAGAGGGACAGAGAGACAGAGAGAGAGAGAGGGACAGAGAGAGATGGGCAGAGAGAGACACAGAGCGGGGCAGACAGAGAGAGAGGGACATAGTGAGAGAGAGGGACACAGAGAGAGAGAGAGGGACAGAGAGTCACAGAGAGAGATGGACTGACATAGAGAGGGAAAGAGAGGCAGAGAGAGGGACAGAGAGAGAGAGAGAGAGAGGGACAGAGAAATAGAGACGGTCACAGAGAGAGAGTGGGACACAGAGAGAGAGAGAGAGAGAGAGAGGGACAGAGAAAAAGAGACGGTCACAGAGAGAGAGGGGGACAAAGAGAGAGGGACAGAGAGAGAGGGGGGGGGACCGAGATAGAGAGGGAGGGACACAGAGAGAGAGGGACAGAAAGAGAGAGGGAAACAGAGAGAGAGAGACGGACACAGAGAGAGAGATGGACACAGAGAGAGAGGGACAGAGAGAGTGCGACACAGTGAGAGAGAGGGACAAAGTGAGAGAGGGACACAGAGAGAGCGAGGGACACAGAGACAGAGGGACACTGACAGAGCGGGACAGAGAGAGAGCTGGGTCAGAGAGTCAGAGCGAGAGAGACACAGAGAGAGCGCGAGTGCGAAAGAGAGAGAGGGACAGAGAAACAGAGAGAGAGAGTGGGACAGAAAGACAGAGAGAGAGAGTGGGACAGAGAGAAGAAATATGCAAACTCCACACAGTCAGTCCCCTGAGGCAGGAATTGAACCCGGGTCTCGAGCGCTGTGAGGCAGCAGCGCTAACCACTGTGCAACCGTGCCGCCCAAAGGGATAGAAAGGGACAGAGAGAGAGAGGGGGGGACCGAGATAGAGAGGGAGCGACACAGAGAGAGAGGGACAGAATTAGAGAGGGAAACAGAGAGAGAGAGAGGGACACAGAGCGAAAGAGGGACAGAGAGAGAGGGACAGAGACAGAGAGATTGTCACAGAGAGAGAGTGGGGGACAGAGAGAGAGGGGATCACAGAGAGAGATGGAAAGAGAGAGAGGGACAGAGAGAGAGGGACAGAGAGAGAGAGGATCACAGAGAGAGATGGAAAGAGAGACAGAGAGACAGAGAGATTGTCACAGAGAGAGTGGGGGACAGAGAGAGAGGGGGGTCACAGAGAGGGAGAGAGAGGGACAGAGAGAGAGAGGATCACAGAGAGAGATGGAAAGAGAGAGAAGAGGGACAGAGACAGAGAGGGACAGAGACAGAGAGATTGTCACAGAGAGAGAAGGAGGGACAGAGAGAGAGAGGGTCACAGAGAGAGAGAGAGAGGGACAGAGAGAGAGATGGAAAGAGAGAGAGGGACAGAGAGAGAGAGGGACAGAGACACAGAGAGAGGGACAGAGAGAGATGAACAGAGAGAAAGCGAGAGAGGGGGACACAGTGAGAGAGAAATGGACACAGTGAGAGAGGGACAGAGAGAAACAGAGAGAGAGTGTCAGAGAGACAGAGACAGAGAGGGACAGAGAGACATATGGACAGAGCGACACGCACAGAGAGAGGGACAGAGAGACAGCGTGAGAGAGGGACAGGGAGACAGGGGGACAGAGAGAGAGAGAGGGAGACAGCGAGAGAGAGAGAGAGAGAGAGAGGGACAGAGAGACAGAGAGAGAGGGACAGAGAGAGAGAGAGGGGCAGAGAAAGAGGGACAGAGGGACTGAGAGAGAGAGGGGTCAGAGAGACAGAGAGAGAGCGAGATAGGGACAGAGGGACAGAGAGGGAGGGGCAGAAAGACAGAGAGAGAGGGACAGAGAGACAGTGGGACAGAGAGAGAGGTGGGTCAGAGAGACAGAGAGAGAGGGACACAGAGAGAGCTAGAGTGCGAAAGAGAGAGAGAGGGACAGAGAAACAGAGAGTCAGAGAGGGACGGAAAGACTGAGAAAGATATTAGGACAGAGAGAGAGGAACAGAGAGTCAGAGGGACAGAGAGAAAGAGGGACAGAGAGACATGGAGAGAGAGAGACAGAGACCGAGAGAAGGACACAGAGAGAGAGGGACAGACAGACAGAAAGAGAGAGGGACAGAAAGACAGAGAGAGAGAGGGACAGAAAGACAGAGACAGAGAGAGACAGAGAGGCTGTGGGACAGAGAGACTGAGGGACAGAGAGAGGGAGGGGGGACAAAGAGACAGAGAGAGAGGGGGACAGAGAGAGAGGGACAGGGACAGAGAGGGACAGAGAGACAGAGGGACACAGAGAGAGAGGGACACAGAGAGGGAGAAATGGACAGAGAGAGGGGGGACAGAGAGAGAGGGAAAGAAAGAGAGGGACACAGAGAGAGGGGCACAGAGAGAGAGGGATACAGAGAGTGAGGGACAGAGAGAGAGGGACACAGAGAGAGAGGGTCACAGAGAGAGAGGGATAGAGAGAGAGGAAGAGAGAGAGGGACACAGAGAGAGAGGGATACCCAGAGAGAGGGACAGAGAGAGAGGGGGGGGGGGGACCGAGAGAGAGGGAGGGACAGAGAGAGGGACTTAATGATATAGAGAAGGACACAGAGAGAGAGAGGGAGGGACAAGGAGACAGAGGGACAGAGCGAGAGAGACAGAGAGCGAGAGGGCCAGAGAGACAGTGAGGGAGAGAGTGTCACACAGAGAGAGGGAGATAGAGAGAGGGGGAGAGAGGGACAGAGAGAGAGTGACACAGAGAGAGAGAGAGGGACAGAGAGACAGAGGGACACAGAGAGCGACAGAGGGACAGAGAAACAGAGGGACACAGAGAGAGCGAGAGAGGGACACAGAGAGAGACAGAGAGAGGAACAGAGTGAGAGGGGGACACAGTGAGAGAGAGAGGGGCACAGTGAGAAAGAGGGATAGAGAGACACAGAGAGACAGAGAGAGGGACAGAGAGAGAGGGACAGAGACACAGAGAGAGGGACAGAGAGAGATGGACAGAGAGACAGAGAGAGAGGGGGACACAGTGAGAGAGAGGGACACATTGAGAGAGAGGGACAGAGAGACACAGAGAGAGAGAGGGTCAGAGAGACAGAGACAGAGAGGGACAGAGAGAAAGAGAGAGCGAGTGACAGAGAGACAGTGGGACAGAGTGAGGGGGGTCTGAGAGACAGAGAGAGAGAGTGGGACAGAGAGAGGGACAGAGAGACAGATGGACAGATAGAGAGAGGGGGACCGAAAGACAGAGCGAGAGGGACACAGAGAGCGAGAGAGGGACAGAGAGAGAGAGAGGGACAGAGAGACAAAGAGAGAGAGTGGGACAGAGAGAGGGACAGAGAGACAGAGGGACAGACAGAGAGAGAAAGAGGGACAGAGAGACAGAGAGATAGAGATAGAGAGAAGGACACACAGGCAGAGAGGGCGGGCACAGAGAGAGAGCGAGGGAGGGACAGACAGAGAGGGACAGAGAGACAGAGGGACAGAGAGAGAGAGCGAGGGACAGACAGACAGACAGACAGACAGAGAGTGGGACAGAAAAACAGAGAGATAGAGGGACAGAAAGACAGCGACAGAGAGACTGAGGGACAGAGAGAGGGAGGGGGACAAAGAGACAGAGAGAGAGGGACACAGAGACAGAGAGACACAGAGAGGGTGAAATGGACAGTGAGAGAGGGGGACAGAGAGAGAGGGAGAGAAAAAAAGGACACAGAGAGAGAGGGACAGAGAGAGGGAAGGATACACAGAGAGAGGGACAGAGAGACTTAGTGATAGAGAGAGGGACAAAGAGACAGAGGGACAGAGAGAGAGGGACAGAGAGCGAGAGGGCAGGAGAGACAGAGAGTGACACACAGAGAGAGAGGGAGAGAGAGAGAGAGAGACACAGAGAGAGACACAGAGAGATTAGATTACTTTACAATGTGGAAACAGGCCCTTCGGCCCAACAAGTCCACACCGACCCTCCGGAGTGCAACCCACCCATACCCCTACATTTACCCCTTACCTAAAACTACAGACAATTTAGCAGGGCCAATTCACCTGGCCTGCACATCTTTGGCCTTTGGGAGGAAACCGGAACACCCGGAGGAAACCCACGCAGACACGGGGAAAATATGCAAACTCCACACAGTCAGTCCCCTGAGGCAGGAATTGAACCGGGGTCTCTAGCTCTGTGAGGCAGCAGCGCTAACCACTGTGCCACCTTCTCTCTATCATTGAGTCCCTCTCTCTCTCTGTCCCTCTCTCTCTGACCCTCTCTCACTCTCGGTCCCTCTCTCTCTCTCTCTCTCTCGGTCTCCCTCTCTCTATCTCTGTCCCTCACTCTCTGTATCCCTCTCTCTCTGTGCCCCTCTCTCTGTGTCCCTCTCTTTCTGTCCCTCTCTCTCTGTCCCCCCTCTCTCTGTCCATTTCTTCCTCTCTGTGTCCCTCGCTCTCAGTGTCCCTCTGTCTCTCGGTCCCTCTCTGTCCCTGTCCCTCTCTTTCTGTCCCCCTCTCTCTCTCTGTCTCTTTGTCCCCCTCCCTCTCTCTGTCCCTCAGTCTCTCTGTCCCTCAGTCTCTCTGTCTGAGAGAGAGAGAGGGAGGGACAGAGAGACAGCGGGACAGAGAAAGAGGTGGGTCAGAGAGACAGAGAGAGAGGGACACAGAGAGAGCGAGAGTGCGAAAGAGAGAGGGTGGGACAGAAAGACAGAGAGAGAGAGTGGAACAGAGAGAAGAACAGAGTGACAGATGGACAGATAGAGAGAGGGGGACCGAGAGACAGAGAGAGAGGGACACAGGGAACGAGAGAGGGACAAAGAGAGAGAGAGGGACAGAGAGAGAGTGAGAGAGGGACAGAAAGACTGAGAGAGAGAGTGGGACAGAGAGAGAGAGTGAGAGAGAGAGAGGGACAGACAGAGAGATGGACACACAAAGAGAGGGACAGAGAGAGAGGTTGGGGGGGGGGGGGACCGAGATAGAGAGGGAGGGACACAGAGAGAGAGGGACAGAAAGAGAGAGGGAAACAGAGAGAGAGAGGGGGACTCAGAGAGAGAGATGGACACAGAGAGAGAGGGACAGAGAGAGAGCGACACAGTGAGAGAGAGGGACAAAGTGAGAGAGGGACACAGAGAGAGCGAGGGACACAGAGACAGAGGGACACTGACAGAGTGGGACAGAGAGAGAGCTGGGTCAGAGAGTCAGAGCGAGAGAGACACAGAGAGAGCGCGAGTGCGAAAGAGAGAGAGGGACAGAGAAACAGAGAGAGAGAGTGGGACAGAAAGACAGAGAGAGAGAGAGTGGGACAGAGAGAAGAACAGAGAGAGACAGATGGACAGATGGAGAGAGGGGGACCGAGAGACAGAGAGAGAGGGGCACAGAGAACGAGAGAGGGACAGACAGAGGGAGGGACAGAGAGAGAGAGAGTGCGAGAGGGACAGAAAGACTGAGAGAGAGAGTGGGACAGAGAGAGAGGAATAGAGAGTCA
Organism: Chiloscyllium plagiosum; assembly: GCF_037043375.1. Lineage (NCBI taxonomy): Eukaryota > Metazoa > Chordata > Chondrichthyes > Orectolobiformes > Hemiscylliidae > Chiloscyllium > Chiloscyllium plagiosum. The sequence goes on from NW_028270177.1 coordinate 75,707,875, forward strand.
GAGGGACAGAGAGAAAGAGGGACAGAGACAGAGAGAAGGACACAGAGAGAGAGGGACAGACAGACAGACAGAGAGAGGGACAGAAAGACAGAGATAGAGGGACAGAAAGACAGAGAGATAGAGGGACAGAGAGACTGTGGGACAGAGAGACTGAGGGACAGAGAGAGGGAGGGGGGACAAAGAGACAGAGAGAGAGGGGTACAGAGAGAGAGGGACAGAGACAGAGAGAGGGACAGAGAGACCGAGAGACAGAGAGAGAGGGACAGAGAGAGAGAGGGACAGAGAAAGAGGGACAGAGGTACTGAGAGAGAGAGAGGGACAGAGAGACTGAGAGAGAGAGAGCGAGATAGGGGCAGATGGACAGAGAGAGAGGGACAGAAAGACAGATAGAGAGAGTGACAGAGAGACAGCGGGACAGAGTGAGAGGGCGGTCTGAGAGACAGAAAGAGAGGGACACAAAGAGAGAGGGACACAGAGAGAGAGGGATACAGAGAGTAAGGGACAGAGAGAGAGGGACACAGAGAGTGAGGGTCACAGAGAGAGAGGGACAGAGAGAGAGAGGGATACACAGAGAGAGGGGCAGAGAGAGAGGGGGGACCGAGAGAGAGAGAGAGAGGGACAGAGAGAGACAGAGACAGAGAGAGAGAGGGACAGAGAGGGACAGAGAGAGGAACAGAGAGAGAGAGTGGGACACACAGAGAGAGGGATACACAGAGAGAGGGACAGAGAGAGAGCGAGGGGGACCGAGAGAGAGAGGGACACAGAGAGAGAGGGATACACAGAGAGAGGGACAGAAAGACAGAGAGAAACAGAGAGAGAGAGCGGGACACAGAGAGATAGAGGGACACAGAAAGAGAGGGACACAGAGAGAGAGGGACAGAGAGAGAGAGAGAGACAGAGAAAAAAGGGACAGAGAGAGGGACAGAGAGAGAGGGACAAAGAGAGAGAGGGACACAGTGAGAGAGGGACACACAGAGAGAGAGGGACAGAGAGACACACTGAGAGAGGGACAGAGAGACAGAGAGAGAGAGGGACAGAGAGAGAGGGACAGAGAGAGACACAGAGCGAGGGGCAGAGAGAGAGAGGGACATAGTGAGAGAGAGGGACACAGAGAGAGAGAGAGGGACAGAGAGTCACAGAGAGAGAGAGGGACAGAGATAGAGAGGGAAAGAGAGGCAGAGAGCGGGACAGAGAGAGAGAGACAGAGAGAGGGACAGAGAGAGAGGGGGACACAGTGAGAGAGAGTGGGACACACACACACACACACAGAGAGACAGAGAGAGGGACAGAGAAATAGAGACGGTCACAGAGAGAGAGGGGGACAAAGAGAAAGGGACACAGAGAGAGAGGGACAGAGAGAGAGGGACACAGAGAGAGACGTACAGAGAGGGGGGACAGAGAGATAGAGGGGGACAGAGAGAGAGAGAGTGACAGAGAGAAAGAGACGGAGAGAGAGGGAAAGAGAGAAAGTGACACAGAGAGAGAGAGAGGGACAGAGAGAGAGAGGAACAGACAGAGAGTGGGACAGACAGAGAGAGGGACAGAGAGAGAGAGGGAGACAATGAGAGAGAGAGGGACACACAGAATGAGAGAGGGACAGAGAGAGACACAGAGAGAGAGGGACAGAGAGAGAAAGGGACAGAGAGACAGAGCGAGAGAGAGGGGGGACAGAGAGAGAGGGGCAGAGAGAGAGAGGGACACAGTGTGAGAGAGAGGGACACAGAGAGAGGGACAGAGAGACACACAGAGAGAGGGACAGAGAGACAGAGAGATAGAGGGACAGAGAGAGAGAGAGGGCCAGAGAGACACACAGAGAGAGGGACAGAGAGACAGAGACAGAGAGGGACAGAGCGAGAGAGGGGACAGAGAGAGAGGGGGACACAGTGAGAGAGAGACGGACACAGAGAGAGAGGGGGGACAAAGAGAGAGGGACACCGAGAGAGAGAGGGACAAAGAGAGAGAGGGACACAGAGAGAGACGGACAGAGAGGGTGGACAGAGAGAAAGACACAGAGAGAGAGGGACAGAGAGAGAGTGACACAGAGAGAGAGAGGGACAGAGAGACAGAGAGAGAGAGGGACAGAGGCAGAGAGAAGGACACAGAGAGAGAGGGGGGACAGAGAGAGAGCGAGCGAGGGACAGACAGAGAGGGACAGAATGAGAGGGGGACAGAGAGAAAGGGACAGAAAGAGAGGGACACATAGAAAGAGGGAAACAGAGAGAGAGAGGGACAGAAAGAGAGGGACACAGAGAGAGAGGGACACAGAGAGAGAGGGATACAGAGAGTAAGGGACAGAGAGAGAGGGACACAGAGAGTGAGGGTCACAGAGAGAGGGGGACAGAGAGAGAGAGGGATACACAGAGAGAGGGGCAGAGAGAGAGGGGGGACCGAGAGAGAGAGAGAGAGGACAGAGAGGGACAGAGAGAGGAACAGAGAGAGAGAGGGACACACAGAGAGAGGGATACACAGAGAGAGGGACAGAGAGAGAGCGAGGGGGACCGAGAGAGAGAGAGCGACACAGAGAGAGAGGGATAAACAGAGAGAGGGACAGAAAGAGAGAGGGAAACAGGGAGAGAGAGCGGGACACAGAGAGATAGAGGGACACAGAAAGAGAGGGACATAGAGAGAGAGGGACATTGAGAGAGAGGAACAGAGAGAGAGAGACAGAGAAAAAAAGGGACAGAGAGAGGGACAGAGAGAGAGGGACAAAGAGAGAGAGGGACACTGAGAGAGAGATGGACACGGAGAGAGAGAGGGACAGAGAGACAGAGAGAGAGAGAGGGACAGAGAGAGATGGACAGAGAGAGACACAGAGCAGGGCAGACAGAGAGAGAGAGGGACACAGTGAGAGAGAGGGACACAGAGAGAGAGAGAGGGACAGAGAGTCGCAGAGAGAGATGGACTGACATAGAGAGGGAAAGAGAGGCAGAGAGAGGGACAGAGAGAGAGACAGAGAGAGGGACAGAGAGAGAGGGGGACACAGTGAGAGAGAGTGGGACACACACAGAGAGAGAGAGAGAGAGAGAGGGGGACCGAGAAATAGAGACGGTCACAGAGAGAGAGGGGGACAAAGAGAAAGGGACAGAGAGAGAGAGGGACAGAGAGAGAGGTACACAGAGAGAGACGTACAGAGAGGGGGAACGGAGAGATAGAGGGGGACAGAGAGAGAGTGACAGAGAGAAAGAGACGGAGAGAGAGGGAAAGAGAGAGAGTGACACAGAGAGAGAGAGGGGGGACAGAGAGACAGAGGGACACAGAGAGCGAGAGCGGGACAGAGAGGGACAGAGAGAGAGGGACGGAGAGAGAGGGACACAGTGAGAGAGAGAGGGACACAGAGAGAGGGACAGAGAGACACACAGAGAGAGGAACAGAGAGACAGAGAGATAGGGACAGAGAGAGAGACAGACAGAGAAACAGAGCGAGAGAGAGGCGGACAGAGAGAGAGAGAGGGACAGAGAGAGAGGGACACAGTGAGAGAGAGAGAGAGAGAGGCAGAGAGAGAGAGGGTGGACAGAGAGACACAGAGAGAGAGGGACAGAGAGAGAGAGAAAGAGGGACAGACAGATAGTGGGACGGACAGAGAGAGGGACACAGTGAGAGAGAGAGGGACACAGAGGGAGAGAGAGGGACAGAGAGACATAGAGAGAGATGGACAGAGAGAGAGGGACAAAGAGAGAAAGGGACAGAGAGACAGAGCGAGAGAGGGGGGACAGAGAGAGGGGCAGAGAGAGAGAGGGACAGAGTGTGAGAGAGAGGAACACAGAGAGAGGGACAGAGAGACACACAGAGAGAGGGACAGAGAGACAGAGAGATAGAGGGACAGAGAGAGAGGGACAGAGAGAGAGAGGGACACAGTGAGAGAGAGAGGGACACAGAGAGATAGAGGGTCACAGAGAGAGTGGGACAGAGAGAGAGAGGGATACACAGAGAGGGGGACAGAGGTGGGGGGGGGGGAACCGAGAGAGAGAGAGAGGGACAGAGAGAGAGAGGGGCAGAGAGAGAGAGAGAGAGAGGGACAGAGAGAGGAACAGAAAGAGAGAGAGGGACACACAGAGAGAGGGATACACAGAGAGAGGGACAGAGAGAGAGCGAGGGGGACCGAGAGAGAGAGAGACACACACACACACACAGAGGGACAGAGAGACAGAGAGATAGAGGGACAGAGAGAGAGGGACAGAGAGAGAGAGGGACACAGTGAGAGAGAGAGGGACACAGAGAGATAGAGGGTCACAGAGAGAGAGGGACAGAGAGAGAGAGGGATACACAGAGAGAGGGACAGGGGGGGGAACTGAGAGAGAGAGAGAGGGACAGAGAGAGAGAGGGGCAGAGAGAGAGAGAGAGAGGGACAGAGAGGGACAGAGAGAGGAACAGAAAGAGAGAGAGGGACACAGAGAGAGAGAGATACACAGAGAGAGGGACAGAAAAAGAGAGGGACACAGAGAGAGAGAGAGAGCGGGACACAGAGAGATAGAGGGACACAGAAAGAGAGGGACACAGAGACAGAGGGACAGAGAGACAGAGACAGAGAAAAAAGGGACAGAGAAAGGGACAGAGAGAGAGGGACACAGTGAGAGAGAGGGACAAAGAGAGAGAGGTACACAAAGAGAGAGAGGGACACAGAGACAGAGGGACACAGAGAGAGCAAGAGAGGGTCAGATAGAGAGAGGGACACTGAGAGAGAGATGGACACGGAGACAGAGAGGGACAGAGAGACACAGAGAGAGATGGACAGAGATAGAGAGGGACAGAGAGTCAGAGAGAGGGACAGAGAGAGAGGGGGACACAGTGAGAGAGAGTGGGACACACACACACAGAGACAGAGAGACAGAGAGAGGGACAGAGAAATAGAGACGGTCACAGAGAGAGAAGAGAACAGAGAGAGGGACACAGAGAGAGATGGACAGAGAGGGGGGACAGAAAGATAGAGGGGGACAGAGAGAGAGAGACAGAGAGAGAGTGACACACAGAGAGAGAGGGACACAGAGACAGAGGGACACAGAGAGCGAGAGAGGGACAGAGAGGGACAGAGAGAGAGGGACAGAGAGAGAGGGACACAGTGAGAGAGAGAGGGACACAGAGAGAGGGACAGAGAGACACACACACAGAGGAACAGAGTGACAGAGAAATCGAGGGACACAGAGAGAGACGGACAGAGAAACAGAGCGAGAGAGAGGGGGACAGAGAGAGAGAGAGGGACAGAGAGAGGGGGACACAGTGAGAGAGAGAGAGAGACAGAGAGAGAGGGTGGACAGAGAGACACAGAGAGAGAGGGTCAGAGAGAGAGTGGGACAGACAGAGAGAGGGACAATGAGAGAGAGGGACACAGTGAGAGAGAGAGGGACACAGAGGGAGAGAGAGCGACAGAGAGACACAGAGAGAGAGGGACAGAGAGAGAGGGACAGAGAGAGAAAGGGACAGAGAGACAGAGCGAGAGAGAAGGGGGCAGAGAGAGAGGCAGAGAGAGAGGGACAGAGAGAGAGGGACACAGTGTGAGAGAGAGGGACACAGAGAGAGGGACAGAGAGACACAGAGAGAGAGAGACAGAGAGATAGAGGGACAGAGAGAGAGAGGGACAGAGAAATAGAGCAAGAGAGAGGGGGACAGAGAAAGAGAGGGACAGAGAGGTACAGAGAGAGAGGGACAGAGAGAGAGGGACACAGTGAGAGAGAGAGGGACAGAGAGACACACAGAGGGAGGAACAGAGAGAGACGGACAGAGAAACAGAGCGAGAGAGAGGGACAGAGAGAGAGAGAGGGACAGAGATAGAGGGACACAGAGAGAGAGTGACAGAGAGAGAGGGGAGGGACAGAGAGACACAGAGAGAGAGGGACAGAGAGAGAGAGGAACAGACAGAGAGCGGGATAGACAGAGAGAGGGACAGAGAGAGAGAGAGAGGGACACAGTGAGAGAGAGTGGGACACAGAGGGAGAGAGAGGGACATAGAGACATAGAGAGAGAAGGACAGAGAGAGAGGGACAGAGAGAGAAAGGGACAGAGAGACAGAGCGGGAGAGAGGGGGACAGAGAGAGAGACACAGTGTGAGAGAGAGGGACACAGAGAGAGGGACAGAGAGACACATAGAGAGAGGGACACACAGAGACAGAGAGATAGAGGGACAGAGGGAGAGAGGGACAGAGAAACAGAGCGAGAGAGAGGAGGACAGAGAGAGAGAGGGACAGAGAGAGAGGGACACAGTGAGAGAGAGAGGGACACAGTGAGACAGAGAAGGTCAGAGAAACAGAGAGAGAGAGAGACAGAGACAGAGAGAAGGACACAGAGAGAGAGAGGGGACCAAGAGAGAGAGAGCGAGGGAGGGACAGACAGAGAGGGACAGAGAGAGAGGGGGACAGAGAGAAAGGGACAGAAAGAGTGGGACACAGAGAAAGAGGGACACAGAGAGAGAGGGAAACAGAGAGAGAGGGACACAGTTTGAGAGAGAGGGACACGGAGAGAGAGAGAGAGAGGGAGGGACAGAGAGACACACAGTGAGAAGGACAGAGCGACAGAGAGATAGAGGGACAGAGAGAGAGAGAGGGACAGAGAAACAGAGCGAGAGAGGGGGGGACAGAGAGAGAGAGGGACAGAGAGAGAGGGACACAGTGAGAGGGACAGAGAGACACACAGATAGACGGACAGAGAGACAGAGGGACAGAGAAAGGGACACAGTGAGAGAGAGAGAGACATAGAGAGAGAGGGGGGTACAGAGAGACACAGAGAGAGAGAGGGACAGAGAGAGAGAGGGACAGACAGAATGTGGAACAGACAGAGCGAGGGACAGAGAGAGAGGGACACAGTGAGGGAGAGAGGGACACAGAGAGACAGGGACAGAGAGAGAAGGACAGAGAGAGAAAGGGACAGAGAAGGACACAGAGAGAGACAGAGTGACAGAGAGACAGAGAGAGAAGACAGAGAGACAGAGAGAGAGAGGGACAGGGAGGGGGAGGGACAGAGAGACAGAGCGAGTGAGAGGGAGACAGAGAGAGGGGCAGAGAGAGAGAGAAAGGGACACAGTGTGAGAGAGAGGGACACAGTAAGAGAGAGAGGGACAGAGAGACACACAGTGAGAGGGACAGAGATGGACAGACAGAGAGAGAGAGAGACAGAGAGAGAGGGACACAGTGAGAGAGAAGGACACAGAGAGAGAGAGTGACAGAGAGACAGAGAGAGAAGGACAGAGAGACAGAGAGAGAGAGAGGGAGAGGGAGGAAGTGGGACAGAGAGACAGAGCGAGAGAGGGGGGGACAGAGAGAGAGAGGGGCAGATAGAGAGAGGGACACAGTGAGAGAGAGGGACAGAGAGAGAGGGGGACAGAGAGGCACAGAGAGAGGGGGACAGAGAGACACAGAGAGAGAGACACAGAGAGAGAGGGACAGAGACACAGAGAGAGGGACAGAGAGAGATGGACACAGAGACAGAGAGAGGGGAGACACAGTGAGAGAGAGAGGGACACAGTGAGAGAGAGGGACAGAGAGACACAGAGAGAGAGAAGGTCAGAGAGACAGAGACAGAGAGGGACAGAGAGACAGAGGGACAGAGAGACACACACACAGAGGGACAGAGAGACAGAGTGAGAGTCGGACAGAGAGACAGAGGGACGGAGAGAGAGAGAGAGAGAGGGAGACAGAGAGAGAGGGTGGGACAGAGACCGAGAGACAGAAAGAGAGAGGGACAGAGAGAGAGAGGGACATAGAAAGAGCGAGAGAGGGACTGAGAGACAGACAGAGGGACAGAGAGGGAGGGAGAACGAGATAGGTGCTGAGGGACAGAGAGAGAGGGACACGGGGGGCAGAGTGACAGAGAGAGAGGGACAGAAAGACAGAGAGAGAGAGGAGCAGAAAGACAGCGGGACAGAGAGAGAGGGTGTCAGAGACAGAGACAGAGGGGGACACAGAGAGAGCGAGAGTGCGACAGAGAGAGAGAGGGACAGAGAAACAGAGCGATAGAGAGAGGGACAGAAAGACAGAGAGAGAGAGTGGGACAGAGCGAGGGACAGAGAGACAGAGGGACTGATAAAGAGAGGGGGACTGAGAGACAGAGAGAGAGGGACACAGAGAGCGAGAGTGACACAGAGAGAGAGAGGGACAGAGAGACAGAGAGTGAGAGAGGGACAGAAAGACTGAGAAAGAGAGTGGGACAGAGAGAGATGGACAGAGACACAGAGGGACGGAGAGAGAGAGGGGGACAGAGAGACAGAGAGAGAGACAGAGACAGAGAGAAGGACACAGAGAGAGGGGACAGAGAGAGAGCGAGGGAGGGACAGACAGAGAGGTACAAAGAGACAGAGGGACAGACAGAGAGAGACAGAAAGACAGAGAGATAGAGGGACAGAAAGACAGAGACAGAGAGAGACAGATAGACTGAGGAACAGAGAGACTGAGGGACAGAGAGAGGGAGGGGTACAAAGAGACAGGGGGGGGGGACAGAGAGAGAGAGAGACAGAGACAGAGAGGGACGAGAGAGAGACGGACACAGAGAGAGAGGGACAGAGAGAGGGACACAGAGAGAGAGGGTCACACAGAGAGAGGGGCACAGAGAGAGGGGGTCAGAGAGGGAGAGAGAGGGACACAAAGAGAGAGGGACACTCAGACAGAGGGATACACAGAGAAGGGGACAGAGAGAGAGAGTGGGGTTGGGGACCGAGACAGAGAGAGGGACAGAGAGCGAGAGGGACAGAGAGAGAGGGACATAGTGTTAGAGAGAAGGACACACAGAGAGAAAGAGGGAGGGACACAGAGACAGAGGGACAGATAGAGAGGGACAGAGCGCGAGAGACAGAGAGAGAGAGGGACAGAGAGACAGAGAGGGAGAGTGTGACACAGAGAGAGAGGGGGAGATAGAGAGAGAGGGACAGAGAGATAGAGACGGTCACAGAGAGAGACGTGGCCACAGAGAGAGAGTGACAGAAAGAGAGAGGGAAACACAGAGAGAGAGGGACACAGAGAGAGAGAGTGACACAGAGAGAGAGGGACACAGAGAGAGAGGGACAGAGAGTGGGGGACAGAGAGAGAGAGGGACAGAGAGAGAGAGATGGAGAAAAAAGGGACAGAGAGAGGGACAGAGAGAGGGACACAGTGAGAGAGGGACAGAGAGAGAGGGACACAGTGAGAGAGTGACAGAGAGAGAGTGGAGGGACAGAGAGAGACACAGAGAGAGAGGGACAGAGAGACAGAGGAACAGACAGAGAGCGGGATAGACAGAGAGAGGGACAGAGATAGAGAGAGAGAGGGACACAGTGAGAGAGAGTGGGACACAGAGGGAGAGAGAGGGACAGAGAGACACAGAGAGAGAGGGGCAGAGAGAGAGGGACAGAGAGAGAGGGACAGAGAGAGAAAGGGACAGAGAGACAGAGCGGGAGAGAGGGGGACAGAGAGAGAGACACAGTGTGAGAGAGAGGGACACAGAGAGAGGGACAGAGAGACACATAGAGAGAGGGACACACAGAGACATAGAGATAGAGGGACAGAGGGAGAGAGGGACAGAGAAACAGAGCGAGAGAGAGGGGGACAGAGAGAGAGAGGGACAGAGAGAGAGGGACACAGTGAGAGAAAGAGGGACACAGTGAGAGAGAGAAGGTCAGAGAAACAGAGAGAGAGAGAGACAGAGACAGAGAGAAGGACACAGAGAGAGAGAGAGGGGACCAAGAGAGAGAGAGCGAGGGAGGGACAGACAGAGAGGGACAGAGAGAGAGGGGGACAGAGAGAAAGGGACAGAAAGAGAGGGACACAGAGAAAGAGGGACACAGAGAGAGAGGGATACAGAGAGAGAGGGACACAGTTTGAGAGAGAGGGACACGGAGAGAGAGAGAGGGGGAGGGACAGAGAGAGAGGGACACAGTGAGGGAGAGAGGTACACAGAGGGAGAGAGAGCGACAGAGAGACACAGAGCGAGAGGGACAGAGAGAGAGGGACAGAGAGAGAAAGGAACAGAGAGACAGAGCGAGAGAGAAGGGGGCAGAGAGAGAGGCAGAGAGAGAGGGACAGAGAGAGAGGGACACAGTGTGAGAGAGAGGGACACAGAGAGAGGGACAGAGAGACACAGAGAGAGAGAGACAGAGAGATAGAGGGACAGAGAGAGAGAGGGACAGAGAAATAGAGCAAGAGAGAGGGGGACAGAGAAAGAGAGGGACAGAGAGGTACAGAGAGAGAGGGACAGAGAGAGAAGGACACAGTGAGAGAGAGAGGGACAGAGAGACACACAGAGGGAGGAACAGAGAGAGACGGACAGAGAAACAGAGCGAGAGAGAGGGACAGAGAGAGAGAGAGGGACAGCGATAGAGGGACACAGAGAGAGAGTGACAGAGAGAGAGGGGAGGGACAGAGAGACACAGAGAGAGAGAGGGACAGAGAGAGAGAGAGGAACAGACAGAGAGCGGGATAGACAGAGAGAGGGACAGAGAGAGAGAGAGAGGGACACAGTGAGAGAGAGTGGGACACAGAGGGAGAGAGAGGGACAGAGAGACATAGAGAGAGAGGGACAGAGAGAGAGGGACAGAGAGAGAAAGAGACAGAGAGACAGAGCGGGAGAGAGGGGGACAGAGAGAGAGACACAGTGTGAGAGAGAGGGACACAGAGAGAGGGACAGAGAGACACATAGAGAGAGGGACACACAGAGACAGAGAGATAGAGGGACAGAGGGAGAGAGGGACAGAGAAACAGAGCGAGAGAGAGGGGGACAGAGAGAGAGAGGGACAGAGAGAGAGGGACACAGTGAGAGAGAGGGACACAGTGAGAGAGAGAAGGTCAGAGAAACAGAGAGAGAGAGAGAGACAGAGACAGAGAGAAGGACACAGAGAGAGAGAGGGGACCAAGAGAAAGAGCGAGGGAGGGACAGACAGAGAGGGACAGAGAGAGAGGGGGACAGAGAGAAAGGGACAGAAAGAGTGGGACACAGAGAAAGAGGGACACAGAGAGAGAGGGAAACAGAGAGAGAGGGACACAGTTTGAGAGAGAGGGACACGGAGAGAGAGAGAGAGAGGGAGGGACAGAGAGACACACAGTGAGAAGGACAGAGCGACAGAGAGATAGAGGGACAGAGAGAGAGAGAGGGACAGAGAAACAGAGCGAGAGAGAGGGGGACAGAGAGAGAGAGGGACAGAGAGAGAGGGACACAGTGAGAGGGACAGAGAGACACACAGATAGACGGACAGAGAGACAGAGGGACAGAGAAAGGGACACAGTGAGAGAGAGAGAGACATAGAGAGAGAGGGGGGTACAGAGAGACACAGAGAGAGAGAGGGACAGAGAGAGAGAGGGACAGACAGAATGTGGAACAGACAGAGCGAGGGACAGAGAGAGAGGGACACAGTGAGGGAGAGAGGGACACAGAGAGACAGGGACAGAGAGAGAAGGACAGAGAGAGAAAGGGACAGTGTGAGAGAGAGGGACACAGGAAGAGAGAGAGGGACAGAGAGACACACAGTGAGAGGGACAGAGATGGACAGACAGAGAGAGAGAGACAGAGAGAGAGGGACACAGTGAGAGAGAAGGACACAGAGAGAGAGAGTGACAGAGAGACAGAGAGAGAAGGACAGAGAGACAGAGAGAGAGAGAGGGAGAGGGAGGAAGTGGGACAGAGAGACAGAGCGAGAGAGGGGGGGACAGAGAGAGAGAGGGGCAGATAGAGAGAGGGACACAGTGAGAGAGAGGGACAGAGAGAGGGGGGACAGAGAGGCACAGAGAGAGGGGGACAGAGAGACACAGAGAGAGAGACACAGAGAGAGAGGGACAGAGACACAGAGAGAGGGACAGAGAGAGATGGACACAGAGACAGAGAGAGGGGAGACACAGTGAGAGAGAGGGACAGAGAGACACAGAGAGAGAGAAGGTCAGAGAGACAGAGACAGAGAGGGACAGAGAGACAGAGGGACAGAGAGACACACACACAGAGGGACAGAGAGACAGAGTGAGAGTCGGACAGAGAGACAGAGGGACGGAGAGAGAGAGAGAGGGAGACAGAGAGAGAGGGTGGGACAGAGACCGAGAGACAGAAAGAGAGAGGGACAGAGAGAGAGAGGGACATAGAAAGAGCGAGAGAGGGACTGAGAGACAGACAGAGGGACAGAGAGGGAGGGAGAACGAGATAGGTGCTGAGGGACAGAGAGAGAGGGACACGGGGGGCAGAGTGACAGAGAGAGAGAGAGACAGAAAGACAGAGAGAGAGAGGGACAGAAAGACAGCGGGACAGAGAGAGAGGGTGTCAGAGACAGAGACAGAGGGGGACACAGAGAGAGCGAGAGTGCGACAGAGAGAGAGAGGGACAGAGAAACAGAGAGATAGAGAGAGGGACAGAAAGACAGAGAGAGAGAGAGTGGGACAGAGCGAGGGACAGAGAGACAGAGGGACTGATAAAGAGAGGGGGACTGAGAGACAGAGAGAGAGGGACACAGAGAGCGAGAGTGACACAGAGAGAGAGAGGGACAGAGAGACAGAGAGTGAGAGAGGGACAGAAAGACTGAGAAAGAGAGTGGGACAGAGAGAGATGGACAGAGACACAGAGGGACGGAGAGAGAGAGGGGGACAGAGAGACAGAGAGAGAGACAGAGACAGAGAGAAGGACACAGAGAGAGGGGACAGAGAGAGAGCGAGGGAGGGACAGACAGAGAGGTACAAAGAGACAGAGGGACAGACAGAGAGAGACAGAAAGACAGAGAGATAGAGGGACAGAAAGACAGAGACAGAGAGAGACAGATAGACTGAGGAACAGAGAGACTGAGGGACAGAGAGAGGGAGGGGTACAAAGAGACAGAGGGGGGGGGGACAGAGAGAGAGAGAGACAGAGACAGAGAGGGACGAGAGAGAGACGGACACAGAGAGAGAGGGACAGAGAGAGGGAAAGAGAGAGAGTGACACAGAGAGAGAGAGAGAGGGGGACAGAGAGACAGAGGGACACAGAGAGCGAGAGCGGGACAGAGAGGGACAGAGAGAGAGGGACGGAGAGAGAGGGACACAGTGAGAGAGAGAGGGACACAGAGAGAGGGACAGAGAGACACACAGAGAGAGGAACAGAGAGACAGAGAGATAGGGACAGAGAGAGAGACAGACAGAGAAACAGAGCGAGAGAGAGGCGGACAGAGAGAGAGAGAGGGACAGAGAGAGAGGGACACAGTGAGAGAGAGAGAGAGAGAGGCAGAGAGAGAGAGGGTGGACAGAGAGACACACAGAGAGAGGGACAGAGAGAGAGAGAGAAAGAGGGACAGACAGATAGTGGGACGGACAGAGAGAGGGACACAGTGAGAGAGAGAGGGACACAGAGGGAGAGAGAGGGACAGAGAGACATAGAGAGAGATGGACAGAGAGAGAGGGACAAAGAGAGAAAGGGACAGAGAGACAGAGCGAGAGAGGGGGGACAGAGAGAGGGGCAGAGAGAGAGAGGGACAGAGTGTGAGAGAGAGGAACACAGAGAGAGGGACAGAGAGACACACAGAGAGAGGGACAGAGAGACAGAGAGATAGAGGGACAGAGAGAGAGGGACAGAGAGACAGAGGGACACAGTGAGAGAGAGAGGGACACAGAGAGATAGAGGGTCACAGAGAGAGTGGGACAGAGAGAGAGAGGGATACACAGAGAGGGGGACAGAGGTGGGGGGGTGCAACCGAGAGAGAGAGAGAGGGACAGAGAGAGAGAGGGGCAGAGAGAGAGAGAGAGAGAGGGACAGAGAGGGACAGAGAGAGGAACAGAAAGAGAGAGAGGGACACACAGAGAGAGGGATACACAGAGAGAGGGACAGAGAGAGAGCGAGGGGGACCGAGAGAGAGAGACACACACACACACAGAGGGACAGAGAGACAGAGAGATAGAGGGACAGAGAGAGAGGGACAGAGAGAGAGAGGGACACAGTGAGAGAGAGAGGGACACAGAGAGATAGAGGGTCACAGAGAGAGAGGGACAGAGAGAGAGAGGGATACACAGAGAGAGGGACAGAGGGGGGAACTGAGAGAGAGAGAGGGACAGAGAGAGAGAGGGGCAGAGAGAGAGAGCGAGAGGGACAGAGAGGGACAGAGAGAGGAACAGAAAGAGAGAGAGGGACACAGAGAGAGAGAGAGATACACAGAGAGAGGGACAGAAAAAGAGAGGGACACAGAGAGAGAGAGAGAGAGAGCGGGACACAGAGAGATAGAGGGACACAGAAAGAGAGGGACACAGAGACAGAGGGACAGAGAGACAGAGACAGAGAAAAAAGGGACAGAGAAAGGGACAGAGAGAGAGGGACACAGTGAGAGAGAGGGACAAAGAGAGAGAGGTACACAAAGAGAGAGAGGGACACAGAGACAGAGGGACACAGAGAGAGCAAGAGAGGGTCAGATAGAGAGAGGGACACTGAGAGAGAGATGGACACGGAGACAGAGAGGGACAGAGAGACACAGAGAGAGATGGACAGAGATAGAGAGGGACAGAGAGTCAGAGAGAGGGACAGAGAGAGAGGGGGACACAGTGAGAGAGAGTGGGACACACACACACAGAGACAGAGAGACAGAGAGAGGGACAGAGAAATAGAGACGGTCACAGAGAGAGAAGAGAACAGAGAGAGGGACACAGAGAGAGATGGACAGAGAGGGGGGACAGAAAGATAGAGGGGGACAGAGAGAGAGAGACAGAGAGAGAGTGACACACAGAGAGAGAGGGACACAGAGACAGAGGGACACAGAGAGCGAGAGAGGGACAGAGAGGGACAGAGAGAGAGGGACAGAGAGAGAGGGACACAGTGAGAGAGAGAGGGACACAGAGAGAGGGACAGAGAGACACACACAGAGAGGAACAGAGTGACAGAGAAATCGAGGGACACAGAGAGAGACGGACAGAGAAACAGAGCGAGAGAGAGGGGGACAGAGAGAGAGAGAGGGACAGAGAGAGGGGGACACAGTGAGAGAGAGAGAGAGACAGAGAGAGAGGGTGGACAGAGAGACACAGAGAGAGAGGGTCAGAGAGAGAGTGGGACAGACAGAGAGAGGGACAGTGAGAGAGAGGGACACAGTGAGAGAGAGAGGGACACAGAGGGAGAGAGAGCGACAGAGAGACACAGAGAGAGAGGGACAGAGAGAGAGGGACAGAGAGAGAAAGGGACAGAGAGACAGAGCGAGAGAGAAGGGGGCAGAGAGAGAGGCAGAGAGAGAGGGACAGAGAGAGAGGGACACAGTGTGAGAGAGAGGGACACAGAGAGAGGGACAGAGAGACACAGAGAGAGAGAGACAGAGAGATAGAGGGACAGAGAGAGAGAGGGACAGAGAAATAGAGCAAGAGAGAGGGGGACAGAGAAAGAGAGGGACAGAGAGGTACAGAGAGAGAGGGACAGAGAGAGAGGGACACAGTGAGAGAGAGAGGGACAGAGAGACACACAGAGGGAGGAATAGAGAGAGACGGATAGAGAAACAGAGCGAGAGAGAGGGACAGAGAGAGAGAGAGGGACAGAGATAGAGGGACACAGAGAGAGAGTGACAGAGAGAGAGGGGAGGGACAGAGAGACACAGAGAGAGAGGGACAGAGAGAGAGAGGAACAGACAGAGAGCGGGATAGACAGAGAGAGGGACAGAGAGAGAGAGAGAGGGACACAGTGAGAGAGAGTGGGACACAGAGGGAGAGAGAGGGACAGAGAGACATAGAGAGAGAGGGACAGAGAGAGAGGGACAGAGAGAGAAAGGGACAGAGAGACAGAGCGGGAGAGAGGGGGACAGAGAGAGAGACACAGTGTGAGAGAGAGGGACACAGAGAGAGGGACAGAGAGACACATAGAGAGAGGGACACACAGAGACAGAGAGATAGAGGGACAGAGGGTGAGAAGGACAGAGAAACAGAGCGAGAGAGAGGGGGACAGAGAGAGAGAGGGACAGAGAGAGAGGGACACAGTGAGAGAGAGAGGGACACAGTGAGACAGAGAAGGTCAGAGAAACAGAGAGAGAGAGAGACAGAGACAGAGAGAAGGACACAGAGAGAGAGAGGGGACCAAGAGAGAGAGAGCGAGGGAGGGACAGACAGAGAGGGACAGAGAGAGAGGGGGACAGAGTGAAAGGGACAGAAAGAGTGGGACACAGAGAAAGAGGGACACAGAGAGTGAGGGAAACAGAGAGAGGGGGACACAGTTTGAGAGAGAGGGACACGGAGAGAGAGAGAGAGAGGGAGGGACAGAGAGACACACAGTGAGAAGGACAGAGCGACAGAGAGATAGAGGGACAGAGAGAGAGAGAGGGACAGAGAAACAGAGCGAGAGAGAGGGGGACAGAGAGAGAGAGAGGGACAGAGAGAGAGGGACACAGTGAGAGGGACAGAGAGACACACAGATAGACGGACAGAGAGACAGAGGGACAGAGAAAGGGACACAGTGAGAGAGAGAGAGACATAGAGAGAGAGGGGGGTACAGAGAGACACAGAGAGAGAGAGGGACAGACAGAATGTGGAACAGACAGAGCGAGGGACAGAGAGAGAGGGACACAGTGAGGGAGAGAGGGACACAGAGAGACAGGGACAGAGAGAGAAGGACAGAGAGAGAAAGGGACAGAGAAGGACACAGAGAGAGACAGAGTGACAGAGAGACAGAGAGAGAAGACAGAGAGACAGAGAGAGAGAGGGACAGGGAGGGGGAGGGACAGAGAGACAGAGCGAGTGAGAGGGAGACAGAGAGAGAGGGCAGAGAGAGAGAGAAAGGGACACAGTGTGAGAGAGAGGGACACAGTAAGAGAGAGAGGGACAGAGAGACACACAGTGAGAGGGACAGAGATGGACAGACAGAGAGAGAGAGAGACAGAGAGAGAGGGACACAGTGAGAGAGAAGGACACAGAGAGAGAGAGTGACAGAGAGACAGAGAGAGAAGGACAGAGAGACAGAGAGAGAGAGAGGGAGAGGGAGGAAGTGGGACAGAGAGACAGAGCGAGAGAGGGGGGACAGAGAGAGAGAGGGGCAGATAGAGAGAGGGACACAGTGAGAGAGAGGGACAGAGAGAGAGGGGGACAGAGAGGCACAGAGAGAGGGGGACAGAGAGACACAGAGAGAGAGACACAGAGAGAGAGGGACAGAGACACAGAGAGAGGGACACAGAGAGAGAGACACAGAGAGAGAGGGACAGAGACACAGAGAGAGGGACAGAGAGAGATGGACACAGAGACAGAGAGAGGGGAGACACAGTGAGAGAGAGGGACAGAGAGACACAGAGAGAGAGAAGGTCAGAGAGACAGAGACAGAGAGGGACAGAGAGAGAGAGGGACAGAGAGACACACACACAGAGGGACAGAGAGACAGAGTGAGAGTCGGACAGAGAGACAGAGGGACGGAGAGAGAGAGAGAGGGAGACAGAGAGAGAGGGTGGGACAGAGACCGAGAGACAGAAAGAGAGAGGGACAGAGAGAGAGAGGGACATAGAAAGAGCGAGAGAGGGACTGAGAGACAGACAGAGGGACAGAGAGGGAGGGAGAACGAGATAGGTGCTGAGGGACAGAGAGAGAGGGACACGGGGGGGCAGAGTGACAGAGAGAGAGAGGGACAGAAAGACAGAGAGAGAGAGGAGCAGAAAGACAGCGGGACAGAGAGAGAGGGTGTCAGAGACAGAGACAGAGGGGGACACAGAGAGAGCGAGAGTGCGACAGAGAGAGAGGGGGACAGAGAAACAGAGAGATAGAGAGAGGGACAGAAAGACAGAGAGAGAGAGAGTGGGACAGAGCGAGGGACAGAGAGACAGAGGGACTGATAAAGAGAGGGGGACTGAGAGACAGAGAGAGAGGGACACAGAGAGCGAGAGTGACACAGAGAGAGAGAGGGACAGAGAGACAGAGAGTGAGAGAGGGACAGAAAGACTGAGAAAGAGAGTGGGACAGAGAGAGATGGACAGAGACACAGAGGGACGGAGAGAGAGAGGGGGACAGAGAGACAGAGAGAGAGACAGAGACAGAGAGAAGGACACAGAGAGAGGGGACAGAGAGAGAGCGAGGGAGGGACAGACAGAGAGGTACAAAGAGACAGAGGGACAGACAGAGAGAGACAGAAAGACAGAGAGATAGAGGGACAGAAAGACAGAGACAGAGAGAGACAGATAGACTGAGGAACAGAGAGACTGAGGGACAGAGAGAGGGAGGGGTACAAAGAGACGGAGGGGGGGGACAGAGAGAGAGAGAGACAGAGACAGAGAGGGACGAGAGAGAGACGGACACAGAGAGAGAGGGACAGAGAGAGGGACACAGAGAGAGAGGGTCACACAGAGAGAGGGACACAGAGAGAGGGGGACAGAGAGGGAGAGAGAGGGACACAAAGAGAGAGGGACACTCAGACAGAGGGATACACAGAGAAAGGGACAGAGAGAGAGAGTGGGGTTGGGGACCGAGACAGAGAGAGGGACAGAGAGCGAGAGGGACAGAGAGAGAGGGACATAGTGTTAGAGAGAAGGACACACAGAGAGAAAGAGGGAGGGACACAGAGACAGAGGGACAGATAGAGAGGGACAGAGCGCGAGAGACAGAGAGAGAGAGGGACAGAGAGACAGAGAGGGAGAGTGTGACACACAGAGAGAGGGGGAGATAGAGAGAGAGGGACAGAGAGATAGAGACGGTCACAGAGAGAGACGTGGCCACAGAGAGAGAGTGACAGAAAGAGAGAGGGAAACACAGAGAGAGAGGGACACAGAGAGAGAGAGAGGGACACAGAGAGAGGGACACAGAGAGAGAGGGACAGAGAGTGGGGGACAGAGAGAGAGAGGGACAGAGAGAGAGAGATGGAGAAAAAAGGGACAGAGAGAGGGACAGAGAGAGGGACACAGTGAGAGAGGGACAGACAGAGAGGGACACAGTGAGAGAGAAAGGGACAGAGAGACACACAGAGGGAGGAACAGAGAGAGACGGACAGAGAAACAGAGCGAGAGAGAGGGACAGAGAGAGAGAGAGGGACAGAGATAGAGGGACACAGAGATAGAGTGACAGAGAGAGAGTGGAGGGACAGAGAGACACAGAGAGAGAGGGACAGAGAGAGAGAGGAACAGACAGAGAGCGGGATAGACAGAGAGAGGGACAGAGAGAGAGAGAGAGGGACACAGTGAGAGAGAGTGGGACACAGAGGGAGAGAGAGGGACAGAGAGACACAGAGAGAGAGGGACAGAGAGAGAGGGACAGAGAGAGAAAGAGACAGAGAGACAGAGCGGGGGAGAGGGGGACAGAGAGAGAGGGGCAGAGAGAGAGGGGGACACAGTGTGAGAGAGAGGGACACAGAGAGAGGGACAGAGAGACACATAGAGAGAGGGACACACAGAGACAGAGAGATAGAGGGACAGAGGGAGAGAGGGACAGAGAAACAGAGCGAGAGAGGGGGACAGAGAGAGAGAGGGACAGAGAGAGAGGGACACAGTGAGAGAGAGAGGGACACAGTGAGAGAGAGAAGGTCAGAGAAACAGAGAGAGAGAGAGAGACAGAGACAGAGAGAAGGACACACAGAGAGAGAGAGAGGGGACCAAGAGAGAGAGAGCGAGGGAGGGACAGACAGAGAGGGACAGAGAGAGAGGGGGACAGAGAGAAAGGGACAGAAAGAGAGGGACACAGAGAAAGAGGGACACAGAGAGAGAGGGATACAGAGAAAGAGGGACACAGTTTGAGAGAGAGGGACACGGAGAGAGAGAGAGGGGGAGGGACAGAGAGACACACAGTGAGAGGGACAGAGCGACAGAGAGATAGAGGGACAGAGAGAGAGAGAGGGACAGAGAAACAGAGCGAGAGAGAGGGGGACAGAGAGAGAGAGGGACAGGGAGAGAGGGACACAGTGAGAGGGACAGAGAGACACACAGATAGACGGACAGAGAGACAGAGAGAGAGAGGGACAGAGAGAGGGACACAGTGAGAGAGAGAGACATAGAGAGAGAGGGGTGGGTACAGAGAGAGACAGAGAGAGAGGGACAGAGAGATAGAGGGACAGACAGAGTGTGGCACAGACAGAGCGAGGGACAGAGAGAGAGAGGGACACAGTGAGGGAGAGAGGGACAAAGAGGGAGAGAGAGCGACAGAGAGACACAGAGAGAGAGGGACAGAGAGAGAGGGACAGAGAGAGCAAGGGACAGAGAGACAGAGCGAGAGAGAAGGGGGCAGAGAGAGAGGCAGAGAGAGAGGGACAGAGAGAGAGGGTCACAGTGTGAGAGAGAGGGACACAGAGAGAGGGACAGAGAGACACAGAGAGAGAGAGACAGAGAGATAGAGGGACAGAGAGAGAGAGGGACAGAGAAATAGAGCAAGAGAGAGGGGGACAGAGAAAGAGAGGGACAGAGAGGTACAGAGAGAGAGGGACAGAGAGAGAGGGACACAGTGAGAGAGAGAGGGACAGAGAGACACACAGAGGGAGGAACAGAGAGAGACGGACAGAGAAACAGAGCGAGAGAGAGGGACAGAGAGAGAGAGAGGGACAGCGATAGAGGGACACAGAGAGAGAGTGACAGAGAGAGAGGGGAGGGACAGAGAGACACAGAGAGAGAGGGACAGAGAGAGAGAGGAACAGACAGAGAGCGGGATAGACAGAGAGAGGGACAGAGAGAGAGAGAGAGGGACACAGTGAGAGAGAGTGGGACACAGAGGGAGAGAGAGGGACAGAGAGACATAGAGAGAGAGGGACAGAGTGAGAGGGACAGAGAGAGAAAGGGACAGAGAGACAGAGCGGGAGAGAGGGGGACAGAGAGAGAGACACAGTGTGAGAGAGAGGGACACAGAGAGAGGGACAGAGAGACACATAGAGAGAGGGACACACAGAGACAGAGAGATAGAGGGACAGAGGGTGAGAGGGACAGAGAAACAGAGCGAGAGAGAGGGGGACAGAGAGAGAGAGGGACAGAGAGAGAGGGACACAGTGAGAGAGAGAGGGACACAGTGAGACAGAGAAGGTCAGAGAAACAGAGAGAGAGAGAGACAGAGACAGAGAGAAGGACACAGAGAGAGAGAGGGGACCAAGAGAGAGAGCGAGGGAGGGACAGACAGAGAGGGACAGAGAGAGAGGGGGACAGAGAGAAAGGGACAGAAAGAGTGGGACACAGAGAAAGAGGGACACAGAGAGAGAGGGAAACAGAGAGAGAGGGACACAGTTTGAGAGAGAGGGACACGGAGAGAGAGAGAGAGAGGGAGGGACAGAGAGACACACAGTGAGAAGGACAGAGCGACAGAGAGATAGAGGGACAGATAGAGAGAGAGGGACAGAGAAACAGAGCGAGAGAGAGGGGGACAGAGAGAGAGAGGGACAGAGAGAGAGGGACACAGTGAGAGGGACAGAGAGACACACAGATAGACGGACAGAGAGACAGAGGGACAGAGAAAGGGACACAGTGAGAGAGAGAGAGACATAGAGAGAGAGGGGGGTACAGAGAGACACAGAGAGAGAGAGGGACAGAGAGAGAGAGGGACAGACAGAATGTGGAACAGACAGAGCGAGGGACAGAGAGAGAGGGACACAGTGAGGGAGAGAGGGACACAGAGAGACAGGGACAGAGAGAGAAGGACAGAGAGAGAAAGGGACAGAGAAGGACACAGAGAGAGACAGAGTGACAGAGAGACAGAGAGAGAAGACAGAGAGACAGAGAGAGAGAGGGACAGGGAGGGGGAGGGACAGAGAGACAGAGCGAGTGAGAGGGAGACAGAGAGAGAGGGGCAGAGAGAGAGAGAAAGGGACACAGTGTGAGAGAGAGGGACACAGTAAGAGAGAGAGGGACAGAGAGACACACAGTGAGAGGGACAGAGATGGACAGACAGAGAGAGAGAGAGACAGAGAGAGAGGGACACAGTGAGAGAGAAGGACACAGAGAGAGAGAGTGACAGAGAGACAGAGAGAGAAGGACAGAGAGACAGAGAGAGAGACAGAGGGAGAGGGAGGAAGTGGGACAGAGAGACAGAGCGAGAGAGGGGGGGACAGAGAGAGAGAGGGGCAGATAGAGAGAGGGACACAGTGAGAGAGAGGGACAGAGAGAGAGGGGGACAGAGAGGCACAGAGAGAGGGGGACAGAGAGACAGAGAGAGAGAGACACAGAGAGAGAGGGACAGAGACACAGAGAGAGGGACAGAGAGAGATGGACACAGAGACAGAGAGAGGGGAGACACAGTGAGAGAGAGAGGGACACAGTGAGAGAGAGGGACAGAGAGACACAGAGAGAGAGAAGGTCAGAGAGACAGAGACAGAGAGGGACAGAGAGACAGAGGGACAGAGAGACACACACACAGAGGGACAGAGAGACAGAGTGAGAGTCGGACAGAGAGACAGAGGGACGGAGAGAGAGAGAGAGGGAGACAGAGAGAGAGGGTGAGACAGAGACCGAGAGACAGAAAGAGAGAGGGACAGAGAGAGAGAGGGACATAGAAAGAGCGAGAGAGGGACTGAGAGACAGACAGAGGGACAGAGAGGGAGGGAGAACGAGATAGGTGCTGAGGGACAGAGAGAGAGGGACACGGGGGGCAGAGTGACAGAGAGAGAGAGGGACAGAAAGACAGAGAGAGAGAGGAGCAGAAAGACAGCGGGACAGAGAGAGAGGGTGTCAGAGACAGAGACAGAGGGGGACACAGAGAGAGCGAGAGTGCGACAGAGAGAGAGAGGGACAGAGAAACAGAGAGATAGAGAGAGGGACAGAAAGACAGAGAGAGAGAGAGTGGGACAGAGCGAGGGACAGAGAGACAGAGGGACTGATAAAGAGAGGGGGACTGAGAGACAGAGAGAGAGGGACACAGAGAGCGAGAGTGACACAGAGAGAGAGAGGGACAGAGAGACAGAGAGTGAGAGAGGGACAGAAAGACTGAGAAAGAGAGTGGGACAGAGAGAGATGGACAGAGACACAGAGGGACGGAGAGAGAGAGGGGGACAGAGAGACAGAGAGAGAGACAGAGACAGAGAGAAGGACACAGAGAGAGGGGACAGAGAGAGAGCGAGGGAGGGACAGACAGAGAGGTACAAAGAGACAGAGGGACAGACAGAGAGAGACAGAAAGACAGAGAGATAGAGGGACAGAAAGACAGAGACAAGAGAGAGACAGATAGACTGAGGAACAGAGAGACTGAGGGACAGAGAGAGGGAGGGGTACAAAGAGACAGAGGGGGGGGACAGAGAGAGAGAGAGACAGAGACAGAGAGGGACGAGAGAGAGACGGACACAGAGAGAGAGGGACAGAGAGAGGGACAGACAGAGAGGGACACAGTGAGAGAGAAAGGGACAGAGAGACACACAGAGGGAGGAACAGAGAGAGACGGACAGAGAAACAGAGCGAGAGAGAGGGACAGAGAGAGAGAGAGAGGGACAGAGATAGAGGGACACAGAGAGAGAGTGACAGAGAGAGAGTGGAGGGACAGAGAGACACAGAGAGAGAGGGACAGAGAGAGAGAGGAACAGACAGAGAGCGGGATAGACAGAGAGAGGGACAGAGAGAGAGAGAGAGGGACACAGTGAGAGAGAGTGGGACACAGAGGGAGAGAGAGGGACAGAGAGACACAGAGAGAGAGGGACAGAGAGAGAGGGACAGAGAGAGAAAGAGACAGAGAGACAGAGCGGGGGAGAGGGGGACAGAGCGAGAGGGGCAGAGAGAGAGAGGGACACAGTGAGAGAGAGAGGGACACAGTGAGAGAGAGAAGGTCAGAGAAACAGAGAGAGAGAGAGACAGAGACAGAGAGAAGGACGCAGAGAGAGAGAGAGAGGGGACCAAGAGAGAGAGAGCGAGGGAGGGACAGACAGAGAGGGACAGAGAGAGAGGGGGACAGAGAGAAAGGGACAGAAAGAGAGGGACACAGAGAAAGAGGGACACAGAGAGAGAGGGATACAGAGAGAGAGGGACACAGTTTGAGAGAGAGGGACACGGAGAGAGAGAGAGGGGGAGGGACAGAGAGACACACAGTGAGAGGGACAGAGCGACAGAGAGATAGAGGGACAGAGAGAGAGAGAGGGACAGAGAAACAGAGCGAGAGAGAGGGGGACAGAGAGAGAGAGGGACAGGGAGAGAGGGACACAGTGAGAGGGACAGAGAGACACACAGAGAGAGGGACAGAGAGACAGAGAGAGAGAGGGACAGAGAGAGGGACACAGTGAGAGAGAGAGACATAGAGAGAGAGGGGTGGGTACAGAGAGACACAGAGAGAGAGGGACAGAGAGATAGAGGGACAGACAGAGTGTGGAACAGACAGAGCGAGGGACAGAGAGAGAGAGGGACACAGTGAGGGAGAGAGGGACACAGAGAGACAGGGACAGAGAGAGAAGGACAGAGAGAGAAAGGGACAGAGAAGGACACAGAGAGAGACAGAGTGACAGAGAGACAGAGAGAGAGGACAGAGAGACAGAGAGAGAGAGGGACAGCGAGGGAGAGGGACAGAGAGACAGAGCGAGTGAGAGGGAGACAGAGAGAGAGGGGCAGAGAGAGAGAGAGAGAGAAAGGGACACAGTAAGAGAGAGAGGGACAGAGAGACACACAGTGAGAGGGACAGAGATGGACAGACAGAGAGAGAGAGAGAAAGAGAGAGAGGGACACAATGAGAGAGAAGGACACCGAGTGAGAGAGAGTGACAGAGACACAGAGAGAGAAGGACAGAGAGACAGAGAGAGAGAGAGGGACAGGGAGGAAGTGGGACAGAGAGACAGAGCGAGAGAGAGGGGGACAGAGAGAGAGGGGGGCAGAGAGAGAGAGGGGGGCAGAGAGAGAGAGGGACAGAGAGAGAGGGGGACAGAGAGGCACAGAGAGAGGGGGACAGAGAGACACAGAGAGAGAGGAACAGAGAGAGAGGGACAGAGACACATAGAGAGGGACAGAGAGAGATGGACATAGAGACAGAGAGAGGGGAGACACAGTGAGAGAGAGAGGGACACAGTGAGAGAGAGGGACAGAGAGACACAGAGAGAGAGAAGGTCAGAGAGACAGAGACAGAGAGGGACAGAGAGACAGAGGGACAGAGAGACACACACACAGAGGGACAGAGAGACAGAGTGAGAGTGGGACAGAGAGACAGAGGGACGGAGAGAGAGAGAGAGGGAGACAGAGAGAGAGGGTGGGACAGAGACCGAGAGACAGAAAGAGAGAGGGACAGAGAGAGAGAGAGGGACATAGAAAGAGCGAGAGAGGGACTGAGAGACAGACAGAGGGACAGAGAGGGAGGGAGAGCGAGATAGGGGCTGAGGGACAGAGAGAGAGGGACACGGGGGGCAGAGTGACAGAGAGAGAGAGGGACAGAAAGACAGAGAGAGAGAGGAACAGAGAGACAGCGGGACAGAGAGAGAGGGTGTCAGAGACAGAGAGAGAGGGGGACACAGAGAGAGCGAGAGTGCGACAGAGAGAGAGAGGGACAGAGAAACAGAGATAGAGAGAGGGACAGAAAGACAGAGAGAGAGAGAGTGGGACAGAGCGAGGGACAGAGAGACAGAGGGACTGATAGAGAGAGGGGGACTGAGAGACAGAGAGAGTGGGACACAGAGAGCGAGAGTGACACAGAGAGAGAGAGGGACAGAGAGACAGAGAGTGAGAGAGGGACAGAAAGACTGAGAAAAAGAGTGGGACAGAGAGAGAGATGGACAGAGACACAGAGGGACGGAGAGAGAGGGGGACAGAGAGACAGAGAGAGAGACAGAGACAGAGAGAAGGACACAGAGAGAGGGGACAGAGAGAGAGCGAGGGAGGGACAGACGGAGAGGTACAAAGAGACAGAGGGACACAGAGAGAGAGAGAGGGACAGACAGGGAGAGAGACAGAAAGACAGAGAGATAGAGGGACAGAAAGACAGAGACAGAGAGAGACAGATAGACTGAGGGACAGAGAGACTGAGGGACAGAGAGAGGGAGGGGGACAAAGAGACAGAGAGGGGGGGGACAGAGAGAGAGAGAGAGAGAGACAGAGACAGAGAGGGACGAGAGAGAGACGGACACAGAGAGAGAGGGACAGAGAGAGGGACACAGAGAGAGAGGGTCACACAGAGAGAGGGACAGAGAGAGAGGGACAGAGAGGGAGAGAGAGGGACACAGAGAGAGAGGGACACTCAGAGAGAGGGATACACAGAGAAAGGGACAGAGAGAGAGAGAAAGGGGGGGGGGTGGGGACCGAGACAGAGACAGGGACAGCGAGCGAGAGGGACAGAGAGAGAGAGGGACATAGTGTTAGAGAGAAGGACACACAGAGAGAAAGAGGGAGGGACACAGAGACAGAGGGACAGATAGAGAGGGACAGAGCGTGAGAGACAGAGACAGAGAGGGACAGAGAGACAGAGAGGGAGAGTGTGACACACAGAGAGAGAGGGAGATAGAGAGTTAGGGACAGAGAGATAGAGGCGGTCACAGAGAGAGAGGTGGCCACAGAGAGAGAGTGACAGAAAGAGAGAGGGAAACACAGAGAGAGAGGGACAGAGAGAGAGAGAGAGGGACACAGAGAGAGAGGGACACAGAGAGAGAGGGACAGAGAGTGGGGGACAGAGAGAGAGGGACAGAGAGAGTGAGAGATGGAGAAAAAAGGGACAGAGAGGGACAGAGAGAGGGACAGAGAGAGAGGGACAGAGAGAGAGGGAGGGTCACAGAGAGAGAGAGGGAAACAGAGAGGGAGACAGACACAGAGTGAGAAAGAGAGAGAAAAAGACAAAGAGAGAGGGACAGAGAGAAAGACAGAGAGAGAGTGGACACAGAGAGGTAGAGAGGGACAGAGAGAGAAAGAGACAGAGTGAGAAAGGGACAGGGAGAGATTGAGAGCGACAGAGACACTGAGAGGGACACAGAGAGAGTGACAGATAGACAGACAGAGAGAGGGGCGCAGAGAAAGTGACACAGAGAAAGAGCTAGGGACAGAGACAGAGAGACGGACACAGAGAGAGAGGGACAGAGAAAGAGGGACACAGACAGAGAGAGGGACAGGGACAGAGAGAGATCGAGAGAGAGATGAATACAGAGAGAGAGACGGACACAGAGAGAGGGACACAGAGAGAGTGACGGACAGAGAGAGAGTGAAGGACACAGAGAGAGGGACAGAGAGATCGAGGGGGGAGAGAGAGAGAGAGACGCAGAGAGAGAGGGGGACAGAGAGGGGGACTGAGAGACAGAGAGAGAGAGGGACAGAGAGATAGAGGGACAGGGAGAGAGTGTGGGATAGAGAGAGAAAGAGAGTGAGGGACAGAGAGAGTGAGGAACAGACAGAGAGAGGGACAGAGAGAGAGGGAGAGGGACACAGAGAGACAGAGGGACAGAGAGAGAGGTACAGAGAGACAGAGAGAGGGGCAGAGAGTGAAAGAGAGAGAGAGGGACATAGAGAGACAGAGAGAGAGAGGGAGAGAGAGAGACAGAGAGCGAGAGTGTGGGACAGAGAGAGAGAGAGGGACACAGAGAGAAAGGGACAGAGAGAGGGACAGAGAGAGAGGGACAGAGAGGTAGAGAGAGAGAGGGACAGAGAGAGACAGAGGGAGAGAGAAACAGAGAGAAAGGGACACAGATAGAGAGAGAAGGGCAGAAAGAGAGACAGGGAGGGAGTGGGACACAGAGACAGAGAGAGAAAGAGGGACACAGAGAGAGTGTGGGACACAGTGAGAGAGAGAGGGACACAGAGAGAGTGTGGCACAGAGAGAGAGAGAGGGACACAGAGAGAGAGAGAGGGACATAGAGAGAGTGAGGGACACATCGAGAGAGAAAGAGGGACAGAGAGACAGATAGAGTGAGGGACAGTGAGAGAGAGACACAGAGAAACAGAGACAGACAGACAGAGAGAGACAGACAGCGAGATAGTCAGACAGACAGAGACAGAAAGAAAGAGACAGAGGGAGAGAGCACGAGAGATACAGGGAAAGAGAGAGAGACAGAGCGAAAGTGTGTGCGAATGTGAGAGTGCGTGTGCGAACACGAGAGCGAGCATGTGAGGGGATGAGAGAGAGAGGGCGATTGTGCAAGAGTGTGTGTGGGTGCAAGAAAGCGTGAGTGTGTGTGAGAGTGTGTGTGGTGCAAGAAAGAGTGAGTGTGTGTGTAAGAAAAAGAGAGTGTATGTGTACGAGAGTGTGTGTGGGTGCAAGTAAGAGTGAGTGTATGTGTGTAAGAGAAAGTGTGATTGCAAGCGAGTGTGTGTGCATGTGAGAGAGTGTGTGTGTACAAGGGAACAAGAGTGAGTGCGCACGTGAGAGAGAGGGCATGTGTGAGAGAAAGTGTGTCTGCGTGTGGAAGAGTGTGCACGAGAGAATGTGTGTGTGTGCAAGAGAAAGCGTGTGCACGTGTGAGAAAGAGTGTGAGAGCATGAGAGTGTGTGTGTGTCTGAGAGAGAAAGAGAGCGCATGCATGTGAGAGAGTGTGTGTGCGTGCAAGAGAGTGTCTGCATGTGAGAGGAAGGTTTTGTGTTCACACTTTCTGTGTGAGTGTGTGCCTGAGAGATGGGGGCGAGAGAGAGAGAGAGAGATTGTGTGTGAGAGAGAGAGTGTGTGTGAGAGAGAGGGGGAAAGATAGTATGAGTCTGCACGAGAGAAATACTGAATGGGCGTGTGATAAAAGGTGTGAGTGTGTGTGACAGGAGAGTGTGCTAGAGTGTGTGTGTGAGAGACTTTGCGAGTGCGTGTGTGAGAGAGACAGTGTTTTGGAGAGAGAGAGAGTGAGCGTGTGAGAGTGAGAATATATGAGATGGTGAATGTGAGTGTGTGGGTGCGTGTGTCAGAAAGTGTGTATGAAAGTGTGTGTAAGAGTGTGTGTAACTGAGAGAGTATGTAGAAGCGAGTGTGTGAGAGAGTGTAGAGAGAGAAATGAGAGAGTGCAAGTGTGTATGTGTCTTGTCTGTGTCTGTGTGAATCTGTGTGTCTGTGTGTGTCTGTCTGTGTCTGTCTGTGTGTGTGTGTGTCTGTGTCTGTCTGTCCGTGTCTTGTCTCTGTGTGCGTGTGTCTGTTTGTGCGTCTGTGTCTGAGTGTGTGCCTGTGTGTGTGCCTGTGTGCGTGTGTGTGTGCCTGTGTGTGTGTCTGTGTGTGTGTGTCTGTGTGTGCGTGTCTCTGAGTGTGTGTGTCTTTGTGTGTGTCTGTGTGTTTGTGTCTGTGTCTGTGTCTTTGTGTGTGTCTGAGTGCGTGTCTGTGTGCGTGTGTGCATGCGTGTGTGCATGTCTGCGTGTGTGTGTCTCTCTGTGTGTCTGTGTGTGTCTTTGTGTGTGTGTCTGTGTGTGTCTTTGTGTGTGTCTGTGTGTGTGTGTCTGTGTGCGTGTCTGTGTGTGTGGGGTGGTGGTGGTGGTGAAGGCAGGGGAGCAGAGAGGATGAAATGTGGGTGTTGAGGGGCAGGCACGTGATCCACCTTTTAAATTCCCAAACTCTACCAATATTTTTGAGCAAGGGAAAGGAAATAAGATATTGAAAATCAAGTTAGAAATGGCTGGATGTAGAGCTGGACAGGGAGGGACAGACAGACAGCCAGAGAGAGAGAGAGAGAGACAGAGCGAGAGAGAGAAACACACACGGGGACAGAAAGAGAGAGACAGAGAGAGACAGAAACACAGAGATGAGAGAGATACAGGGACAGAGAGAGAAATTGACACAGAGAGAGAGACAGAGAGTGGGACACACAGGGACAGAGAGAAAGCGAGACACACACACACAGGAACAGAGAGAGACAGAGACAGAGAGAAAGAGAGTGACATAGAGACACACACAGAGACAGTCAGTCAGGGACAGAGACAGAGATTAATTATGGGAATCACAAATACAGCTGGAAAATCTCAAGAGATCCTCAGCAAATATCTCCCTCTCCATTCCCAGCCCTGTGTGAGTGTGTCTCAAGAAGCCTACCTACAGTCAGGCTGTGAGACGCTAGTGTGGGATTAATCTTTAATATATTCAAACTGCACTGACACAACTAATAAGACTTCAAAAAAAGAGAGTTGTAGCAAGTGGGAAAGATGACACTTTGTTGCCCCAGAATTAACATCTCAGTGGGCGGCAAGATCCCACAAGGCTCCTGTCCTGGGAATTAACATGTCAATCAGACAGAGCCCTCCCGGGAGCAGACTGACAGACGGTGCAACGTGTCAGAGAGGGCAGGGGTGGGGTCCACTAACCCCTCACCCAGAATAAATGTGCGCAAGGAATTGGTCAGATTCATTTTCAATACCTGTTCTCTCTCTGTATGGAGAGTGAGCAGCCCTCGCTGTCTGGTTGTGACAGAGTGTGTGTGTGTGTGTGTGTGTGTGTGTGTGTGTTTACTAATGTTTCCAGCCTCCGGTTAATTGCTTTCTAATGATTTGCTTGTATTTTGATGTTGCTGTGAGGTTATGAAATGCATTGGGGATGGGGGAAGGGAGTGGTGGGATTGTGTTTAAACTGGGATCTTGCTGTGTAATTTTGCATCACACTGCTCTCGCTCCCCCGGCCACCCACCAACTCATCTCTTCTCTCTTTTGTCCCGAGGAACTTTTGTTGGGAAATGAGGAAAGTGAAGATCCAAAATGCCTGGAGGCCAGGAAAGCCTTGAACAAGAACAACCTCCAGAGGGCAGGGAGCACAGGCCTGAGGCCTGTTGGCCAGGCTGCAGCCCGTGGGGTGCAGTGAGTAGGGGTCTGTTTCTTCCCCGGAGGTTTCATCTCCTCTGGGTATGGGGGGTGGGGTGAGAGTGGGAGTCTAGTTTGTCGGGGCCTCTGGTTAACTGGGTCCTGTCAGATCACGGCCTTGTCGGTTTTAAAACTGGTTTGAAGCCTGGGGTTAAAGTAACCGGGGCATTGGTGACACAAACAGGTGAAACCCCCAGGATCTGGGAGACGGGACTCCCTCAGGAGGGAATTGTAACCCAAAATATCTGACCCTCTGGAAAGAATTGTCACACTATCAGATGAAAGTGGGTCACAGAGAGGGCAGGATGATCGAATTTTACACGCAAAGAAAGAGAGTGAGAGAAAGAAACAGAAAATGGTGAGAGCAAGAGAAACAGGAGAGCGAGAGAGAGAGGGCCAGTGAGATTGTGAAATAGCTGCAATACTTGATTCTGGGGTGACAGGAAATAATTAAACTGGAAATAAAAACGATCAGATTTTTGAGCTTCTGCAGCACTGTCACTTGTGGGATCTTGCTATGCGTCAATTGCCCTAGTGCCATCGTTGCAGGCAGTGAGTGGTTTTAATCAACTAAACTGTCATTTCAAAAACTTTTCAACATGAAAACTCAACTCATCACCAGACGTGTTTGTGTTTGGATGTTGCTGATAAATTGTCTGTCTCACTGAGAGGGGAAAACCTGGGATCTTGCTGTGCTATCTCCCTGTGAAATTTTTTTTGCTCAGCCTTCCCACTAATGCTGCCTCTTCCCTCCCAAAGGGATCTTCCTGGCCACTTGAGGATTTGAAAATTGTGTGATTTGGAGCAGGAAACCTTCAAACAAGAGCTTCCTCCAGAGGGGGAATGCAGTCCTGAGGCCTGTTTGACAGGCTGCAGCCTGTTGGGCCCAGGTGTGTTTTGTCTGTGTATTACCCCAAGGTTTAATCTCCTCTCTCTGGGGAGGGGGACTGGCTTTTACCGGGACTTCTGGTAAACCAGGTCCTGTCGGATTGCGGCCTTGTCGTTTTTGAAAAGGTTTGAAGCCTGGAGCTAAAGTAACTGGGGTCTTGGGATTTGACACAAATACGTCAACCCTTAACCAGCATCATGTGTGTGGGGTTTGATTGCTGCTTGTGGGATCTTGCATTGCATACGTGTTTATTGATGTTTCTAGCCTCTGGTCAACTGGTCTGCGGTGATGTCTGTGTATTTCAATGTCGCTGTGATGGTCAGCAATTCATTATTCCTGCAATAATTAAACTGAACTAGGTTCACGTGGGAGATTGAGGAAGGCAGAGAGCTGTAGGATCTTGCTGTGCTTTTGGCGCCACTGTTGTATTTTATTTCAAATTGATTTGTTTTTATTTCTTTGTGTTTCCCCAGCCCCCGCTCCACGCTCCCCCTAACTCTGGGGGTGAGGAGGAGATTGGATCCAGGAGCTGAAGCTCGGGATGACGCAGAGACAGAGAGAGTTAAATCACTTCTACTGCGATGAATCATCAGACAGAGAGCGAGAAAATAATCAGAAACTGTCCTGTCTCCTTGTCGTTCATTTACACACACACGCACACATGCACACGCGTGGGGAAAAGAATGGTGGGGTTCAAGCCGTTTCTGGGATTTTTACCAGAAGGGGGAGTGTTCTGGTCTGGACTGGGGGAGACAAAGGGTGGAAAAGATGGAGGGGGATCTGCTGCACAGTCTTATCCCACAGATGTCACTGCCTCCCTCTCACTCCAGCTCCAGGGACAGAGAGAGGGGTGGGTGGGAGAATGGGGGTGTGAAGGGGGCGGGAGAGACAGAGTGTGTGAGAGAGAGACTAGTGAAAGAGAGCGCTGACTGTCCCAGTGGAAGTTTCATTGGTTTAAAATGGATTTGAGGCCTGGTGTTGAAGGAACCGGGGCCTTGGGATTGTGACACAAACTGGTTACACCCCCAAGGGTTTGGCAGGAAGGACTCCCGGAGGAGGGAATGAATACCTTAACATGAGAAACTCTCTCCAAAGCCCCATTCTAATGTCAGAGTCATGTCTATCGGCCAGGGGGATAAAATGTGAGAAATCTGAGAGACAGAGAGAAAGATCTTCGAGATGGAGACAGCGAGAGGGGAGAACACAAATGAAGAGATTTCAGAGATAGAGGGAGAGAGGGGAGGAACAGAGACATTTCGGAGATGGCGAGAGTAAGAGGGGGAACAGAGAGAGGGAGGGAAGAGAGATCAGAGATAGAGACAGCGAGAGGGGGGAACAGAGAAAGAGAGAGAGAACAGAGAGAGATCTCAGATGGAGAGAGCACAAGATGGGGATCAGAGAGTGCAGGGCACAGAGAAGGAAGGGGGAATGTTTGGAATTTGTTCAAAAGGAGGATTGCTCCCCCTTGTCCAGGAGACAGAATCAAACCATTAACCAGCATCAGGGACACACACGATCTGTCTGTGGTTACACTGCTGCTTGTGGGATCTTGCTGTGTGTGTTTCAAACAAGCATCTGGTTAAAAGCTCAATGGTGATCTTTATATTCGATGATGGAGATGCCGGTGTTGGACTGGGACAACAACAGGTTATAGTGTAACAGGATTCCCCAAAAGCTAGTGTTGTGTGATATTTAACGTTATATATCGATATATATAGACAGAGGGAGGGAAGTGAGGAGGGGCTTATGTGTTTTTGTGGCGGTTTATGTGAGGATCCTGTTATATTTGAATGGAGAAAGAACACTGCATTAAAAGATTTCTTCTTTTTAATCTGTCATTCAATCCTGGGAAAGTCGGGGGGTATGTCGAGGGGGGAAAGTCGAGGGGGGAAAGTCGAGGGGGGAATTCGAGGGGGGTGTGTCAAGGGCGGAAATCAAGGGGGCGAAGTCAAGGAGGGGGATGTCGGGGGGAATCGAGGGCGAAGTCGAGGGGGTGAAATTCTAGGGGAAAAGTCGAGGGAGGATGACAGTGGGATGTTGACGGGGGAGGTCGAGGGGGGAGGACTGTGTACACCAGCCCAGTGCATTGATCTGTAAACCAGGAGCAGTTACCCTCCCAGCATGTAGGGTTGTATACACTACCACAGTCCATTGATCTCTAAACCAGGATCATTTACCCTCCCAGCATGTAGGACTGTTTACACCACCCCAGTGCATTGGTCTGTAAACCAGGAGCAGTTAACCTCCCAGTATGTAGGACTGTGTACACCTCCCCAGTGCATTGCTCAGTAACATTGTGTTAGATCCCTGCCCAGCGTGGGGAAACTTGCAGCTCATGCTGGAAGTGAAAGGACGTACAGCTGCCATCCATTTACAGCTCCATATCTACATTGTTGCCCTGACTAGGGCGTGATGTGGAATTGAACATCACTGCCAGAGAGAGATAGCGGGGGAATCAGTTTAAATATCACCACATGGGAGGGGTTTGGGAAATAGACAGAGAGGGGGAGACAGAGAGACAGTGTCATGGAAGGATGTGTTCCCAGGTTTCAGAATGCTGAAATGTAGACACTTCGATGGCATCCTGTAACATGAGCCAGTCTTCCTAGAAAAGATGGGAAAAAGGGATATTTATGTCAGGTGAAATAACGGAGAGTTTTGGATGAACATTTGTTCTACAGCTTTGTAAATGGGATTGGTTTCAACAGAGTCCAATACTCATTAGGCAGTTTCTAACAATAATTTCTCTCAGTGACATTTTCATTGAATGTGACAGAGGGATTGCCTGAACGAGGCTGAGCTAGTTTCCTGGTGCTATCTTATCGGACTCACCTCATTAACTACCCAGCCCACCCCATGGTGATCCTCTCATTCAATACCAGCCCGATTCTCCCACCCATCATGGCTGGAGGTACTTATCATCGCCCAGATGCCCCTGGAAATTCTGTGACACCTGGCACGGGAGCCATCTTTAAAAGGCCAATGGGCACAAGGTTGAGTTTCTCAGTTCGGAGCTGCCCTGCACAGTTTACCCTGAGCATGGCAGATAAGGGGCAATTACACCACAATTTGTGGACAGGGGCACGGAGGTCCTGGTGATTGGGCTAGTACAGAGGGATACCATTCTCTTCCCAGAGGGGGCCACACCACCAGTCCCACCGAGCATAATCTGAGCTCACCACCCGGCTCAGTGCAGTATCTGCTGTCTGAGGAAATGCCCAGCAATACAGGACAAGCATCAATAACCTTCCCCGCTCTGTCAGGATAAGGATCACTGTATACTCTTTGATCATTCACACTCACTGTATATCTGTTATAGCACCCCCCCCCCCCCCCCCCCCGCCGTGCGTTCTCTCTCTCTCCCGCTCTATCTCTCCCTCTCACTCCATCCCTCCACTTTACCCCTCACACTAATAACATTTCATGGATACAGCACTGTGGACTGCCTCCATCCGAAACCCTCCCCATGTATCCCATCTGCACCAGCACTAACAGCAGGGCGACCCACTCCCAACCTCACTCACTCCTTCCCCTTCTCCCAATCCAGAAGAAACAGCCTGGAACAGGACAGAGACGGCCAAGCCGGGTGGTGGAGTGCCCAATATCCATTTCCTCACACCCCTCCCCCGCTATGTGGGGAGGACCGTGGGACAAGCCGGAGAGGACCGGGACGCCTCGTGTGGACATTCTGAAACATCCACGTCCCACCGACCGAGTAAGGAGCAATGTTCAGTGAAGGGCAGTTCTCACTTTAAACCCACTGGCAGCTCCCTTTCCCCCCGGCACAACTTAGAAGTCGTGGTCCTGATGCCATCTCCTTTTTGTGTCGAGCTGGTACAAATGGAATCCCCACGGTCTCGGTGGGCAGGAGGGTGGGCTCACAACACATCGTCACCACCACCTCCCAGGAAGGGAGCACCGACATTCCCTCCTACACCTCCTCCTGTAAACAGCTCAGATACTGAAACTAATCTGTGTTAGTTACTGCTCTCCCCACTTGGCCTGACATCTTCTATAATCTGTGCTCATATACACCCAGGACTCTCTGATCCTGCACGCCCCTTTATAAAAGTACAGCCTGTATTAAACTGCCTTTCAATGTCCTTCCTACCACAGTACATCACCTCACACTGCTCTGCATCGATCCCCATCTGCCTTACACCTGAACACTACACCAACGTATCACTGGCGTGTTAGTGTTCCACACTGTCATCCATAGACTTCAGAGGTCTTCCAGGTTCGGTGCCATCTACAAATATTGAGATTGTTATAGCATCACAGTCCCCATGAAACAACTGAAATCCTGCCCCACAAACACGAGTATGAGCAAGTGAAATACTGATATATTCCGACGGACAGAGTCGAATAATGACATGCTGTCAATGGAGCAACAGAACTCCTGACACATACGAGACAGAGTAGATGAAATATTGACAAATCACAGAGCAAGAGAAATCGGGATAGGTTCCACTTATCTATATTCATCAGGGTATAATGTGATGAAGTTGAAAGCATGTACTGTATCTTTAAGAGAGAGGGAATGGTGTTCTGAACTCAGAGCAGACAAGCACTTGTGGTATGAGAGGATGGCAGACCCAGAAACAGTATATCGCTATAGAGCTGGAGTCACGTAATAAGCAGTTAAGAGAAAGAGGGTCCCAGAGTTGTGCATAGTTGATGTAAAATGTTCACTTTCAGAGTGAAAATAAATGATGTTTTTATTTAAACTTTGGAATTTGGCAGATCTGACACGCATATTTTAATAGTTTACAAGCCTAATTTTGCATTTCTTTATATTTCATTAAGATACCAGATGAGCTTCACGCTGTGTCTTCACCATCCCCATGTATATATCTGTGTGTCTCTGTGTGGGGCAGATCTGGCAGTCTCTGTGGTGCTTAAAGTGATGCAATGCCACCCTCTGCTGGCCTCCACACGCCACTGCACAGGCATTGGCAGAGGGTGAAAACCAAGAGGGATTCATTCAGAGAGGGGGAGGGAGAGGGCAGCTGCTCACAGCACCATCCAAACTGATGTCTTGTCCATGTACGGATCTAAATGCCCTTTAAACGTTGTAGCTGTCCCTGCTTTCACCACTTCCTCTGAAAGTTCATTCCACACACAAGCCAGATTCTGTCTAAAATAATTACCTCTCATGACTTTTGTAAATCTTTTTACTTGCACCTTAAAATATCCCTCAGTTTTGAATCCCCAATTCGAGGGAAAAAACATCAGCCATTCAGCTTCTCTGTACGCCTCATTATTTTATAAATGTCTGCAACGTCAGCCCCTCAATCTCATACTCTCCAGTGAAAAAGTCCCAGCCTACCCAGCCTCTCGTTATAGCTCACTCCCTCCTTTTCCAGCAACATCCAGGTTAATCTCTTCTGAACCCTCTCTAGCTAAATTTTTTCAAGGTCAATAATATCAAAGTGAATAGTCAAGGTGTTTTCTAAGGGTACCGGGAGTCCAAAACTAGAGGACATAGATTGCAGGTGAGAGTGGAAACATTTAAACGTGACCTAAGGGGCAGTTTTTTCACCCAGAGGGTGGTGTGCCTATGGAATGAGCGGGTAGAATGACCAGACTGGACACAGTATTCCAGAAGAGGTCTCACCATGTCCTGTACAACCACAACATGACGTCCCCATTCCAATACTCAAAGGTCTGACCAATGAAGACAAGTGTGCTAAACACTTTTTAACCATGCTATCTATATGAGATGCAAATTACAAAGAATTATACCTGACGGCCTAGGTCTCTGTACTCCAACACTGCCAAAGACCCTACTTTTAATTGTATAGGTCCTGCTCTTGTTTGATTTACCAAATCCAATACCTCACATTAATCCAAAGTAAACTCCATCTGCCACCCCTCAGCCCAGTGTGTGATATTACTGCCTGCTCACCCTCCCCCTTCAATTTTAAAATGCCCATCCTCTCCAGGATACCTGCACACTCCGGCCTTGATTTTCACAAAGACCCTGAGCTTGGTTTGCCTTGTTACGGGGAAGAGGGACGGATTGCAGACACAGTCAGTGAGGAGGAGAGGCTGGACAGTAATCAGCGGCCTGGTTTCATTTCATGGTTTTAGGACGAGTGCAGTAGCACGTGAGAGTTGGGTAATACCGCTCGGTGCTTTGGGGCCAGAAATTCCGCTCTTTCTTCGTCTCTGGTGTTCAGCAATGAAAATCTATTCCAGACCATTCATTGGAAAGAGTGTGTCTGCAGGATTTCTTTCCCTAATATTGCAGAATACAGATAATAGCAATTAAAGACATTCATAGTTAATTTTGATGGCAAGCACGTGCAATCAACATCCTACAGTTGAGACAAGTATCTTGCATTTGTTTCACAATACAAAGTGTAGTTCAGTAATGGTAACCTGTTTAAAATAAATCCACACCGAGCTGGAAGCTAGCACTTTAAATGGTAGTGTGGTGGGTAGTGTCCCTGCCTCTGAGCAAGAGGTCTGGATTTGATTCCAGTTCCTGAACATCTTTGGTAGTGTTCCTAGCCCTGGACTAGAAGGTCTGGATTCAAGTCTTGCCAGTTGCAGAGGTATGTCACAGCATGTCAGAACAGGCTGATGAACAAACACACAGGAGAATAATGTTGCACCTTTATGGGTATTGCCGAGTGGTGCTAGTGCCCCTACCTCAGCGCACAGAAGTCTATGTGTAAGTCCCACAGAAGTGTTTCATAATACGTCTGAACAAACTGATTAAAATGGATTTAGAATTGTGACCTGATGGAGAAAGAAGAGGTGTCAGTATTGAATTTCAGAATTTAGACCCAAGATGATTTAAAGCACAGCCATTCGTGTTGATTGGAGTCACATTTCATAGCAGTAGAGGATTATAAAATCAGAATGGTCATGGATAGGGTGAGTAGTCAGGGTTTTCCCCAAGTTAGGGGCGTCCAAAACTAGAGGGCATTGATGGAAAGTGAGACAGGAAAGATTTTGAAGAGGCCTAAAGGACACTTTTTCACACAGAGGGTGATGTGCGTATGGAATGAGCTGCAGAGGAAATGGTGGAGGCTGGTACAATTACAACATGTAAAAGGCATCTGGATGCTGACAGACCTGCTGAGCTTTTCCAGCAATTCCTGTATTTGTTGAAAATATTGCATTCATTTTTACACAGATATTCTGAATACATTGCACATTTTATTTTTATTCATGACGCAGGGACATATAAACATATCTTCAAATCGACTGAGACCATTTCCTGCTAAGGGTATGGCTCTGTGTATGACAGCAGCAATGATGCACCTACATGGAACAGGGAATGTGATGCAGACATAGTTTAGACAATGTACAATGAGATCTCACATGGTCCAGTTTGGGAGAGGATGATATTATTGTGTGATTTAACTCAGAGAGAGAGAACATATCATCTGCCCAAGAAGGAACGGCCCATTGCACTCTCTCTCCTTCATTATTCCTCATCACAGCAATGTGTGCGAGCTAAAACAAAATCTCTACTGTCATCGATACCATTCTTATTTTTATAGAATCCCTGCAGTGTGGAAACAGGCCCTTCGGCCCAAACAACCATACCAACCTTCCAAAGAGTAACCTTCCCAGGCCCTTTCCCTTACAGAAACTAGTGCACTTAAACTAGAAATCGCTGAATGCTCTGGACAATTTGACCAATATACCTGAACTACACAGCTTCGGATTGTGGGAGGAAACTGGAGCACCCATAAGAAGCTCACGCAGACAAGACGTAAACTCTACGCAGTCACACGAGGGTGGAATCAAACCCAAGTCCCTGGTGCTGTGAGGCAGCAGTGCTAACCACTGAGCAATTGTGATAAACTT
Organism: Chiloscyllium plagiosum; assembly: GCF_037043375.1. Taxonomy (NCBI): domain Eukaryota; kingdom Metazoa; phylum Chordata; class Chondrichthyes; order Orectolobiformes; family Hemiscylliidae; genus Chiloscyllium; species Chiloscyllium plagiosum. The sequence continues at coordinate 75,747,018 of NW_028270177.1, forward strand.
TAGGTAATCCCTGACCAGAATTCATTGGAAATTCCTCACTGCCTAATGCACAGCCATATCCAACTGTTCCAGGGTGGAATTCCATTGCTTGCAGCTTGTATGAGTAGAATATCTTCAGAGGCGAAATCACATTTTGGACAATGGCGCCTTTTCTCCTTTTGTCATGAGTTACGCTAATATCTGGACAAGGTTCTTTCAACTTGAAATTGCACAGAGTGTGTGTGTGTGTGTGTGTGTGTGTGTGTGTGTGTGTGTGTGTGTGTGTGTGTGTGTGTGTGTGTGTGTGTGTGTGTGTGTGTGTGTGTGTGTGTGTGTGTGTGTGTGTGTGTGTGTGTGTGTGTGTGTGTGTGTGTGTCGGTGTTTTTTTTCAAAGGGAAGTATATCGATTCTTCATTTGCAATATCCAAACAGTTTGCCATGCATCTTTCCATCATTGTTTGAGTAACATTGCTCTGGATCATAAACGTGTAGTTTTAGCAGATTAAAGAAACTAGCCTGACTTGTTGCTAAAACTGACCCTAACCCGTCGGAAACCGATATCATTGGCCATATCACCAACCTGGTTACATTTAACTTTTGTTATGAGCAGTGGAGCAGTGGGACTAGAAAAGGAAACAGTGACCCCAAAAGCCGGGGAACTATAGACCCGTGAGCCTGATGTCAGTGGTGGGTAGGTTGTTGGAGGGGATTCTGAGGAACACAATTTACATACATTTGGGAAGGCAAGGGCTGATCAGAGGAGACAACGTGACTTTCTGCATGGGAAATCATGTCTCATTAATTTGATTGAGTTTTATGAAGAGGTGAAAAAGAAGATTGATGAAGGCAGTTTGGTAGATATTGTCTACATGGACCTCAGCAAGGTGTTCATAACATTCCGATTGGTAGACAGATAAATAAGTTTCACTCACATGGGATACAGAGGAAGCTGGTCACAATTGGCTTGAATGAAGTGGGGTATTTTTCAGACTGGAGGCTTGTGAGCAGCTTTGCGCTGTAAGAATCAGTACTGAGTTCACAACATTTCATCATTTATGTTAAGGATGTAGATGTGAATTTCGGAGGCATAGTTAGTAAGTTTGCAGATTACATCAAAAACGTGGTGTAGTAGAATATCTCAGAGTACAAAGAGACCACAATTAGATGGGACAAAGGAGCAAGGAGTGACAGATTAAGTTTAATTTAGATAAATACGCGGTTTTTCATTTGGGAAGGCAAATCAGGGCAGAAGTTATACACTTAATGGTAAGGTCCTGGGGAGTGTTGTGGGACAAAGGGACATAGGGCTGCAGGTGCATTGTTCCTTGAAAGTGGAGTCGCAGGTAGACAGAGTGGTGCAGAACACATTTGGCACATTTGCCTTAATCAGTCAGAGCATTGAGTATAGGAGTTGTGGTGGCATATTGCATCTGTACAGGAAGTTGGTAAGGCCACTTTAAGAATACTGCATTCAACGCGATTGTCTGCAGAAAAGATTTACACAGATGCCCCAGGACTGGAGGTTTGAGATTTAGGGAGATGTTGATTAGTTTGATGTGTTTCCCCCTGGAGTGTTAGAGGCTGAGGGGTGACATTATAGAGGTATATAGAACCATCAGGGGCATGGATATTCTGAACAGCCAGGTTTTGCTCCCCAGGATAGGGGAGTCCAGAACAGGAGAGCATAGGTTGAAGGGGAGAGGACGAATGATTTATAAGGGACCTGAAGGTAAATGTTTCACACAGCGAGTGGTGTGTGTACAGAAAGTGCTGTTAGAGGAAGTGCTGAATGCGGTTACAATCGCACATTTAAAAATATCTGAAAGAGGAGGGATATTGGCCAAATGCTGGCAAATGGGACTAGATCAGATTTGATATCTGGTCAGAGTGAACAGATTGGACTAAAGGGTCTATTTCTGTTCTGCATGACTCTCTGATTCTATAAGAAGGATGATGAAAAATTCTGAAAGGACCTTTCAAGTGGGAATTCTCTTCACTGGAAGTTTATCGTGCCTCTATGTTCACATTGATTGAAAGCTGCATTAGCTAAATATTTGACAGGGAAGTGAGTCACGGGTAATGGGATAGAGACAGGAAAGTGGAGCTGAGTCCACAACCTGATCAGCCACAATCTTAGTGTCTGGTGGGGAAGGGTCAAAGTATCTAATGAGCCTGCTCCTCATTCCCATGTTTCTGTGTTCTATTCAGCCCCTCAAACCTGTTAGACAGGAGCAGTTGGAGGCTACTTCCTCCGATAACCTGTTGCACAGAAACAGAGGAGACCATTCAGCCTCTCAAGACTGTCCCACACGCTTTGAGGTGATTTGGGAAATGTAGTTGGAAAACCCAGGCAGGGTATAAAAGAGGCCCCTCATCTCTCTTTACAGAGCTTCCCCTCTCTGCAACGTGTGCTTCATTTGTTGGTCATGTTGTAGACCCAGATTCACTGTGAATACAGCCCCCATACCTCACCCAGAGATGGCTCACAAAATCCTCTGGTCTCCCTGACTGCAACATTCAATAACAGAACATTCATGAAAATAACACACACTAACTTTCCAATAACAGAATGTGAGAACATCAGAAACAGGGGCAGGTCGTTCACTCCCCAAACCTGCCTTGCCCTTCACTAAGATCATGGCTGTCCGTCTAAAATCCTCTTTCATACCCAATTTTTCATAGCCCTCAACTCTCTGACAGGTCAATATCCATCTACCCCTATTCAAATACTTTCAGTCATCTAGCTCCCCCAACACTCTTGAGAAGAGAAATTAAATACCACCTGTTTGAAGAAAACACTTGCTGCTCATATACTATGGCCTATTGATATGAACAAAATAAGTTGACACAAGGGTTCAGGTAAAAATGACTGGCCCTGATATCAAGGCAGTGCTTCGCTTCTGTTGACATCAAGGAGTTGAACAAAACTGGACATCATGGGAATCAGAGTAAACTCTCCAGTGTTTGGAGTTAAATATGGCACAAAGGAAGATGTTCATCATCTCAGTACTGGGTCAACTCTGTGGGTGCTTCCTCTTCACAAAAAGCTTCAGCAGCTTCATCAATGTCTCCCCGCCCCCACCCTCCCCACCATAAGATCAGAAGTGGGGATGGTCACTGAAGATTCTACAATGTTCAGAACATTTTGTCCCTCATAAGCTCCTGAACTGGTCTGTGTCCATGAGCAGCAAGACCCAGAATCCATTGAGGCTTGTGTTGTTAAAGGGTCCGTAACATTCATGTAACAGCAGTGCTTGACACTGCACATTGCCACAGTAAAATAGAACATAGAACATAGAAAAATACAGCGCAGTATCGGCCCTTTGGCCCTCGATGTTGCACCGATCCAAGCCCACCTAACCTACACTAGCCCACGATCCTCCATATGCCTATCCAATGCCCGTTTAAATGCCCATAAAGAGGGAGAGTCCACCACTGCTACTGGCAGGGCATTCCATGAACTCACGACTCGCTGAGTAAATAATCTACCCCTAACATCTGTCCTATACCTACCACCCCTTAATTTAAAGCTATGCGCCCTCGTAATAGCTGACTCCATACGTGGAAAAAGGTTCTCATGGTCAACCCTATCTAAACCCCTAATCATCTTGTACACCTCTATCAAGTCACCCCTGAACCTTCATTGAGCACCTCACGCTGGTTTCACAGGAATATGAGGAATCCATTCAGCCCATTGACACTATTAGAGAAGAACAGGGACAGCCCATTCAGTGCCTCCAGCCTATTACTCAGGAAGGGGAGTCCAGTGTGATGGGCCACACCAGAGTCCCTCGAAAATATTTGAAGGCAGTAATCTAGACTCTTTTTTGTATTTTAAAGGAAATGTAAAGTGTCTGTTCCAGATGCAATGGGACTGGTCAAACTACTTGGTTTGAAACAAAACACCATTTATTTAAACACGAAAGATAAAATGAAACCAAAGAAAGAGGAATCTAGAATAACCTAATTCTATTGGCCAAGTTAACAGAATAATAGATCTAGGAACTATTACGAATGAACTGTTCCAATATCTGGAAATCCCATAAACACAGCCCCTGGCAAAAAGTAATATTCGGACACAGATTGTCACAAATATTTCTCCAATCCAGGAATTAAAAACAGCAGCAAGAGAAAATTCAGAGAGAGTAGCAGCCAGGAGATAGTCACTGAAGCTTCCAACTCTGTGGAGACCCCTACACTTTCTAATGTTACTGAGAAACCAAAACCCAGAGATCCTAATCTGTGAGAGCTGGCCATACTCATTTAGTCTTCATTAAAATAAACACAAGGCCTCCCTCGCTGTTTTCTCAAGTGGTCTTAACTAGCCAGCTTGGTAACGGTCGTTCAATCTCTCTCTTATAAGAAACCAGGACAAAATAACCTCTTAAATCTGCAGCATCATACAACTTGTCAGTACATCGAGCTGTCAAACAGGAACCAGGGGTAACCCAGTTCGGCTCTTCATCCTGTTCAGTCGGACGAGGAATAAGCCATTCAGTCCCTTGGGTCACATACACATCAATGGGATGAGGCCATTCAGCCCCTTGAGTCACTTTCACAGGAACAGTAAGAGGCCATTCCCCCCTCAATGTACATACACAGGGACAGAATGAGGTAATTGATGCTGATTCCTGATGGATGGCTTATGCCCGAAACATTAATTCTCCTGCTCCTCGGATGCTGCCTGACCTGCTGTGATTTTACAGAAATTCACTCTCTATTCTGATCTCTACCATCGGCAGTCCTCACTGTCTCCTAACTGATGCTCTAACCTGATGAAGAAGTGGAGCAGAGGCTGCACAGACAGATTGCTCCACGTTGTTCCTCGTGGCTCCATTGTTCATGATACACACGTGGGACTTTAACGTGGTTTTCCAGTGTTGAGCAGGGAAGCCATATGTCTTGTGTGAAGTCTCAAGAAGGCATCTTTCATCTCAGAGAAGCCAGCCTGGTGTTCTCTGTGTAGGGTGGAAGCTGGTGGGAATGGCTACCTGCTTCAGAATGAAGATATTGTGGCTGCTGTTGGGGATTGTGAGCAACATGGCATTCAGTACGGATGCACACGTCGACTGCACAATAACATGGGGAGAGTTAATTTAGGCATATAAACTATTAGGAAAGTCACGTTAGACGGATGAATAGACTCTCTAAGTTCAAATAATGCTGATCTTGTTCATGTGATCTTGTTGAGTGCTTATCCTGTGCAGTGTAATCTGTATGCCTGGGTAAAGTATGGAATTTCTCACCCTAACAATGTCTCTTTTGGAAATAAGTGATCGCTGCCACACCTCGTGTTTCAGCATCACCATTTCTTCGTCTCTCACAGATCTACAGATTAAATACACAGCTTCTTTACTCTATCCTCATGTTACCATCATCCGTATCTGTGGTAGGGAGATCATTCCTTACAAAGGAGATCAAATCTGTAAAGAGTGCTCCAAATACTCTCTCAGCAAGGCTCTACAACAGCAGGAACACTGCTTTACTTATGTATTCGAATCATGTTACAATGAAGGACAGCATACCATTATTTGCACAGGGTTTGATTCGGACCGGTCAGCATAGACTTGTGAGTCCCAAATTTGTTAGAGTTCTTTGATGAAGTGACCAAGAAGGTTGATGAGGACAGAGCGGTAGACGTATTCTCTATGGATTTCAGTAAGGCCTTTCAATAAGGTTCCACCTGGCAGGCTTGTCAGACTGGAGGCTGGGTACATTGCTCTTCGTTATCTATGATTTGATTGAGAGTGTACAAGACATGATTAGCAATTTGGCAGGTGACACTAAAATAAGTGGAAGCATGATCAGTGAGGAATTTTATCAGAAATTGCAGCACGGCCGAGAAATAGCAAATGGAATTTAATATAAATGTGTGAGGTCTTGCATTTTGGAAACTCAAATCAAGGTAGGCGTTTCATGGTGAATGGGAGGGCCTTATGGCTGTAGTGGGCAGAGAGACCTTGCGGTTGAGGTGCACGGTTCTCTGAGAGTGGAGTCACAGGCCGACAGGGCAGTGAGGACGTCCTTTGGCAAACTGGCCTTCGTCAGACAGGACATTGAGCATAGAAGTTGGGAATTTATGTTGCAGTTGCGCAGGACTTTGATAAGGCCGCACTTGGAGTGTTGTGTTCAGTTTTGTCACCATGTTTTAGGGAGGATGTTATGAAATTAGAAAGAGTGCAGAAAAAATTTGCAAGGACATTGCCAGGAACCAATGGTCTGAGTTATAGGGAGAGGTTGAACAAACTATGACTTTTTTCTTTAGAGTGTAGGACACTGAGGGGGGACCTTATAGAGCTGTATAAGACCATAAGGGGTATGGATAGGGTGAATGCTCTCAGCCTTTTTCCAAGGTGTACAGCATCGAGGATGAGAAGGGGATCAATTTAAGGTTAGAGGTGAAGGAATAAAAGGGAACCTCAGGGGCCACTTCTTTACACAGAGGGCTGGTACGTGGATGAGCTACCAGCAGATGTGGTTGAAGGTGGTACTTTAACAACATTTCAAAAAAATTTGGATAAATATGTGGATAGGAAACGACTGGAAGGATATGGGCCAACTGCAGGGAAATGGGGTTAACGTGGATGGACATTTACAAGGTGGAGTAAAACCACTCTGTTAATTAAAACCGAACGCCCAGAAGAGCTCGCTTCACCTCGTAATCTGGTAAAATATGAGTGACACAGATCTCCTACATTCCACTATTTAAACAAAAATTAACAAGTTAGTTTCTTAACTTTAATAGTGAACACTAAACAACAACTATTCACAAATGCAAGCTCGTCTTTTCTTAACTACTTTCTATCTAACTCTAACTCTGTAAAAATATGCTTTCCCAACAACCCACATATTAAACATTACAATCTCAAGACCATTTTCAGTCTCCATCTTCCCCGCTGTCTTCACTCTTCAAGCTGCTGATCTCCCTGGGTCATTTTTCTTTACTGCAAGTAGGTTTGACATGAACATGTATTTTTGATAGAGAGTATTTGAGATGGCCAGTTAGCACTCCTGCTCTACAGCAGATACTCTGTTGTTGGATGGCAGTGGCTCTCCCTCTAGTGTTAAAAATGCTGGGTTAATATACTCCCCATGATATATCTCCCATGATACTCCCCACAATATTTCTCATAAACAGATTGTTTTCCAGTTGTGCAAACAATAGTATTCAAATCCCGTTGGCTTCTGGTATCCTGAACGTTATTTAAACTCTTTGGTTGCATTTGAATTGCTGTCAAAACAGCAACCGTAACTCAGGTATCCATTTCCCACATGTGGGACAGCCTGACCTTTAGCTGGCATCTGTGGCTGTACTTTCTATTCAGCAAAACCCGTTCTGTCTTAAAGTGACCAGACAAGCTTTCGGCTTCATAATGTCTCCCCCCTTCAGGAAAGAAAATTAACCATCAGAATGAAAATATGGCATCATTCCTTTTCCTCTAATTCTTAATCCCATTACTATGAAATACAAATAACATGTGAGCTTTCAATCACTTGCTAAAGGTCACGACATCATACAAATAAACTGCACAATTTGTTCATCTGGCCACAACTCTGTTCCTGAGTCTTAAATGTGGTTGGAGCATTATTCATTCACATGAAATACTCGATAATGTTTTTATCATATCTGGCAACTTTACCAGATAGTTTAACTGACTCAACATTTATTTTTTAATTTGAAAGGGTCACTAAACCTGGCTTTGAAGGGATTTCCTACCACTGGTGGCAATACAATACGTCATCCCCACGGGAAATCATCAAAGTTTCAGAGTTTTTTATCTGCCACCTGCTTCACTCTATACTGTGAAATCTTCAGCTGCTGTTTAGCTAACTCACCTACTCCATCTAATCTCTCCCTCACCTCACCTACATAATCCAACTGTGAGATCTCCGACTTTGGTCTTGTCAATTTATATTTAACTAACTTCAAAGGACCTCTCACTTCATGTACGAAAGTTAACTCAAAGGAAGTAAACTGAGTAGATTTATATGGGACATCTCTAATAGCAAACAATATAATGGAGCACCTTTAACCCAATAATTTGGGTAATCCTGACAGTACGCTGTTAACACGGTCTTCAGTGTCTGATGCTAAATTTCCAAGGGTCCCAGGGATTCAGGATGGGCCGCACCTGATTTGAAGTGCTGTATATCTGAGCTATCTATGACTTCGTAAAACAGCTGAGCAGTAAAATGAGACACTTGGTCTGACTGAATCTCTCTGGGTAGGCAACAGTGAGAAAAAAAAGCGACCAACTCCTCCACCTCCCTTTTTGCCTCTGGAAATCTGATAGACACATCCCTTATAGACAGCAAATATTGTTTTCCACTTTTATTTTAGAAAGAGGAGCGACACAATTGATCATAAGCCACGTGAAAGATTCTTCGAATGCAGGAATTGGCAACAAAGGTGCTGGTTTTATTACTGCCTGTGACTTACCTACCATTTGGTATGTATGACATGTAAAACAAAAACTAACCACGTCCTTGTGCATTCCAGGCCACTAGAAATGCTTCTGTACCTTAGCCTGAGTCTTCTGTACACCTAGGTGACCGCCTGCAGTTAGTTCATGTGCTACCGGTAACACAATCTGGCGCACTTCGACCCAATTTCCCTTCTGCACTAACCTGTCGTGGTCTCCATTTTAATTTAAGTATTCTATCTTTAAATTAAGAACGTTCGATAATATATTCTGATTTCTTTTCAGTGTGTGTGCATGTGTATGTGTGTGCGTATGTGTATGAAGATAAATCTATTGTAAGTCTATTAGCCTTTCAGGACTAAACACCTCTGCCTGACCCTCTGTCTGTTCAGGTTTTGTTTCCAGCACCGTGACATCAAACAGAGTGTCAGTTAACTGAACATCAACTCCTTTGGCCTTTTCTTTCGTTTTTCCTTCCTGCAATAACCTATGAAAGTGGGATCTTGTTACTACACAGTCTGCAAAAATTCCTGGGTATTTTTATTTTAACTACCTAGTTCCCTCGACTTCCTTTGCCTTCTCCACCACAAGGCGTGTTTCTCCCAACTTGAATCCTGCTAAATCGTTCCCAAGAGCAAACTGTATTCCTGGAACTGAAACTCTGTTACTCACTGTCACTGTTACCTAGCCAGAGAAACAATAGCCAACCTACTGGACATACAGAACAGAAAACAGGATGCTGAACCTATCAACAAAGACGGCATACTTAAACTACTGGACTTGTGCCTCACAACACACTTCACATTCAACAACCAGATATACGAACAAATCAACGGAACACCCATGGGATCACCAATCTCGGGACCGATAGCAGATGCAGTTATGCAAAGGTTAGAACAAACAGTCCTACCACAAATTCAACCCAAACTCTGGGTCAGATATGTCGATGACACGTTTGTAATCATTAAAAACACGGAAATAGAAAAAACACACCGGATCATCAACGCCACACTCACAGGAATCCGATTCACGAGAGAAGAAAAAAAGGATAGCCAACTCCCATTCCTAGACGTGATGGTACAGAGAACACCGAACGGAGAATTCACTACAAGGGTATACAGGAAAGCCACACGCACAGACCAAGTACTAAACTATGAAAGTAACCACCCCAACACACACAAATGAAGCTGCATCAAGACACTATTCAAAAGGGCCACAACACACTGCAGTACACCAGAACTGCAAAAAGAAGAACAGGAACACCTATACAAGGTATTCGCCAAAAACGGATACCCGCGCAACTTCATCAACAGATGCCTAAAAGAAAGACCACGGAACGAGGACATACCACAACCAAAGGACTAGCCACACTACCATACATCAGGAGCATCTCAGAACTGACAGCCGGACTACTGCAACCCCTAGGACTCATAACGGCACACAAACCAACAGCCACGCTCAGACAACAACTCACCAGAACGAAGGACCCGATACCCAACATGAGCAAAACTAATGTAGTGTACAAAATACCATGCAAGGACTGCACAAAACACTGTATAGGACAAACAGGAAGACAGCTAACAATCCGCATACATGAACATCAACTAGCCACGAAACGACACGACCAGCTATCCTTAGTAGCCACAGACGCAGACAACAAGCAACGTGAATTCGACTGGGACAATACTACTATCATAGGGCAAGCCAGACAGGGAATTCCTAGAGGCATGGCATTCATCCACAAACTCCTTCAACAAACACATCGACCTGGACCCAATATACCAACCTCTACAGCGGACAGCTGAAACTGACAACCGGAAGCGGCAGGGACAGACCACTATAAACACCGGAGGAAACATCAAAGAAGCGCTTCGCAGGAGGCTCCCAAGCACTGATGATGTCGCCTAGCCAGGGGACGAAACGTTTGCAACAAAAACTTCCAGCTCAGCGAACAGAACCACAACAACTGTTACTTCCCCAACCTTGATTTGGCACTCCATCCTGATGTTACACAAGAGAATGCTTAATTTCTGTCCCCATTCCACAAATCATCACGCTGTTGAGTACCGTGTCAAGAAGAGTGAAAGTTCTTCCATCTCTTACTATTAGAGACCGAGAGAAAGTGAGGACTGACAGCTGCTAGGGATCAGAATTGGAAAGTGAGAGGCTGGAAAAGCACAGCAGGTCGGCAGCATCCAAGGGGAAGGAGAGTTGACGTTTCAGGCACTAGTCCTTCATCAGGAAAGTGGGAGCTAAAGGAGGGGGAAGGGGCGTGGAAATAAATAGGAGCGTGGGGGTGGAGCTGGGTGGGAGGTAGCTTGGAAAGCGATAGGTAGATGCAGGTGGGGTGTGATGGTGAAAGGTCGGAGAGGAGGGTGAAGTGGATAGGTGGTAGGATAACTGGAGCTTTCAAACTATACAGCATCAACATCGACTTCACCAATTTCCAAATCTCCCCTCCCCAACCTCATCCCAGATCCATCCATTCAAATTCGCACTGCCCTCTTGCACTGTCTTAATTGTTCAACTTCCTTCCCACCTATCCAGTCCATCCTACCTTCCGACATATCACTATCACTCCTACCTACAGCTTCCTATCGCCTTCCCAGTGACCCTCCCGCCAGCCCAGCTCCTACCCTCCTATTTATCTTTCAGCCCCCTTGTCCCCCCCCCCCCCCCCCCCACACACACACACACATTTCGGACGATGGGTGTATGCCTGATATGTCGATTGTCCTGCTCTTCGCATGCTGCCTGATCTGTTGTGCTTTTCAGTGTCTCGCTTCTCAACTTTTGGAGACTGAACAGATCCTGCATCTCACAAAATCATTACTTCTTGTCCTTCTTCCCATGTTCTTTCTGAGTAAACTTTATCCACAGAGGTGAATTCTTTCAGAGATCAGGCACTGCCTCCATACCCAGCCCCTGCCAAGGTTGTGCATTCTCCTGCAGCTCCTTGCTTCGACTTGGGGTCTCCTTTACCAGTTTCACTAATGCCACTGGCTTAGCCTCTTCTACACATCTTTTTCCAAAGTGTCTTCCTTCAACGCCCAGCACTGTGTCCCAGCTTACTGCAGTGAAAACACTTTTTTCCCAGTGCCCTTCTTAAACCATCGGCACTGTAATTTTATGTGTTTCACTCGCTTACAGTGAGAACACGTGAGGCCTTTCAGTACCTTTCAATCCCCTTGGGCTTATTTTTTCACGTGTGGTAAACTATTACCAGTGTGCTCTATTGTTTGCTTTGTAGTGTAGGATCGCCCCTTCTCTCAATTTCTATCCCTCACAGGATGAAAATCCTCCCTGAAGCTAAATTTCATCACATGCACCAATTCATATTTACCTGCCATTTCTACCGCGCTTCTCACTTGTTGAAATTTCTTTCATTCACATGAATTCTTGCCATCTCTGGATTGAGACTTTAAACTCCTCTAGCAGAATAATCTCCCATCGGGCCTCACAGGTCTTAGCTATTTTTAAGGCCAGCACCTATCTATCAAAATGTCTGAGTTTAATTCTTTCAAATGCAACATAAGTCTGACTTGGTTCCATCTATTTATTTCCTAACCTTTGTCTATATTCTTCTAGCACCAATGCATAACCACTCAAAGTAGCTAGTTTCGCATCTGCATAATCTCTTGAACCCTCATGTGACAGTGCTGCACATACCTCACTAGCTGTGCCCACCATCTTAGTCTGAACTAGCATTACCCACAAGTTCACTGAACACACCATCTGCTGAGCCTTTTCTTTTCAAATGAAATAAAAACAGATTTTGACATTTTTCTCACCGAAAAATGGCAATGTATTAACATAGCTGTATACGTCCCTCCGTTCTCCCTTCATCTCCATCCTGTTAATTTAACTTTCTTTTCTAATTCAAAACTTCTGAATTTTAAATTCTCTTTTTTTCCCTCTCTTTCCCTTTCTCTTTCTTCTCTCTCCGTTTCCGTGTCTTTTTTCATCTTCTAACTCCAGTTAGCATGTATGCAATTTAAGTTTTTTTTTTAACTCTACTGCAGATGCCTGTTTCTCTAACACATCCAAGTTCTTGACCGACTCCATTACAACTTCAACTTTTCTTTTGTCCCTCGTTAAACCAAATTCCAACCTATTTGCTAATTCTAAAAATATGTCCTTCTGTCTTTTTAATCTTCCTTAGAAAATTTGGGAACCTCTTCAGAAATGTTAAAAGCCATTTCTCTCACTTTTAATTTAACCAATCACAAATTAACAAAATTAAATGAATTTTCCCACCGGTTTTATTTGAAGATTAGGTCACTAATTGCCACGTGTTGGAATTTGCTGGGACCATTTGTATCCCATTTCGGTTTAATTCTGTCCAAATCCCATACGGCAAGGCTCCAAACTGTTTTTTTACATTTCATTACAGCGTGGAAACAGGCCCTTCGGCCCAACAAGTCCACACCACCCCGCCGAAGCGCAACCCACCCATGCCCCTACATTCACCCCTTATCTAACACTGCGGGCAATTTAGCATGGCCAATTCACCTGACCTGCACATCTTTGGACTGTGGGAGGAAACCGGAGTACCTGGAGGAAACCCACGCAGCCACGGGGAGAACGTGGAAACTCCACACAGTCAGTCGCCTAAGGCGGGAATTGAACCCGGGTCTCAGGCGCTGTGAGGCAGCAGTGCTAACCACTGTGCCACCGTGCTGCCTACAACAATATGGTTGTGACATTAATATTGAACCCCTCTGTTAATTGAAACCACACACCCAAAAAAAACTCACCTCACCTCGTAGTCTGTTAAAAGTGAGTGAGAGAGAACTCCCAAATTCCACTAATAAACAAAAAAATGTCAATTTCTATGTATGCAAGTTAGCTCGCTGAGCTTGAAGGTTTGTCTTCAGACGTTTCGTCACTATGACTAGGTAACATCATCGGTGAGAGTCTCTGCTGAAGTGCTGGTGGTATGTCCCACCTCTATATTTCGAGATCTTGGTTTCTTAAGGTGGGTGATGTCATTTCCGGTTCTTTTCTTTTTAGAAGAGAAGGTGGGTAGCATCTAAATTGATGCGTCTATTGATGACTTCTGGTTGAATGCCATTCCTCTAAGAACGTCCTTGTGTGTCTTAGTATGTGTGTGTGTTGTCCCAATCAAAGTGGTGCCCTTCTTTGTCTGTTTGTATGGAACATAGCGATACTGGGTCGTGTATTTTGGTGGCCAGTTGGTGTTCATTTATCCTGGTAACACGATAATAGGACCATTTCAATGGCGGAAAAATGATTTTATATACACTGTTTAATCAATGTGTGTGCAGATAAGAAACATTTTTTCATATGCGTACAACAGTCTAAATGAACAGCGGAGACACAGTTATCGAAAAACGATGCACCTGATGTATAAAATTTGTTGTGGTTCTGTTCGCCGAGCTGGAAGTTTTTGTTGCAAACGTTTCGTCCCCTGGCTAGGCGACATCATCAGTGCTTGGGAGCCTCCTGCAAAGCGCTTCTTTGATGTTTCGTCCGGTGTTTATAGTGGTCTGTCCCTGTATAAAATTTATAAAACATTATTTGATGCTCATCTAAAGTGATATGTTCCCCTTCTCTCAATGTTCCCTCCTTTTCTGGAATTCTCGACTCTAATCCCTGACTCTTTTCAGGATGTGTGTTATAAATTCTTGCTTCTGGTATCCCAATTTATTTCAGTTAATCCCATTTCTACCGGGAATTCAATATATTGGCCTGTTGGGTTCTTTCCAAAGTTAGTGTCTGTCATATCAGTGGAGATAAAGATTCTGCCATCAGACCCAGCATTTGAACACATTGCTCTGTTGTACACGGACTATACAAAGGACCACAGCACACAGGCATTGCCAAAATATTGAGGGATATATATCTAAAATTTTCAAAAATCAAGTTTTCTCATTTTTCACATTTCCTCATCTATATCCTCTCTCTCTTTCTCTCTTTGTATCTAGTTAAGAAATTTACCAATTATTCGTCACACCCCTTCTCTCAAAACTCCTTCTTTTGGTTTATATCTATTGCCCTCTTCTTGATGTAATGTGATTATAATTGAACAATGTAACTACAATGACACGTGGGAGGAGCTGGCTAGAGTTAATTGGTAGGGGAGCCGAGCAGGAAAGACCATGGAGCAGCAATGGCAGGAGTTTCTGGGGATAATTCGGAGGATATCAGGAATTCATCCCAAAGGAGATGAAACATACTCATGGGAGGACAACGCAGCCATGAGTGATAAGGCATCAAACCAAAAGAGGAAACATACAATGTGGTGAAGATGATTGGGAATCCAGAGAATTCATTGGCTCTGAAACTACATAAGGCTGGCATCACTAACACTACAGAGCTCTTAAGCATGGTCAGGGAGAGAAACAGAGGGAAAGACTTTAATTTTAAACACAGAAGATGGTATTACTCAAGGGAAAAAAGGATGCAGATTAATTAAACAATTGGCTTAAAATTAGTTAATTGGTTTTGTAGAATGTGTCAGATTGGAAGCATGACCCGGGGAACGACCCTCAGCAGAATGAGAATATGAAAATGTAAGTATTTCCACATCAGAGACCAGAGTAGATCACTGAGTACAGGGCTGATGGGTGAACGGGTCTCGATGTGAACCAAGGGACAGACAGCAGAATTACAATGCAGATATTGCAGCTCAAAACTGCGTATTTATGTAGTGCTATAGACAACAGCGGCAGGAGAAGCAGAACAGCTATCAACCACAACATTTTTGCCCAGGGATAATCTCCTCAGTCTGCCATTACCATCAACACGACATATGTTTCAGTAAGGACTGTGGGTGAACATGTCAGGGTCAGAACCATGTGAACCGAAACCTGATGCTAACACATTAAAGCTACCACACTTGATCAACAGATCTGATCGAAGCTCTGCAGTCCTGCTACATTCAGTCATAAATGGTGATGGACAATTAAACAAATCACAGGAGGAGAGGATTCCATAAATATCCCCATACTGCATAACAGAATGGGGATGTAGTATCTGCACCATTCTCAGCCTGAAGTGTGGAGTTGATGATCCACCTCACTCTCGTCATGATGCCAGTCTTCAACCAATTCTATTTGCTGCCCGTGACATGAAGAAACAGCTGAACACCGTAGATACGACAAAGACAATGGGCCCTGACCCAATTCCTGCAATAGGACTGAAGACTTGTGCTGCACAACAAGCCGTGTTCCTGGGGAAGCTGTTTCATTCCAGCTCCAACTCTGACATCTCCCTGACAATGTGGAAAATTATTCAGCTATGTCCGGTCCCCTAAGAGGAGAATAATTACAATCTGACCAATTACCACCCCCTCAGTCCAATCACGATAGTCACATTGGTAGGAGTTCTTTTTGACAGAGCTGTCAAACAGCACAGAAATAACATGCTCAGTGTGGTTTCCGATAGGTCCCAATGTGGAGATGGTGCTGTTGTGGAAATGTCACTGGATTACTAATCCAGACCAGGATAATGCTCTGGCAGCTGATGGAAGTTAACAACAATTGATAAAATATTAATATGCAAAATCTGGCGTCAGTAACAGTGACCTTGAAGTCAATGGCGATTGTAAACACCAATTTGCTTGCCCAATGGACTTTCAGGAAGTGAGTTTCCCGTGCTTTACTGGTCTGGCCTAAACGTGACTTCAGACGCATAGACATGTGATAAACGCTTCAATGGTCTCTGAATCGGCCAAGCAAGACACTCTATTGTATCAAACTGCTTCGCGTTCTTAAAGGATTAACCTGGACAGAACACCCAGCACCAGTCTCGGTATCGGAAAAGAGAACAGGAAACACAGTCCTGTTGATCCTGCAGAAACCTTATTCCTAACATCTGAGAGCTTGTAGGAGAACGTGAGGACTGCAGATGCTGGAGATGGGAGCTGAGAATGTGTTTCTGGAGACGCGCAGCAGGTCAGGCAGCATCCAAGGAGCAGGAGAATTGACGTTTCGGGCTTGAGCCCTTCTTCAGGAACATTCCTGAAAAAGGGCTCATGCCCGAAACGTTGATTCTCCTGCTCATTGGATGCTGCCTGACCTGCTGCGCTTTTCCAACAACACATTTTCAGCATCTGAGAGCTTGTGACAACATTTACAGAGTTTTCCCACAGACTGCACAGAAACATCGGGAAAGGACACATTGAGCCTTCCTCATTGTCGTTCATTTTCAAACATCTCCACAATGCACTTATCCCAAACAATGAATATATCCGTTAATATGATTAATCTTGGGAAGCTATAATATAGGAAGTGCAGTAGTTCCTTTGGTCCATCGAGTTTGCTACCCAATTCAATATAATGATGGCTGGCCCTTTATTTCCACACCGTACTCATGCTCTCCAACCATCCCTTTGCTGTACCTAAATCCGCATTTATATTCAGTGTCTTGGTTTCCAGGTTCAAGCGCATTCTCCAGGTTCACCAGTCTCTGAGTGCAGACATTTGTTCTCATATCAAAGCAGAATGACCTGTCTGCATCTAATACTGTGGCCACTTGTTTTAGGCACCACAACCTGGGGAATTAACATCCCTGCTTCCGATCTATCTCACCCTGTCAGAGTGTTATATATCCCACTGAGATCACCACTCATTTTCCTAAAGCTCATGGAATACAAGCCCAGTTGCCCCAAACACTGCTCCCACAACAAGCCTGTCATCCCAGAGATCAATGTGGTCATCCTTCGCTGCACTCCCTTAATGTCAGGTTTGCCCTCTATTAGGTAAGGAGACCAAAACTGCACACAATACTGCACAATGTTCGAGATGGGGTCTCATCAAGGGCCTGTACAGCTGCAGTAAGACACCCTTACTCCTGGATTCAAATCACCCTGAAATGAAGGTCAGCACTTCATTGGTATTCCTAACTGATTTCTGTTCCTGCAATATCGCTTTCAGTGACTGGTGTACAGGGAGATCCAGATCCTTTGCAATGTCACAGCTCCCCACTTGATGGATCTACATACACTGGGCAGCGTGCCAATTCCATTCCTAGGGTTGCCTTCTGGGTTCAGATCTCACTGTGCTGCAGGGACCTCGGAGGGCCGCGCAGAAGGAAACAACAAAAAGGAGCATGCGTCCCTTTGTAGATCAGCATGTTTCAAACAATTTCTTTTCAAACGATAGGCTGCGAATCCCTTGTTCCCATCAAAGGGCACACCGTCACTTCTACCCACCTTGCTCTCCATCTGCCACGTATTTGCCCATTCACTCCACTTGCCTTAGTCACCTTGAAGCTTTATTACAACCTCCTCACCCACTCACAATCCAACACCCTTTAGTTCTTTCAGCAGGTTGGGATATATTGTATTTGATTCCCTCAACCAAATGTTTAATGGGTATTGTGAACAGCTGGGGCCTGAGCACCGATCCCTGTGATACCTCAGCAACCTTGCTCAGTCAAAAAAAATGTTATTTTTCAATTCATTTATGTCGTGAATCTGGGTGTGACTGGCTGGGCCAGCATTTATTGCCTGTCCATTGTTGCCCTTGAGAGGGTGGTGGTGAGCTGCCTTGTTGAACCGCTGCAGCCCACTGTGGATTCAGTAATAGTAACACCATTGAATGCCAAGGGGCAGTGGTTAGATTGTATTTTAGTGGTTATGGTCAGGGGCTGGCATTTGTGTGGCCTGAATATTACTTGCCACTTGTCAGTCTGGATACTGTCCAGATCTTGTTGCATTTGGACATGGACTGCTTCAGTATCTGAGGAGCCACAAATGTTGCTGAACATAGTACAATCATTGGCGACCACTTCTGACCTTATAATAGAGGGAAAGTCATTGCTGAAGCAGCCCTGAAGATGTTTGGGCCTAGGCCACTGCCCGAGGGACTCCTACAAATTTGTCCTGAAGGTGAGTTGACTCACTTTTGTCAACCATAACAATCTTTCTACGTGTCAGGTATGATTCTAACCAGCGGGGAGTTTTGCCCTGGTACCCATTGATTCCAGTTTTGCTAACACCCTTTGATGCCACACTTGGTCGAAGGCAGCCTTGTTTTAAAGAGCTGTCACTCTCACCCCACCTCTGGAATTCAGCTCTTGTGTTCATGTTTGAACCTAGGTAATGAGGTCAGGAGCTGAGTGGTCCTGGGGCAGCCCACACTGGGCGTCATTGGCCAGGTAATTGCTGAGGAGGTGCTGCTTGAAAGCACTGACTCCTTCCATCACTTTACTGATGATCGAGAGTAGACTGATGGGGTGGTAATTGGCTGAATTGGATTTGTCCTGCTTTTTATGTATTGAAAATACTTGGGTAATTTTCCACTTAATCGGGCAAATGTCATTGTTGTAACGATATTGGGACAGATTAGCTAGGGCAGTGACAAGTTCTAAGCACAAGTTTTCAGTACTAATGCCAGAATGTCATCAGCATGTGTCCCCTTTGGAGTATCCAGTGTCTCCAACCATTTCTGGATTCGCGTGGAATGAATCAAATTGACTGATTACTGGAAACTGAATTGCTGAGGACCACTAGAAGGGGCTGAGATGGATAATCTACATTCATTTCTGACTGAGGATTGTTGCGAATGCATCGGCCTTATCTTTTACACTGAAGTGCTGGGCCCTTCCATCAGTAAGGATGGGAATACGTGTAGAATCTCCTCCTCCAATGACTTGTTTAATTGTCCATAACTATTCTCAACTAGAAGTGGAAGGACGGCAGAACTTATATCTGAACCGTTGCTTGTGTAATCACTTAGGTCTGTCTATCAGTTACTGCTTATGCCAATTGGCACACACGTTGTCCTGGTTGGTGGCTTCACCAGGTTGACACCTCATTTTCAGTTATGCCTTGTGCTGCTCCTGCCATCCTGCACTCGCTATTGATCCAAGGTTGATTCTCTGGCTTGATGGTAATTGTTGTGAGGGGGTATGCCAGGCCATGAGGTTGTGCGGGAGTACAATTCTGCTGCTATTGCTGACCCACAGCACCTTATGGAAACCCAGACTTGAGCTGCTAGATCTGTTTAAGTCTGTCATATTTGGCACCGTGATAGTGCCACTGAAAATGATGGAGGTTATTCTCAATGTGAAGGTGTGGCTTTGTCTCTGCAACGTCTCTGCGGTGATCACTCTTACTGATACCGTCATGGGCAGATTCTTCTGCAACTGGCAGATTAGTAAGGATTTGGTCAAGTATGTATTTTCCTCTTATTGGTTCCTTCACCAACTGCTACAGACCCAGTCTAGCAGTTATATCCTTTAGGACCCGGCCAGTTCGACCAGTAATGCTGCTGCCGAGTCACTCTTGGTGGTGGACATTGAAATCCCCCAATCAGAGTACATTTTTCTCCCTTGCCACCCTCAGTGCTTCCTCCAAGTGTTGGTCAGCATGGAGGAGTACTGATTCATCAGTTGAGAGAGGCTGGTACATGGTAATCAGCAGGAGGTTTCCTTTCCAATGTGTAAACTAACGCCATGAGACTTCGTGGGATACGGAATCACTGTTGAGGACTCCCAGAGCAATTCCCTTCCAACTGTATCCCACTGTGCCACCACTTCTGCTGTGCCTGTCCTGCTGGTGAGACAGGAGATATCCAGGTAAGGTGATGGGGTGACTGGGACTTAGTCATACTCACAGAATCATACCTTACAGACATTGTCAGGCTGTTGCTTGACGAGTCTGTTTATTTCTAATCGCTGTTTCTTTCCTGCTGTCCCATTCTAGAAACATCGCCATATATTTGCCCCAATCCACTAAGATTTAATTTTGCAAACTGGGCTTGGAGCTTTACCAAACTTTTTTTCTGAAAATCCAAATGTTTTACATACAGTGCTTCTCTTTCTTTTGCCTCCCAGTCTGTTTCTCAAACATAATTCCCATTTCATAAATGTATTTTAGTGTTGTCTATAATCATTACTTCAGCTCCATTAATTTTATACTATCAGAAATACAGCACGATCTACACCAGGCCCATAGCCGGGAATGTTATGACACTTACAAGTGTTCGTTCAAGCACTTTTTAATGGTTGTGAGGATACCCGTGATAACTCTCCTCTCAGGAAGTAAATTCCTGACCCCAGCATCCTCTGGGTGAAAAAAAAAATCTTTACATTCTCACTTAACTTCAAACCCTTCACTGTAAAAGTGCGCTCCCTTGTTCTTGACCCTTTGACTAAAAGGAACAGCTACTGTCTATCCACCCTGTCCATGCGCTTCATAATCTTATCCTTCTGAATCACATCCCGCTCAGCCTTCTCTGTTCCAAACTAAACAACCCGAACTTGCCCAGACTCTCTCCATAGATGATATGCTCCATCCCAGGGAACCTCCTGGTGAATCTCCTCTGCACCCCCTCACGGCCTTCCTGTAATGTGGTTCCCAGAATTGCACACAGTACTCCATCTTGGCCGAACCAAAGCCCTTTATAGCTCTTATAATCTACGCCCCGATTAATGAATGATCCATCCAAGGTCCACTTCTTACCTAACCTATTACCCTGTCCAGTCACATTCAGGGATGGGTGCAGAAGCACCCTCTGAGCTTCCTCGTGTGCTGCCATTCATTGAGTCCTCCCTGTATGGTTCCTTCTTCCAAACTGCATCGCCTCATATTTATCAGGTTTGTATTCCATCTGCAATTGATCCACCTATCTGTACTTTCTGTAAGATAAGACCTTCCTCCTCACTGCCAACCAACCGGGCAAACACAAACTTACTTATCACAACCTCCACCTCATCCTCTTAACCACCACCACCACCCCCCTTCACATCTGCACCATTTATGAATTCCACAAATAACAGGTATGCAGCACTGATCTCTGTGGTACAGGGACACTGGTCTACAGTCACACAAACAGCCTTCTCCACCACCCTCTGTCTCCTGCCACTAAGACAGTTTTCGTTGTAACTTGTCAAGTTATCCTTGATTCCATGAAATTTTACATTATTTTTCACTTTCACACGTGGAGCCTTGTCAAAGGCCTTGCTGCAAAACTAATTAAGCAGCCTCCTCAAACTAATTCAAATTAATTACATGTGACTTACCTCTGTTGAAGTCAAGATGATTATCCCTGACCAAGCCTTGCCACTCTGATTGGAGCTCAATTTTCTCCTTCCCTATTTTCTCCAGTAGTTTCCATAACAGTGATCTAATACTTGCTTGTCTATAGTTCTCTGGTCTATCTCTACCATCCTTACTGTGACGTGGAATCGCATTAGCTGTTCTCCAGTCCTTTGGCACCTCCCCTATGGTCAGCTCCAAATTCAATTTTTCATTCAGGGTCTTTCCTCCCTTGACTCCAACAGCAGCCTGTGTTACAATTCATTCAGACCTGGCCATCAGTCTACCAGCAAAAGCCTCAAATTC
This sequence comes from Chiloscyllium plagiosum, assembly GCF_037043375.1. Classification (NCBI taxonomy): domain Eukaryota; kingdom Metazoa; phylum Chordata; class Chondrichthyes; order Orectolobiformes; family Hemiscylliidae; genus Chiloscyllium; species Chiloscyllium plagiosum. Next base: position 75,768,735 of record NW_028270177.1, read on the forward strand.
CTGCTCGCATTTTACATCAATCTGTTCAAGAGCTTCCCCATCCATCTTCTCGAATTCTGTCCCTGCCTCCTCCTTCTCCCAAGTAAAACAGATGTGAAGCTCTCATGTCACAATCCCTCAATGTTCTCCAGCTTCACACACAGATTGCCCCCTTGGTTTCTGATGAACATTAACTGTTCACTGATTATTCTGTTCTCTTCTTGTCTGTGGAGACTATCATGGGATTCTCCCTAATCGCGCCTGCTTGCAGTTTTCCATGTCCCTCTGTTATTCAGTCCCCTCGATGTTTCTAAGTTTCTAAGATTCACGACGATCACCTCTCATTATTTGAAACTCGAGATCACAGGCTGAGTTTCCCAGTCAGACAATCTTGCCATTTTAGGGATTAATCTGGAGAATGCCTTTTGCAGTTCCTCTGTACTCAGTATATTCTGTTTTAGATGGAGACTGCACAACAGCACACAATACTCTCAGTTTTGTCTCAGCAACCTAATTTTACTTTCCCATTTGCTATGTTCTGCCCAATACCTTTCGCTTTAACTTTAGTTATGATATTAGTGTGTGAGTTCTTTAAAAAATGCTCCTGAATATCGAACTATACGTTATCCATTGGTTCTGCATTGCTGATGTCGACAAGAATCATCTTCAAACCATTCCGAAAAATTGTTTGCCACTTATGGTCTTTTCGGAATGTGTCAGAAAATAACGTGAAAATCCGTAATGCAACCAATATGACTATTGTTGCTTCCACTGACATTTTTGTATGAAGTAAATCTGGTCTGTCAGATTTATCAACACTCAATCCAGCTGTCTTTTCAAATGCTACCTCATCACTGATATGAATGATCTTAGACTTTACTTACACAAGTCCCATGGTCACTTGGTATTTCTGGGAGAATTTCTGGATATTCTTCCATGAAGACAGACACAATGAAACTGTTTCTTTTCCCTGTAATGTCTCTGTTCTTTACAATAAATTACCCTGTCCGCACACTCACTGTTCCACGTTTGATCTTGTTTTTATTTTTGTTCCATACATTGTTAGAAGCTTTATAGCAGTTTGACGTTGTTTTTTGTTTGCATGCTTTTTTCTCTTTTGATTTTTTTTCTCAGTTTCTTGGTCCTCCTTTGCTGGCTCCTACATTTCTCTGAATCTGCTGGCTTACTACTACACTTCGCATTTTTCTAAGCTGCTGCCTTTGATCTAATAGGTAGATGAGGTGGGGTGTGTGAAAGTGATAGGTCGGAGATGAGTTTGGATTGAAAAGGTGGGGAGGAAGATGGACACGTAGGAACATTGTAGGTGGCGGTGCCGAGTTGGAAGGTTGGACTGGGATAAGGTGGGATTTGGGGAAATGGGGAAACTGGTGAAATCCACATTGATCCCCTGTGGTTGAAGGGTCCCATGGCGGAAAATGAAGCGTTCTTCCCCCATTACTCAGGTGGTTAGAGTTTGACGATGGCTGACGCCCAGGACCTGCATGTCCTTTGTGGAGTGCGAGCGGGAGTTAAAGTCCTTAGCCACAAGGTGGTGAGGTTGGCCAGTGTGGCTGTACCAGAGATGGTCTCTGAAACAATCCACAAGTTGACGTCCTGTCGTGCGAATGTAGAGAAGACCACATTGGGTTTAATGGTTGCAGTAGAAGAGGCGTTCTGTCTCCCATCATCACCTATCACTTTCAACCCCTCCTTCATCTTCCTTTCACATTCCAGGCTTCCTCCCCCCGCCATACCACCCTCCCATTTATCTCCCACCTCCCTTGGCCCACAAGCCTCATTCCTGATGAAGGGCTAATGCCTGAAACGTCGAGTCTCTTGCCACTAATATGCTGCCTGACCAGCTGTGATTTTCCAGCAGCACATTCTTCGACTCTGACCTCCAACATCTGCTCACACCTTCATGGCTTGCATGACTCAGATTCATAATCATCACTTCAACTAAAATAAAAACTGTTTAGTAACAAACATCAGAAAACCAATAGAGGCAGCACCGTGCTTCATTGTCGAGAAATGCAGCCTAACAACAACAGGGACCCCTATTTGATTCCAGTCTCGGACGACTCCCTGGTGTGTGGAGTTTGCACATTCTCCACGTGTCTGCGTGGGTTTTCTCCGGGTACCCCGTTCCCTCCCACAGTCCAAAGATGTGCAGGTCAAGTGAATTGACCATTCTAAACTGCCAATAGCGGTAGGTGCATTAATCAGAGAGAAACCGGTCTGGGTGGATTACTCTTTGGAGGGTTGATGTGGACTTTTTGGCCCGAGAGGCCTGTTTCCATATTGTATGGAATCTAATCTCAAATAAAAAGTTGCATCACTGTTCCCAAAAGGTCATTTACAGCAAGTTTTCAATTAGCTCTTCTGATCATCCAACACCAATTCTTAAGTAACCTGATCTCGAGCTCGGTGCTCGAAGTAATGTTTATGCAAGCCATCTCTCGCATGCTCATGAAATCCATTTTTCCCAGCAATAGCATTCAGTTGAGTTGACACAGCTTAGATATAATTTAAATAGTACATTATCACTGTAGTACCCATAAACGTGTATATCCCATTTCCTGCTTTATAACACGCCCAATATTTGTATTGCTGCTTTCACTTTAATATATAACTCCCATCAATGTTTGCTTCTCATTGCTGTTTCTGAGGTCCACCTTTCAGAATTCAGAATTCAGTGAAATCTCAGTGAAGTTGGTCCTGGGGAGACTAATGGTAGAAATCATCTCACCACATTATTTACGATCTTCTCAAGCTTTATTATGAACTTTTCTCCAGATCTCCCGTTATGCTGGTGGAGAAGAGAAGGACAATGATCTTTCAACAAAATGCTGTGTATTTTCCCAGCCAGCTGAGACTGCTGTAACCTGGGTGGGAACCTTACAGCAGGCTGGTAAAGTGTCGCTACTGCTGTACAGGATCTTAGTGAAATCACATCTGGAGTAGTGTGTACAGATTTGATCTCCTCACTGATATTGTTACATTGTTACATTGGAAGCAGTTCTGAGATGGTTCCCTCAACTGATTCGTGTCATGAAGGTGTTAGGTTATCAGAAAAGAATGGTCAGGTTGATCCAATGCACATTGGACTTTACAAGAATGAAAGATGATCTTACTTCAACATAGATGACCAGAAGGAGTCAGCAACAGGAGCCAAAAAACACATAATGGAGAAATCCATGCCATTCTCCAGCCTATTACAGAGGAACAACAGAAGGATATTCAGGCCTTCAACACTGTTACACCAGAACATGACGAAGCTATTCAGACCCTGGAGCCTGATATGCAGTTACAGGAGGAGGCCAATCAACCCCTCGCGCCTATAACACTGGACCCAGAGTAGGCCATAAAGGACCACTATCCTATTACATAGCAACAGGATTAGTCCATTCAGCTCTGTCAAGTCTGATACATACGAACTGGAAGAGGCCACAGTGTCTGGAGATTGTTACACTGGGATAACAGGATGCTATTCAGCCTCACTGAGACTGTTGCAAGTGAATTGGATAAAGATACAATCTATCTGAGACGTTTCTTATGAGAAAGGTGGAGGTAATTCAGACATGTGTCTGTTGTAAGGGAACAGGAGAAGACCAATCACTCCCTCGGTCCATCTCAAGGATGCGTGAGGTGACCGTTCAGTATCTCCAGCCTGTTATGGAGGAATATGAGAAGACCCATCAGCCCCTCGAGCTGTTACACAGCAACATGAAGATTCCATAATCCCCGAAACCTCTCACACATCAACGGGAGAAGGTCATTCTGGCCTTGGAGATGACAACATGAGAACACCAGAAAGACGTCACTCTATCGGGTTTGTATACCAGCAGGCTAACGAATCCATTCAGCCACACATGGCTCTTACACAGCAATTGGAGCAGATTTCTTAAAGTCTTGTGCCTGTTAGACAGGAATTCAAAGAAAACGTAAAGGTTTTCGAAAAGGAAGAACTTATAATAACTGTATACATTAGGAAGTAAAGTGTAACGATAAACTAGAGTAAGTTAAGGCAAGTTGTTAGAATCCATTGTTCAGGACATTTGCAAAGTTAAACCACAATCCGTCAGAGTCAACATGTTTTTTTACGAAGGCTAAATCGTGTTTGAATTGTTTACTTCAGCTATTTAAAGATATCACAAACATGGTGGATAGTGGGAATCATGGAGATGGAATATATCTGGTCTTCCAGAAGGGTTTGGATATATTGCTTCTCTCAAGTGTAAGCAGTAAGATCAGACAACATGAGTTTGGGAGTAATTTATTAGCTTGGATGGTGGATTGGTGAACCAAATAAATGCTGTCAGGTGGAATAAATGTGTCATTTTCTTTTGGCAAATGTAACTTGTGGTGTGCCACAGCTTTCAGTACTCATGCCTTAACTGTTTGTCATCAATATTGACAGGATAGAAAATACTATAGCCAATTTTTCAGATGACACTAGCGTCGGTGGGAAATTACTCCGGAATGAAGATAAAAGAGGTTTAAAAGTGAATATGGATAGGTTGGGTGAATGGGCTAACACTTGGCAATGAAAATTAAAGTGGGCAACTATGAGATTTATCAATTTGTTCAGCAAAATAGAAAGGCAAATTATTATCTAAATGGAGAGAAACTTCAAAGTGTTCAAGTGCAGAGGGGTCAGTGTGTTTACGTGTATATCACAGAAAACCTGCATGCAGGTACAGCAAGAACTGGAGGAGAAAGTGAGGTCTGCAGATGCTGGAGATCAAAGTTGAAACTTTATTGCTGGAACAGCACAGCAGGTCAGGCAGCATCAAGGGAACAGAAGATTCGACGTTTCGGGCACAGGCCCTTCTTCAGGAATGAGCAGAGAGTGTTCAGCAGGAGAAGATAAAAGGTAGGGAGGAGGGACTTGGAGGAGGGGAGTTGGAAATGTGATAGGTGGAAAGAGGTCAAGGTGAGGGTGATAGGTCGGAGTAGGGTGGAGGCGGAGAGGTCAAGAAGAAGACTGCAGGTCAGGAAGGCGGTGCCGGGCTGGAAGGATCCGGCTGAGACAAGGTGGGGGGAGGGGGGATGAAGAAACTGGTGAAGTCCAAGTTCATCCCCTGCGGTTGGAGGGTTCCCAGTCGGAAGATAAGACGCTCCTCCTCCGACCGTCGGGTTGTGGCCTCCCACTCCACCGAGGATATGCAGGTCATTGGACTCATCCACCGCCAAACCACAACAATCCCAAATTGAAGAGTTTCTCAAATCCCACACTGACCTTCTGTGGGTTTAAATTGGGAACCCATTGATTAGATTCAAGGCTGTAAATCACTCCGGGCTATCTTTTTTATTCTGTACATAACCACACTGAACCCCTCGATTAAATTCCAAGCTGTAACTCACTCCGGGGTATCTGTTATTCTGTATATAAACCAAACTGAATCCCTCGATTAGATTCCAGGATATAACTCACTCCGGGCTACCTGTTATTTTGTACATAATCCACCCCGAAATCCGCGATTAGATTCCAGTTTGTAACTATTTCCGGCCTTTCTGTTATCCTGTAGACAAACCACCCTGAATCCCTTGATTAGATACAAGGCTGTAACTCAACCCGGGGTATCTGTTATTTTGCATATAAACCACACTTAACCCCTCGATTAGATTTCAGGTTGCAACTCAGTCTCGGGTATCTGTTATGCAGTATAAAAAAAACCCTGAACCCCCTCGATTTGATTCCAGGCTGCAACTCACTCCGGGGTATCTGTTATTCTGTATATAAACCACCCTGACCCCCTCGATTAGATTCCAGACTGTATCTCATTCTGTGGCATCTGTTATTCTGTATATAAACCAGCCTGAACCCCTCGATTAAATTCCATGCCTTAACTCACTCCGGGGTATCTGTTATTTTGTAACATAAACCACCCTGAGCCCCTCGATTAGATTCCAGGCTGCAACACAACCCGGGCTACCTGTTATTCTGTATATAAACCAGCCAGAACTCCTCAATTAGTTTCCATGCCTTAACTCACTCCAGGGTATCTGTTATTCTGGATATAAACCACGATGAACTCCTCGATTAGATTCCAGTCTGTAACACACTCCGGGCTATCTGTTATTCTGCATATAAACCACCCTGAAACCCTCGATTAAATTCCACTCTGTAATTCACTCCGGGTGATCTGTTATTCTGTAACATAAACCACTCTGGACCCCTCGATTAGATTCCATGCTGTAACACGCCCCGGGCTATCTGTTATTCTGTAAATAAACCACACTGATCCCTGGATTAGATTCCAGGCCTTAACTTACTCAGGTCTATCTGTTGTTCAGTATATAAACCAGTTTATAAATCAATTAGATTCCATGTCTTAACTCACTTAAGGGTATCTGTTATTCTGAATATAAACCACCTTAAACCTCACGATTAGATTCCAGACTGTAACTCATTCCAGGGGTATCTGATATTCTGGATAGAAACAACCCTGAACCCTTCGATTAGATTCCAGGCTGTAACTTAGTCCAAGGTATCTGTTAATCTGTATGTAAACCACCCTGAACCCATTGATTAGATTCCAGGTAGTAACTCACCCCGGACTATCTGTTATTCTCTATACTAACCTCCCTGAACCCCTCGAATGGATTCCAGGCTGTAACTCACTCCGGGCTATCTGTTATTCTGTAAATAAACCACACTGAACCCCTCAATTAGGCTCCAGGCCTTAACCCACTCAGGGCTATCTGTTATTCTGCATATAAACCAGCCTGAGCCCCTTAATTAGTTTCCATGCCTTACCTCACTCCAGGGTATCTGTTATTCTGTATATAAACAACCCTGAACCCCGCGATTAGATTCCAGGCTGTAACTCACTCCAGGGTATCTGTTATTCTGTCTATAAACCACCCTGAACCCCTCGATTATATTCCAGGCTGTAACTCAGTCTGTGGTGTCTGTTATTCTGTGTATAAACCACCCTGAACCGTTGATTAGATTCCAGGCTGTTACACACCCCGGAATATCTGTTATTCTGTATACTAATCTCCCTGAACCCCTTGATTAGATTCCAGTATGTAACTCACTCAGGGCTATCTGTTATTTTGTATATAAACCAGGCTGATCCCTTCAATTAGATTCCATGCCTTATCTCACGGGGTATCTGTTATTCTGTGTATAAATCACCCTAAACCCCGCGATTAGATTCCAAGCTGTAGCTCACTCCGGGCTATCTGTTATTCAATATCTGCACCACCCTGAAACTCTCGATTAGATTCCAGGCTGTAACTCACTCCGGGCTATCTGTTATTCTGTATATAAACCACCCTGAACTCCTCAATTAGATTCCAGGCTGTAACTCACTCTGGGATATCTGTTATTCTGCATTTAAACCACCCTGAACCCCGCGAATAGATTCCAGGCTGTACCTCACTCTGGGGTATCTGTTATTCAGTATATAACCCACCCCGGACACTTCGATTGGATTCCATGCTGTAACTCACTCCGGGCTATATATTATCCTGTATGTAAACCATCCTGAACCCATTGATTAGATTCTAGGCAGTACACCCCGGGCTATCTGTTATTCTCCATACAAACCTCCCTGAAGCCCTCGATTAGATTCCAGGCTGTAACTCACTCTGGACTATCTGTTATTCTGTATATAACCCACCCTGGACACCTCGATTCGATTCACGGCTGTAACTCACTCCGGGCTTTCTGTTATTCTGAATATAAACCACGCTGAACCCCGCAATTAGATTCCAGGCTGTAACTCACTCCGGGATATCTGTTATTCTGTATATAAACCACACTGAAACCCGCGGTTAGATTTCAGGCTGTAACTTCCTGTCAGGGTTGAAAGGGAAGGCTGGTAGTTATAGGGAATGCTGGCTGACTAAAGAAATTGGGGGCTTGTTTCAGAAAAAGAAGGAAGCATATGTCAGGTATAGACAGGACAGATCGAGTGAATCCTAAGAAGAGAATAAAGGAAGTTGGAGTATACTTAAGAGGGAAATCAATAGGGCAACACCCGGACATGAGATAGCTTTGGCAAATAGAATTAAGGATAATCCAAAGTGTTTTTACAAATATATTAAGGACAAAGGGTAACGAGGGAGAGAATAGGGCCCCTCAAAGATCAGCAAGGCGACCTTTGTGTGGAGGCACAGAAAATGGGGGAGATATTAAATGAATATTTTGCATCAGAATTTACTGTGGAAAATAATATGGAAGATATAGACTGCAGGGAAATCGATGGTGACATCTTGCAAAATATCCATATATACAGAGGAGGAAGTGCTGGATGTCTTGAAATGGTTAAAGGTGGAGGGCCTGATCAGGTGTACCCGAAAACTCCGTGGGAAGCTAGAGAAGTGATTGCTGGGCCTCTTGCTGAGATATTTGTATCATTGATAGTCATAGGTGAGGTGGCGGAAGACTGGAGTTTGGCAAACGTGGTGCCACTGTTTAAGAAGGGGGTAAAGACAAGCCAGGGAACTATAGACCGGTGAGCCTGACCTCGGCGGTGGGCAAGTTGTTGGAGTGAATCATATGGGACAGGATGTACATATATTTGGAAAGGCAAGAACTGATTCGGGATAGTCAACATGGCTTTGTGCGTGGCAAATTATGTCTCACAACCTTGATTGAGTTTTTTGAAGAAGTAACAAAGAAGATTGATGAGGGCAGAGCAGTAGATGTGATCCATATGGACTTCAGGGAGGCGTTCGACAAGTTTCCCCATGGGAGACTGATTAGCAGGTTAGATCTCATGGAATACAGGGAGAAGTCGCCATTTAGATACAGAACTGGCTCAAAGGTAGAAGGCAGAGGGTGGTGGTGGAGGGTTGTTTTTCAGACTGGAGGTCGGTGACCAGTGGAATGCCACAAGGATCGGTGCTGGGTCCTCTACTTTTTGTCATTTACATAAATAATTTGGATGCGAGCATAAGAGGTGCAGTTAGTAAGTTTGCAGATGACACCAAAATTGCAGGTGTGGTTGGCAGCGAAGAGGGCTTCCTCAGTTTCCAACAGGATCTGGACCAGATGCGCCAATGGGCTGAGAAGTGGCAGATGGAGTTTAATTCAGATAAATGCGAGGTGCTGCATTTTGGGAAAGCAAATCTTAGCAGGACTTCTACATTTAATGGTAAGGTCCTAGGGAGTTTTGCTGAACAAAGAGACCTTGGAGTGCAGGTTCATAGCTCCTTGAAAGTGGAGTTGCAGCTAGATAGGCTAGTGAAGAAGGCGTTTTGTATGCTTTCCTTTATTTGTCAGAGTACTGAGTACAGGAGTTAGGAGGCCATGTTGTGGCTGTACAGGACATGGGTTAGGCCACTGTTGGAATGATGCGTGCAATTCTGGTCCCCTTCCTATCGGAAAGATGTTGTGAAACCTGAAAAGGTTCAGAAAAGATTTGCAAGGATGTTGCCAGTGTTGGAGGATTTGCGCTACAGGGAGAGGCTGAACAGGCTGGGGCTGTTTTCCCTGGAGTGTTGGAGGCTGAGGGGTGTCCTTATAGAAGTTTACAAAATTGTGAGGGGCCTGGAGAGGTAGGATAAATAGACAAAGTCTTTTTCCTGGGTTCAGGGAGTCCAGAACTAGAGGGCATAGGTTTCGTCTGAGAGGGGAAAGATATGAAAGAGACATAAGGGGCAACCTTTTCAAGCAGAAGGTGGTACATGTATGGAGTGAGTTGCCAGAGGAAGTAGTGGAGGCAGGTACAATTGCAACATTTAAGAGGCATTTGGATGGGCATATGAATAGGAAGGGTTTGGAGTGTTATGGGCTGGGTGCTGGCAGGTGGGACTAGATTGGGTTGGAATATCTGGTCGGCATGGACAGGTTGGACCGAAGGGTCTGTTTCCATGCTGTACATCTCTATGATACTATGACTCTATAACTCACTCAGGGCTACCTGTTATTCTGCATATAAACCACCCTGAACCCCGCGATTAGATTCCAGTGTGTAACTCACTCTGGCGTATCTGTTATTCTGTAACATAAACCACCCTGAATCCCGCGATTAGATTCCAGGCTGTAACACACCCCGGGCTATGTGTTATTCTGCATATAAACCACCCTGAACCCCGCGATTAGATTCCAGGCTGTAACACACCCCGGGCTATGTGTTATTCTGCAAATAAACCACCCTGAACCCCGCGATTAGATTCCAGGCTGTAACACACCCCGGAATATCTGTTATTCTGTATACTAACCTCCCTGAACCGCTCGATGAGGTTCCAGTCGGTAACTCACTCCAGGCTATCTGTTATTCCATATTTAATCGTCTCGAAACCTCTTGATAAAATTCCAATCTGTAACTGACTTCCATTTTTAAAGGACTCTGTCCATTCGCCACCTCAATCCTTTAATTAGATTCCAGTCTGTATCACACTCCCGGGTTTCTGTTATTCTATATATTCACCATCCAATCCAAACCCTGTTAAAATTGCCCATGGTATTCAGGGATGTGTAGGTGAGGTGCATTAGTCAGGGGTAAATGTGGGGAAATGGGTCTGGATGGATTATTCTTCTGAGGGTCAGTGTGGTCTTGTTGGGCTGAAGGGCTTGTTTTCTCACGGTCGGGATTATATGAATCACCCGGAACCCTCTCGATTAGATTCCAACGTGTAACTCACTTCCATGCACGTGTGACGCGCACGTTTCAAAAACACCCCCAAACCTTCAATTCTATTCCACTTCGATAAACACGAGGTGCTGCATTTTGGGAAAGCAAATTTGAGCCGGACTTAGACACTTAATGGTAAGGTCCGAGGGAGGGTTGCTGAACAAAGAGACTTTGAAGTGCTGGTTCGTAGCTCCGTGAGAGCAGAGTGGCAGGTGGATAAGATAATGAAGACAGCGTTTGGTATGCATTCCTTTATTGGTCAGAGTTTTGAGTATAGGCATTGAGAGGTCATGTTGCGGCTGGAATGGACATGGGTTGGGCCACTGTTGGAGTATGGCGTGCAATTCTGCACTCCTTCCTATCGGAAGGATGCTGTGAAACTTGAAAGGGTTCAGAAAAGATTTACAAGGAGGTTGCCAGGTTTAAAGGATTTGAGCTGCTGGGAGAGGCTGAATAGGCTGGGGCTGTTTTCCCTGGAGCATCAGAGGCTGAGGGGCGACTTTATCGAGGTTTATGAAATGATGACCGGCATGGATTGGATAAATAGACAAAGTCTTTTCCTTGGGGTGGGGGAGTCCAGAACTAGAGCGCATAGGTTTAGTGTGAGAGGGGAAAGATACGAAAGAGCCCTAAGGGGCAACTTGTTCACTCAGAAGGTGGTATGTGAACGGGAGTGTCAGTAATACTTTCAACAAGGGAGAGGGGGCAATGTGTCAAAAACCATTTCCATTCATTGATGTTGGCAGAGAAGGGAAATGGAGACAGCTCTTGAAGGTGCTTAAAATGCAAATCCCAGAACCTCTTTACAGTGAATGCGGAGAGACAATGTGACATTCCAGTAAGGTCTGGTTTACTTTCCAAGCTCCTAGTATATGAGAGGAACATCATATACAAAACCTGATAGAGCTCAGCCACTGAATTGTAGGTTTGCAGCGTTGGATCAGAATCCTGCCTGGCTAGGCCTTATCCCAAACTGAAGGGTTTCTTAAATCCCACGCTGACCTTCTGTGGGTTCACATTGTGCGTTGTCTACAAATTTAAAAAAAATGCGCCTGCAATTAAACAAAGCTCTTTCTGGAACTTTGTGTGTCTGTCGCTTTAAGTATCTTTCAACAGAATTGAAGATAAATGAGACAGTGAGAGATAGGCAGCACTGTAACCAAAATGGCAATGCATTATAAAAGGTATATTAATAACTTCAGTGAAAGGGGAAAACATAGGAGGATAGTCCTCAATCTAGGACCGTGGGGACTCAGTAAAGTCGTGTACCATCATGTTAACTTCCTGATGTTTCTTTGCAAGATCAGCCAAACCGCCTAGACAATACTGTTTCAGAATTTCTCACCGTTTTAAACACAACATTGTGCTTTATCTATTCTTACTGCAAATCACCTTCCAGAATATTCTCTTGCATGTGCCAATGTTTTCAATATAATTCACAAAACACTGACAGCAAAGTAGATGACATGATGGGATGTAGCAAACTGTTACACTCAGTACCTCCATGTTGCAATGTAATAATATCCAGTCAGAAACCTGGCCTGGGTCAGGGACAAAACCTCCCTGGTCTGGAAGTGGGGACTGGGCAGAGAATGAGGTTTTCGTCTGTCACTGAGTTAATTTGGAAATCTGTGCTGCACATGGACATTTCTCCACACTATATTCAGTTCCTATGTGTGTGTGTGTGATGGAGAGAGTTTTAACTGAGTTTAACTCCGTGTCTTTGATTAGGGATTCCTTGTCCTTCAAACATTTGACTGCAACACAGAGAGAGAGGGACAGAGACACAGAGGGACTGAGAGAGAGAAAGGGACAGAGAGTCAGAGCGAGAGAGAGGGGGCAGACAGACAGAGACAGAGAGAGAGAGAGGGACAGAGAGAGAGGGGGGACAGAGAGACACAGTGAGAGAGAGGGACAGAGAGAGAGGGGCGGTCAGAGATAGAGAGCGGGACAGAGAGAGAAGGACAGAGAGACAGAGCGAGAGAGAGGGGGACAGAGAGGGAGAGAGAGAGGTACAGAGAGAGAGAGTGAGAGGGACAGAGCGAGAAACAGAGACAGAGAGAGGGACAGGCAGAGATCGAGAGAGGTACACAGAGAAGGACAGAGAGTGAGAAAGACAGAGATAGAGAGGAAGAAAGAGAGAGGGACAGAGTGTGATTGATACAGGGACATAGAGAGGGACAGAGAGACAGAGAGGGATACAGAGAGAGAGGGACAGAGACAGAGAGGGACACAAAGAGAAAGGGACACAGAGAGGGAGAAAGGGACAGAGAGGGAGAGGCAAAGAGAGAGAGGGACACAGCGAGAGAGAGGGGGACACAGAGAGATAGAGAGGGGGACAGCGAGACACACAGAGAGGGACAGAGAGAGAGGGACAGAGAGACAGAGAGAGAGGGACAGAGAGACAGAGAGGGACAGAGAGAGAGAGGAACTCAGTGAGACAGAGGGGGAGAAAGAAAGAGAGAGAGTGACAGAGAGACACAGAGAGAGAGAGGGACAGAGAGAGAGGGAGGGAGACAGAGACAAAGGGACAGGGAGCGAGAGGGACAGAGACAGAGGGACAGAGAGGGAGAGAGGGACACAGAGAGGGAGAGAGAGAGAGAAAGGGACACAGAGACGGAGACAGAGAGAAAGAGGGACACAGAGAGGGAGAGGGACACAGAGAGAGAGAGGGACAGAGAGAGAGAGAGAGGGACAGAAAGACAGAGATAGAGAGGGGCAGAGAGAGAGAGAGTCTGAGGGACAGAGAGACTGCGGGACGGAGAGAGAGGGACACAGGGAGAGAGAGCAAGGGAGGGACAGAGAGAGAGGGACACAGAGACAGAGGGACACAGAGAGAGAGAGGGCAGAGAGACAGAGAGAGGGACAAAGAGACAGAGAGTGAGAGAGAGAGGGACAAAGACGCAGGGAGAGAGGGACAGAGAGAGAGAGAGGGACAGAGAGAGAGAAAGATAGAGAGACAGAGAGAGGGATGGAGGGAGGGACACAGAGAGAGGGAAACAGAGAGGGAGAGAGTGACAGAGAGAGAACGGGACAGCGACAGTGAGAGGGACAGAGAGAGAGAGGGTCACAGAGAGAGAGAGGGACAGAGAAAAGGAGGGACAGAGAGAGAAAGAGGGTCACAGAGCGAAAGAGGGACAGAAAGAGAGGGACAGAGACAGAGAGATTATCACACAGAGATGGTGGGGGACAGAGAGAGGGGGTGGTCACAGAGAGAGAGAGGGACAGAGAGAGAGGATCCCAGAGAGAGATGGAAAGAGAGAGAGGGACAGAGACAGAGAGATTGTCACACAGAGAGAGTGGGGGACAGAGAGAGAGAGGGTCACAGAGAGAGAGAGAGAGAGGGACAGAGAGAGTGAGGATCACAGAGAGAGATGGAAAGAGAGAGAGAGGGACAGAGACAGAGAGATTGTTACAGAGAGAGAGAGGGACAGAGAGAGAGTGTGGTCACAGAGAGAGAGAGAGAGAGAGAGAGAGGGACACAGAGAGAGATGGAAAGAGAGAGAGGGACAGAGACACAGAGAGCGGGACAGAGAGAGATGGACAGAGAGAAAGAGAGAGAGGGGACACAGTGAGAGAGAGGGACAGAGAGACAGAGAGAGAGAGAGAGTGTCAGAGAGACAGAGACAGAGAGGGACAGAGAGACATAGGGACAGAGAGACACGCACAGAGAGAGAGGGATAGAGAGACAGAGTGAGAGAGGGACAGAGAGACAGGGGGACAGAGAGAGAGAGAGGAAGACAGAGAGAGAGAGGGACAGAGAGACAGAGAGAGGGACAGAGAGAGAGAGGGACAGAGAAAGAGGGACAGAGGGACTGAGAGAGAGGGTGACAGAGAGACTGAGAGAGAGAGAGAGAGAGAGATGGGGCAGAGGGACAGAGAGAGAGGGGCAGAAAGACAGAGAGAGAGGGACAGAGACAGAGAGGGACACAGAGAAAAAGGGACACAGAGAGGGAGAAAGGGCCAGAGAGTGAGAGGGACAGAGAGAGAGGGACACAGCGAGAGAGAAGGACACAGAGAGATAGAGAGGGGTCAGAGAGACACACAGAGAGAGACACAGAGAGAGAGGGACAGAGAGACAGAGAGAGGGACAGAGAGACACAGAGAGAGAAGCACAGAGAGAGAGAGTGACAGAGAGACAGAGAGAGGGACGGAGAGAGGGACAGAGAGAGAGGGGGGAACACAGTGAGAGAGAGGGGAAAATAGAAAGAGAGAGAGTGACAGAGAGACACAGAGAGAGGGACAGAGAGAGAGGGAGGGAGACAGAGACTGAGGGACAGGGAGAGAGAGGGACAGACAGACAGAGAGAGGGACAGAAAGAGAGAGAGAGAGAGAGACTGAGGGACACAGGGAGAGAGAGCAAGGGAGGGACAGAGAGAGAGAGAGCCTGAGGGACAGAGATACTGCGGGAAGGAGAGAGAGGGACACAGGGAGAGAGAGCAAGGGAGGAACGAGAGAGAGGGACAGAGAGACAGAGGGACACAGAGAGGGGGGGGGGGCAGAGAGACAGAGAGAGAGACAGAGAGACAGAGAGAGAGAGGGACAAAGACGCAGAGAGAGGGGGACACGGAGAGAGAGAGAGAGAGGGACAGAGAGAGAGAGAAGGATAGAGAGACAGAGAGAAGGAGGGAGGCACACAGAGAGAGAGGGACACAGAGAGGGAGAGAGTGACAGAGAGAGAACGGGACAGCGATAGTGAGAGGGACACAGAGAGAGAGGGTCACAGAGAGAGAGAAAGGGACAGAGAAAGGGAGGGACAGAGAGAGAAAGAGGGTCACAGAGCGAGAGAGGGACAGAGACAGAGGGACAGAGACAGAGAGATTGTCACAGAGAGAGAATGGGGACAGAGAGAGAGGGGGGTCACACAGAGAGAGAGAGGGACAGAGAGAGAGAGGATCACAGAGAGAGATGGAAAGATAGAGAGGGACAGAGAGAGAGGGGGACAAAGACAGAGAGATTGTCACAGAGAGAGAGGGTGGACAGAAAGAGAGGGGGGTCACAGAGAGAGAGGGGGACAGAGAGAGAGGGTCACAGAGAGAGATGGAAAGAGAGAGAAGGACAGAGAGAGAGGGGCAGAGAGAGAGAGAGAGAGGGACACAGAGAGAGGAACATAGAAAGGGACAGAGTGAGAGGGACAGAGAGAGAGAGAGAGGGACAGAGACAGAGGGGAACACAGCGAGGGAGAAAGTGACAGAGAGAGGGACACAGAGAGAATGAGAGAAGGACAGAAAGCGAGAGAGGGGCAGAGAGAGAGTGACAGAGACAGAGAGAAGGACGCACAGAGTGAGACAGAAAGAGAGTGGGGATAGAGAGACTGAGGGACAGAGAGAGGGACAGAGAGAGAGGGTGGGAGTGACAGAGAGAGAGGGACAGACAGACAGAGAGAGGGCCAGAAAGACAGAGATAGAGAGGAGCAGAGGCAGAGACAGAGAGAGAGTCTGAGGGACAGAGAGACAGCGGGACGGAGAGAGAGGGACACAGGGAGAGAGAGCAAGGTAGGGACAGAGAGAGAGCGACAGAGAGACAGAGGGACACACAAACAGAGAGAGACGGGGCAGAGAGACAGAGAGAGAGAGAGAGGGACAGAGAGAGAGGGGGACAGAGAGAGAGAGAAGGATAGAGAGACAGAGAGAGGGAAGGAGGGAGGGACACAGAGAGAGAGGGACACAGAGAGGGAGAGAGTGACAGAGAGAGAACGGGACAGCGACAGTGAGAGTGATAGAGAGAGAGTGAGGGTCACAGAGAGAGAGGGACAGAGAAAGGGAGGGACAGAGAGAGAAAGAGGGTCAGAGAGCGAGAGAGGGACAGAGACAGAGAGATTGTCACACAGAGAGAGTGGGGGACAGAGAGAGAGGTGTCACAGAGAGAGATGGAAAGAGAGAGAGAGGGACAGAGAGAGAGAGAGGGACAGAGACAGAGAGATTGTCTCAGAGAGAGAGAGAAGGACAAAGAGAGAGGGGTCACAGAGAGAGATAGAATTAGAGAGAGGGACAGAGAGAGAGGGACAGAGACACAGAGAGAGGGACAGGGAAAGATGGACATAGAGAAAGAGAGATGGGGACACAGTGAGAGAGAGAGGGACACAGTGAGAGAGAGGGACAGAGAGACACAGAGAGAGAGAGAGGGTCAGAGAGACAGAGACAGAGGGGGACAGAGAGACATAGGGGCAGAGAGACACGCACAGAGAGAGAGAGGGACAGAGAGACAGGGGGACAGAGAGAGAGAGAGGGAGACAGAGAGAGGGAGAGGGACAGAGAGACAGAGAGAGAGGGACAGAGAGAGAGGGACAGAGAAAGAGGGACAGAGGGACTGAGAGAGAGAGGGGGCAGAGACTGAGAGAGCGAGATGGGGCAGAGGGACAGAGAGAGAGGGCAGAAAGACAGAGAGAGAGGGACAGAGAGACAGCGGGACAGAGAGAGAGGTGGGTCAGAGAGACAGAGAGAGAGGGACACAGAGAGAGCGAGAGTGTGAAAGAGAGAGAGAGGGACAGAGAAACAGAGAGAGAGAGTGGGACAGAAAGACAGAGAGAGAGTGGGACAGAGAGAAGAACAGAGAGACAGATGGACAGATAGAGAGAGGGGGACTGAGAGACAGAGAGAGAGAGAGGGGCACAGAGAACGAGAGAGGGACAGAGAGAGATAGAGGGACAGAGAGACAGAGAGTGAAAGAGGGACAGAACGACTGAGAGAGAGAGTGGGACAGAGAGAGAGAAACAGGGAGTCAGAGGGACAGAGAGAAAGAGGGACAGAGAGACAGACAGAGAGAGACAGAGACAGAGAGAAGGACATAGAGAGACAGAGGGACAGACAGACAGACAGACAGACAGACAGAGAGAGGGACAGAAAGTAAGAGAGATAGAGGGACAGAAAGACAGAGAGAGACAGAGAGACTGAGGGACAGAGAGACTGAGGGACAGAGAGAGGGAGGGCGGACAAAGAGACAGAGAGAGAGGGGGACAGCGAGAGAGGGACAGAGACAGAGAGGGACAGAGAGACAGAGGGACAGAGAGAGAGAGAGAGGGACACACAGAGGGAGAAATGGACAGAGAGAGGGGGGACAGAGAGAGAGGGACAGAAAGAGAGAGGCACAGAGAGAGAGGGATACAGAGAGTGAGGGACAGAGAGAGAGGGACACAGAGAGAGAGGGTCACAGAGAGAGAGGGATAGAGAGAGAGGGACAGAGAGGGCGAGAGAGGGACGGAGAGAGAGAGGGACACAGAGAGAGAGGGATAAACAGAGAGAGGGGCAGAGAGAGAGGGGGGGCACCGAGAGAGAGGGACAGAGAGAGAGGGACAGAGAAAGAGGGACTTAATGATAGAGAGAAGGACACAGAGAGAGAGGGAGTGATACCGAGACAGAGGAACAGAGCGAGAGAGACAGAACGCGAGAGGGCCAGAGAGACAGAGAGAGAGAGGGACAGAGAGACTGAGAGGGAGAGAGTGTCACACAGAGAGAGGGAGATAGAGAGAGAGGGACAGAGAGAGAGAGACGGACAGACAGGGGGATAGAGGGACGCAGAGAGAGTGACACAGAGAGAGAGAGAGGGACAGAGAGACAGAGGGACACAGAGAGCGAGAGATGGACAGAGAGACAGAGGGACACAGAGAGAGCGAGAGAGCAACAGAGAGAGAGTGTGACAGAGAGAGGGACAGAGTGAGAGGGGGACACAGTGAGAGAGAGAGGGACACAGTGAGAGAGAGAGGGACACAGAGAGAGGGATACAGAGAGAGAGGGACGGAGAAATAGAGACGGTCACAGAGAGTGAGAGAGGGACAGAGAGAGAGAGTGATAGAGAGAGAGAGAGGGACAGAGACACAGAGAGAGGGACCGAGAGAGATGGACAGAGAGACAGAGAGAGAGGGGACACAGTGAGAGAGAGAGGGACACAGTGAGAGAGAGGGGCAGAGAGACACAGAGAGAGAGAGGGAAAGAGAGAGAGTGACAGAGAGAGAGAAAGGGACAGAGAGACAGAGTGACACAGAGAGCGAGAGAGGGACAGAGAGAGAGAGAGGGACAGAGAGAGAGGGGGACACAGTGAGAGAGAGAGAGGGACACAGTGAGAGAGAGAGAGGGACACAGAGAGAGAGGGATACAGAGAGAGAAGGACAGAGAAATAGAGACGGTCACAGAGAGTGAGAGAGGGACAGGGAGAGAGAGAGTGACAGAGAGAGAGAGTGACAGAGAGACACAGAGAGATAGAGAGAGGGACAGAGAGAGAGGGACAGAGACACAGAGAGAGGGACACAGAGAGATGGACAGAGAGACAGAGAGAGAGGGGGACACAATGAGAGAGAGAGGGACACAGTGAGAGAGCAGGACGGAGAGACAGAGAGAGAGAGGGTCAGAGAGACAGAGACAGAGAGGGACAGAGAGAGCGAGTGACAGAGAGACACAGAGAGAAAGGGGGACAGAGAGACAGAGTGAGAGAGGGACAGAGAGACAGAGGGACAGAGAGAGAGAGATAGAGACTGACAGAGAGAGGGACAGAGAGACCGAGAGTCAGAGAGAGAGGGACTGAGAGAGAGAGAGGGACAGAGAAAGAGAGACAGAGGGACTGAGAGAGAGACGGACAGAGAGACTGAAAGAGAGCGAGATAGCGGCAGATGGACAGAGAGAGAGGGACAGAAAGACAGAGAGAGAGTGACAGAGAGACAGCGGGACAGAGTGAGAGGTGCGTCTGAGAGACAGAGAGAGAGAGTGGGACAGAGAGAGGGACAGAGAGACAGATGGCCAGATAGAGAGAGGGGGACCGAGAGACAGAGAGAGAGAGGGACAGAGTGACAAAGAGGGAGAGAGGGACAGAAAGACAGAGAGAGAGTGGGAGAGAGAGAGAGGGACAGAGAGACAGAGAGAAAGAGAGACAGAGAGATTGTCACAGAGAGAGAGTGGGGGACAGAGAGAGAGGGGGGTCACAGAGAGGGAGAGAGAGGGACAGAGAGAGAGAGGATCACAGAGAGAGATGGAAAGAGAGAGAAGAGGGACAGAGACAGAGAGGGACAGAGACAGAGAGATTGTCACAGAGAGAGAAGGAGGGACAGAGAGAGAGAGGGTCACAGAGAGAGAGAGAGGGACAGAGAGAGGGACAGAGAGAGAGATGGAAAGAGAGAGAGAGAGGGACAGAGAGAGAGGGACAGAGACACAGAGAGAGGGACAGAGAGAGATGAACAGAGAGAAAGCGAGAGAGGGGGACACAGTGAGAGAGAAATGGACACAGTGAGAGAGGGACAGAGAGACACAGAGAGAGAGTGTCAGAGAGACAGAGACAGAGAGGGACAGAGAGACATAGGGACAGAGCGACACGCACAGAGAGAGGGACAGAGAGACAGCGTGAGAGAGGGACAGGGAGACAGGGGGACAGAGAGAGAGAGGGAGACAGCGAGAGAGAGAGAGAGAGAGAGAGAGAGAGACAGAGAGACAGAGAGAGAGGGACAGAGAGAGAGAGAGGGGCAGAGAAAGAGGGACAGAGGGACTGAGAGAGAGAGGGGTCAGAGAGACAGAGAGAGAGCGAGATAGGGACAGAGGGACAGAGAGGGAGGGGCAGAAAGACAGAGAGAGAGGGACAGAGAGACAGCGGGACAGAGAGAGAGGTGGGTCAGAGAGACAGAGAGAGAGGGACACAGAGAGAGCTAGAGTGCGAAAGAGAGAGAGAGGGACAGAGAAACAGAGAGTCAGAGAGGGACGGAAAGACTGAGAAAGATATTAGGACAGAGAGAGAGGAACAGAGAGTCAGAGGGACAGAGAGAAAGAGGGACAGAGAGACACGGAGAGAGAGAGACAGAGACCGAGAGAAGGACACAGAGAGAGAGGGACAGACAGACAGAAAGAGAGAGGGACAGAAAGACAGAGAGATAGAGGGACAGAAAGACAGAGACAGAGAGAGACAGAGAGGCTGTGGGACAGAGAGACTGAGGGACAGAGAGAGGGAGGGGGGGACAAAGAGACAGAGAGAGAGGGAGACAGAGAGAGAGGGACAGGGACAGAGAGGGACAGAGAGACAGAGGGACACAGAGAGAGAGGGACACAGAGAGGGAGAAATGGACAGAGAGAGGGGGGACAGAGAGAGAGGGAAAGAAAGAGAGGGACACAGAGAGAGGGGCACAGAGAGAGAGGGATACAGAGAGTGAGGGACAGAGAGAGAGGGACACAGAGAGAGAGGGATACCCAGAGAGAGGGACAGAGAGAGGGGGGGGGACCGAGAGAGAGGGAGGGACAGAGAGAGGGACTTAATGATATAGAGAAGGACACAGAGAGAGAGAGGGAGGGACACGGAGACAGAGGGACAGAGCGAGAGAGACAGAGAGCGAGAGCGCCAGAGAGACAGAGAGGGAGAGAGTGTCACACAGAGAGAGGGAGATAGAGAGAGGGCGAGAGAGGGACAGAGAGAGAGTGACACAGAGAGAGAGAGAGGGACAGAGAGACAGAGGGACACAGAGAGCGACAGAGGGACAGAGAAACAGAGGGACACAGAGAGAGCGAGAGAGGGACACAGAGAGAGAGAGGCAGAGAGAGGAACAGAGTGAGAGGGGGACACAGTGAGAGAGAGAGGGGCACAGTGAGAAAGAGGGATAGAGAGACACAGAGAGACAGAGAGAGGGACAGAGAGAGAGGGACAGAGACACAGAGAGAGGGACAGAGAGAGATGGACAGAGAGACAGAGAGAGAGGGGGACACAGTGAGAGAGAGGGACACATTGAGAGAGAGGGACAGAGAGACACAGAGAGAGAGAGGGTCAGAGAGACAGAGAGAGCGAGTGACAGAGAGACAGTGGGACAGAGTGAGGGGGGGTCTGAGAGACAGAGAGAGAGTGGGACAGAGAGAGGGACAGAGAGACAGATGGACAGATAGAGAGAGGGGGACCGAGAGACAGAGAGAGAGGGACACAGAGAGCGAGAGAGGGACAGAGAGAGAGAGAGGGACAGAGAGACAAAGAGAGAGAGTGGGACAGAGAGAGGGACAGAGAGACAGAGGGACAGACAGAGAAAGAAAGAGGGACAGAGAGACAGAGAGATAGAGACAGAGAGAAGGACACACAGGCAGAGAGGGCGGGCACAGAGAGAGAGCGAGGGAGGGACAGACAGAGAGGGACAGAGAGACAGAGGGACAGAGAGAGAGAGCGAGGGACAGACAGACAGACAGACAGACAGAGAGTGGGACAGAAAAACAGAGAGATAGAGGGACAGAAAGACAGCGACAGAGAGACTGAGGGACAGAGAGAGGGAGGGGGACAAAGAGACAGAGAGAGAGGGACACAGAGTCAGAGAGACACAGAGAGGGAGCAATGGACAGTGAGAGAGGGGGACAGAGAGAGAGGGACAGAAAAAAAGGACACAGAGAGAGAGGGACAGAGAGAGGGAAGGATACACAGAGAGAGGGACAGAGAGACTTAGTGATAGAGAGAGGGACAAAGAGACAGAGGGAAAGAGAGAGAGGGACAGAGAGCGAGAGGGCAGGAGAGACAGAGAGTGACACACAGAGAGAGAGGGAGAGACACAGAGAGATTAGATTACTTTACAATGTGGAAACAGGCCCTTCGGCCCAACAAGTCCACACCGACCCTCCGGAGTGCAACCCACCCATACCCCTACATTTACCCCTTACCTAAAACTACAGACAATTTAGCAGGGCCAATTCACCTGGCCTGCACATCTTTGGCCTTTGGGAGGAAACCGGAACACCCGGAGGAAACCCACGCAGACACGGGGAAAATATGCAAACTCCACACAGTCAGTCCCCTGAAGCAGGAATTGAACCGGGGTCTCTAGCTCTGTGAGGCAGCAGCGCTAACCACTGTGCCACCTTCTCTCTATCATTGAGTCCCTCTCTCTCTCTGTTCCTCTCTCTCTGTCCCTCTCTCACTCTCGGTCCCTCTCTCTCTCTCTCTCGGTCTCCCTCTCTCTATCTCTGTCCCTCACTCTCTGTATCCCTCTCTCTCTGTGCCCCTTCTCTCTGTGTCCCTCTCTTTCTGTCCCTCTCTCTCTGTCCCCCCTCTCTCTGTCCATTTCTTCCTCTCTGTGTCCCTCGCTCTCAGTGTCCCTGTCTCTCGGTCTCTCTCTGTCCCTGTCCCTCTCTTTCTGTCCCCCTCTCTCTCTCTGTCTCTTTGTCCCCCTCCCTCTCTCTGTCCCTCAGTCTCTCTGTCCCTCAGTCTCTCTGTCTGAGAGAGAGAGAGGGAGGGACAGAGAGACAGCGGGACAGAGAAAGAGGTGGGTCAGAGCGACAGAGAGAGAGGGACACAGAGAGAGCGAGAGTGCGAAAGAGAGAGGGTGGGACAGAAAGACAGAGAGAGAGAGTGGAACAGAGAGAAGAACAGAGTGACAGATGGACAGATAGAGAGAGGGGGACCGAGAGACAGAGAGAGAGGGACACAGGGAACGAGAGAGGGACAAAGAGAGAGAGAGGGACAGAGAGAGAGAGTGAGAGAGGGACAGAAAGACTGAGAGAGAGAGTGGGACAGAGAGAGAGGAACAGAGAGAGAGAGAGGGACAGACAGAGAGATGGACACACAAAGAGAGGGACAGAGAGAGGGGGGGGGGACCGAGATAGAGAGGGAGGGACACAGAGAGAGAGGGACAGAGAGAGAGACAGAGAGAGGGACAGAGAGAGAGGGGGACACAGTGAGAGAGAGTGGGACACAGAGAGAGAGAGAGAGAGAGAGAGAGGGACAGAGAAATAGAGACGGTCACAGAGAGAGAGGGGGACAAAGAGAGAGGGACAGAGAGAGAGGGGGGGGGGGGACCGAGATAGAGAGGGAGGGACACAGAGAGAGAGGGACAGAAAGAGAGAGGGAAACAGAGAGAGAGAGAGGGACACAGAGAGAGAGATGGACACAGAGAGAGAGGGACAGAGAGAGTGCGACACAGTGAGAGAGAGGGACAAAGTGAGAGAGGGACACAGAGAGAGCGAGGGACACAGAGACAGAGGGACACTGACAGAGCGGGACAGAGAGAGAGCTGGGTCAGAGAGTCAGAGCGAGAGAGACACAGAGAGAGCGCGAGTGCGAAAGAGAGAGAGGGACAGAGAAACAGAGAGAGAGAGTGGGACAGAAAGACAGAGAGAGAAAGTGGGACAGAGAGAAGAACAGAGAGAGACAGATGGACAGATGGAGACAGGGGGACCGAGGGACAGAGAGAGAGGGGCACAGAGAACGAGAGAGGGACAGACAGAGGGAGGGACAGAGAGAGAGAGAGTGCGAGAGGGACAGAAAGACTGAGAGAGAGAGTGGGACAGAGAGAGAGGAATAGAGAGTCAGAGGGACAGAGAGAAAGAGGGACAGAGACAGAGAGAAGGACACAGAGTGAGAGAGGGACAGACAGACAGACAGAGAGAGGGACAGAAAGACAGAGAGATAGAGGGACAGAAAGACAGAGAGATAGAGGGACAGAGAGACTGTGGGACAGAGAGACTGAGGGATAGAGAGAGGGAGGGGGGACAAAGAGACAGAGAGAGAGGGGTACAGAGAGAGAGGGACAGAGACAGAGAGGGACAGAGAGACAGAGGGACACAGAGAGAGAGGGAAACAGAGAGGGCGAAATGGACAGAGAGAGAAGGGACAGAGAGAGAGGGACAGAACGAGAGGGACACAGAGAGAGGGGCACATAGAGAGAGGGATACAGGGAGTGAGGGACAGAGAGAGAGGGACACAGAGAGTGAGGGATACACAGAGCGAGGGACAGAGAGAGAGAGAGAGGAGGAGGACCGAGAGAGAGAGTGAGGGACAGAGAGAGAGAGAGAAATAGGGACGGTCACAGAGAGTGAGAGAGGGACAGAGAGAGAGAGTGACAGAGAGAGAGAGAGAGGGACAGAGAGACACAGAGAGACAGAGAGAGGGACAGAGAGAGAGACACAGAGACACAGAGAGAGGGGCAGAGAGAGATGGACAGAGACACAGAGAGAGAGGGGGACACAGTGAGAGAGAGAGGGACACAGTGAGAGAGAGGGACAGAGAGACACAGAGCGAGAGGGTCAGAGAGACAGAGACAGAGAGGGACAGAGAGACAGAGGGACAGAGAGACACAGAGAGAGAGAGAGGGACAGAGAGACAGAGTGAGAGAGGGACAGAGAGACAGAGGGACAGAGAGAGAGAGATAGAAACAGACAGAGAGAGGGACAGAGAGACCGAGAGACAGAGAGAGAGGGACAGAGAGAGAGAGGGACAGAGAAAGAGGGACAGAGGTACTGAGAGAGAGAGAGGGACAGAGAGACTGAGAGAGAGAGCGAGATAGGGGCAGATGGACAGAGAGAGAGGGACAGAAAGACAGATAGAGAGAGTGACAGAGAGACAGCGGGACAGAGTGAGAGGGCGGTCTGAGAGACAGAGAGTGTGAGAGTGGGACAGAAAGACAGAGAGAGAGAGTGGGACAGAGAGAGGGACAGAGAGACAGATGGACAGATAGAGAGAGAGGTCCGAGAGACAGAGAGAGAGGGACACAGAGAGAGAAAGAGGGATAGAGAGACAAAGAGAGAGAGAGAGGGACAGAAAGACTGAGAGAGAGAGAGAGTGGGACAGAGAGAGAGGGACAGAGAGACTGAGGGACAGAGAGAGAAAGAGGGACAGAGAGACAGAGACAGAGAGACAGAGACAGAGAGAAGGACAGAGAGAGAGAGATAGAGAGAGGGGACAGAGAGAGAGAGCGAGAGAGGGACAAACAGAGAGGGACAGTGAGACAGAGGGACAGAGAGAGAAAGAGGGACAGAGAGACAGACAGAGACAGAGAGAAGGACACAGAGAGAGAGAGAGGACATAGAGAGAGAGCGAGGGAGGGACAGACAGAGAGGGATAGAGAGACAGAGGGACACAGAGAGAGAGCGAGGGACAGACAGGCAGAGAGTGGGACAGAAAAACAGAGAGATAGCGGGACAGAAAGGGATACACAGAGAGACTAGACTTAGATTAGATTACTTTACAGTGTGGAACCAGGCCTTCGGCCCAACAAGTCCACACCGACCCGCCGAAGCGCAACCCAGCCATACCCCTACATTTACCCCTTACCTAGCACTACGGACAATTCAGCATGACCAATTCACCTTTGGACTGTGGGAGGAAAGCGGAGCAAATCCACGCTGACACGGGGAGAATGTGCAAACCCCATGCAGTCAGTCGCCTGAGGCAGGAATTGAACTCGGGTCGCCAGCGCCATGCGGGAGCAGCGCTAACCACTGTGCCACCGTGCCGCCCATAGGGATAGAGAGGGATACACAGAGAGAGGGACAGAGAGAGAGAGAGGGGGACCGAGATAGAGAGGGAGGGACAGAGAGAGAGGGGGACAGAAAGAGAGAGGGAAACAGAGAGAGAGAGAGAGGGACACACAGAGAGAGTTGGACACAGAGAGAGAGGGACAGAGAGAGGGACACAGTGAGAGAGAGGGACAAAGAGAGAGAGGGACACAGTGAGAGAGCGAGGGACACTGAGAGAGCAAGAGAGGTACAGAGAGAGAGACAGAGAGAGAGGGATAGAGAGAGAGGGACACAGTGAGAGAGAGGGACAAAGAGAGAGAGGGACACAGAGAGACCGAGGGACAGAGAGAGAGAGAGGGACACAGTGAGAGAGAGAGGGACACGGAGTGAGAGAGAGGGACAGAGAGACACAGAGAAGAGGGACAGAGAGACAGAAAGAGAGGGACAGAGAGAGAGGGACACAGAGAGAGAGAGGGACAGAAAGAGAGGGACACAGAAAGAGACGGAGAGAGAGTTTGGACAGAGAGAGAGAGACAGAGAGAAAGAGACATAGAGAGAGGGACAGAGAGAGAGTGACAGAGAGAGAGAGAGAGAGGGACAGAGACAGAGGGACACAGAGAGAGCGAGAGACGGTCAGAGAGACAGAGAGAGAGAGAGAGACAGAGACAGAGAGAAGGACAGAGAGAGAGAGAGGGGGGACAGAGAGAGAGCGAGGGAGGGACAGACAGAGAGGGACAGAGAGAGGGGGGGATAAAGAGAAAGGGACAGAAAGAGAGGGACAGAGAGAAAGAGGGACACAGAGAGAGGGATACAGAGAGTGAGGGACAGAGAGAAGGGGCACACACACACAGAGGGTTACAGAGAGAGAGGGACAGAGAGAGAGGGACAGAGCGAGAGAGACAGAGAGCGAGAGGGACAGAGAGAGAGACAGAGAGAGGGACATAGAGAGAGGGGGACACAGTGAGAGAGAGTGGGACAGAGAGAGAGAGAGAGACAGAGAGAGGGACAGAGAAATACAGACGGTCACAGAGAGAGTGGGGGACAGAGAGAGAGTGGGACACAGAGAGGGAGAGGGACAGAGAGAGAGAGGGACACAGAGAGAAAGAGACGGAGAGAGAGGGACAGAGAGAGAGTGACCCAGAGAGAGAGAGGGACAGAGAGACAGAGGGACACAGAGAGCGAGAGAGGGACAGAGAGACAGAGGGACACAGAGAGAGCGAGAGAGGGACAGAGAGAGAGGTTCAGAGAGGGACAGAGAGAGAGGTACAGAGAGAGAGGGACACTGTGAGAGAGAGAGGGACACAGAGAGTTGTACAGAGAGACAGAGAGATAGAGGGACAGAGAGCGAGAGGGACAGAGAAACAGAGCGAGAGAGAGGGGGACAGAGAGAGGGAGAGACACAGTGAGAGAGAGAGGGACACAGAGAGAGGGGAAACAGACAGACAGACAGAGAGAGGGACACACAGAGAGAGGGACAGAGAGAGAGAGAGGGGGACCGAGATAGAGAGGGAGGGACACAGCGGGAGAGGGACAGAAAGAGAGAGGGAAACAAAGAGAGAGAGAGAGAGGGACAGAGAGAGAGAGAGGGTCAGAGAGAGAGGGACATAGTGAGAGAGAGGGACAAAGAGAGAGAGGGACACAGAGAGAGCGAGGGACAGAAAGAGAGGGACAGAGCGAGAGAGACAGAGAGCAAGAGGGACAGAGAGATAGGGACAGAGAGAGAGAGACAGAGAGAGGGACATAGAGAGAGGGGGACACAGTGAGAGGGACAGAGAGACAGAGAGATAGGGGGACAGAGAGAGAGGGGGACAGAGAAACAGAGCGCGAGAGGGGGGGACCGAGAGAGCGTGACACAGTGATAGAGAGAGGGACAGAGAGAGAGAGAGGAACAGACAGAGAGTTGGACAGACAGAGAGAGGGACAGAGAGAGAGAGGGACACAGTGAGAGAGAGAGGGACACACAGAATGAGAGAGGGACAGAGAGAGAAAGGGACAGAGAGACAGAGCGAGAGAGAGGGGGGCAGAGAGAGAGGGGCAGAGAGAGAGAGGGACACAGTGTGAGAGAGAGGGACACAGAGAGAGGGACAGAGAGACACACAGAGAGAGGGACAGAGACAGAGAGATAGAGGGACAGAGAGAGAGAGAGCCAGAGAGACACACAGAGAAAGGGACAGAGAGACAGAGACAGAGAGGGACAGAGCGAGAGAGGGGACAGAGAGAGAGGGGGACACAGTGAAAGAGAGACGGACACAGTGAGAGAGGGGAGACAAAGAGAGAGGGACACCGAGAGAGAGAGGGACAAAGAGAGAGAGGGACACAGAGAGAGACGGACAGAGAGGGTGGACAGAGAGAAAGACACAGAGAGAGAGGGACAGAGAGAGAGTGACACAGAGAGAGAGAGGGACAGAGAGACAGAGAGAGAGAGGGACAGAGACAGAGAGAAGGACACAGAGAGAGAGGGGGGGGACAGAGAGAGAGCGAGCGAGGGACAGACAGAGAGGGACAGAATGAGAGGGGGACAGAGAGAAAGGGACAGAAAGAGAGGGACACATAGAAAGAGGGAAACAGAGAGAGAGGGATACAGGGAGTGAGGGACAGAGAGAGAGGGACACAGAGAAAGCGAGAGAGGGTCAGAGAGACAGAGACAGAGAGAAGGACACAGAGAAAGAGGGAAGAGAGAGAGGGAAACAGAGAGAGAGAGGGACAGAAAGAGAGGGACACAAAGAGAGAGGGACACAGAGAGAGAGGGATACAGAGTGTAAGGGACAGAGAGAGAGGGACACAGAGAGAGAGGGACAGAGAGAGAGAGGGATACACAGAGAGAGGGGCAGAGAGAGAGGGGGGACCGAGAGAGAGAGAGAGAGAGAGGGACGGAGAGAGACAGGGACAGAGAGAGACAGAGAGAGGAACAGAGAGAGAGAGAGAGGGACACACAGAGAGAGGGATACACAGAGAGAGGGACAGAGAGAGAGCGAGGGGGACCGAGAGAGAGAGGGACACAGAGAGAGAGGGATACACAGAGAGAGGGACAGAAAGACAGAGGGAAACAGAGAGAGAGAGCGGGACACAGAGAGATAGAGGGACACAGAAAGAGAGGGACACAGAGAGAGAGGGACACAGAGAGAGAGACAGAGAAAAAAGGGACAGAGAGAGGGACAGAGAGAGAGGG
This sequence comes from Chiloscyllium plagiosum, assembly GCF_037043375.1. NCBI lineage: Eukaryota > Metazoa > Chordata > Chondrichthyes > Orectolobiformes > Hemiscylliidae > Chiloscyllium > Chiloscyllium plagiosum. Next base: position 75,797,648 of record NW_028270177.1, read on the forward strand.
ACAAAGAGAGAGAGGGACACAGTGAGAGAGGGACACAGAGAGAGAGAGGGACAGAGAGACACACTGAGAGAGGGACAGAGAGACAGAGAGAGAGAGGGACAGAGAGAGAGGGACAGAGAGAGACACAGAGCGAGGGGCAGAGAGAGAGAGGGACATAGTGAGAGAGAGGGACACAGAGAGAGAGAGAGGGACAGAGAGTCACAGAGAGAGAGAGGGACAGAGATAGAGAGGGAAAGAGAGGCAGAGAGCGGGACAGAGAGAGAGAGACAGAGAGAGGGACAGAGAGAGAGGGGGACACAGTGAGAGAGAGTGGGACACACACACACACACACGCACAGAGACAGAGAGAGGGACAGAGAAATAGAGACGGTCACAGAGAGAGATGGGGACAAAGAGAAAGGGACACAGAGAGAGAGGGACAGAGAGAGAGGGACACAGAGAGAGACGTACAGAGAGGGGGGACAGAGAGATAGAGGGGGACAGAGAGAGAGAGAGTGACAGAGAGAAAGAGACGGAGAGAGAGGGAAAGAGAGAAAGTGACAGAGAGAGAGAGAGAGGGACAGAGAGAGAGAGGAACAGACAGAGAGTGGGACAGAGAGAGGGACAGAGAGAGAGAGGGAGACTGTGAGACAGAGAGGGACACACAGAATGAGAGAGGGACAGAGAGAGACACAGAGAGAGAGGGACAGAGAGAGAAATGGACAGAGAGACAGAGCGAGAGAGAGAGGGGGACAGAGAGAGAGGGGCAGAGAGAGAGAGAGGGACACAGTGTGAGAGAGAGGGACACAGAGAGAGGGACAGAGAGACACACAGAGAGAGGGACAGAGAGACAGAGAGATAGAGGGACAGAGAGAGAGAGAGGGCCAGAGAGACACAGAGAGAGAGGGACAGAGAGACAGAGACAGAGAGGGACAGAGCGAGAGAGGGGACAGAGAGAGAGGGGGACACAGTGAGAGAGAGACGGACACAGAGAGAGAGGGGGGACAAAGAGAGAGGGACACCGAGAGAGAGAGAGGGACAAAGAGAGAGAGGGACACAGAGAGAGACGGACAGAGAGGGTGGACAGAGAGAAAGACACAGAGAGAGAGGGACAGAGAGAGAGTGACACAGAGAGAGAGAGGGACAGAGAGACAGAGAGAGAGAGGGACAGAGACAGAGAGAAGGACACACAGAGAGAGGGGGGACAGAGAGAGAGCGAGCGAGGGACAGACAGAGAGGGACAGAATGAGAGGGGGACAGAGAGAAAGGGACAGAAAGAGAGGGACACATAGAAAGAGGGAAACAGAGAGAGAGAGGGACAGAAAGAGAGGGACACAGAGAGAGAGGGACACATGAGAGAGAGGGATACAGAGAGAGAGGGTCACAGAGAGAGGGGGACAGAGAGAGAGAGGGATACACAGAGAGAGGGGCAGAGAGAGAGGGGGGACCGAGAGAGAGAGAGAGAGAGGGACAGAGAGGGACAGAGAGTGGAACAGAGAGAAAGAGGGACACACAGAGAGAGGGATACACAGAGAGAGGGACAGAGAGAGAGCGAGGGGGACCGAGAGAGAGAGGGACACAGAGAGAGAGGGATAAACAGAGAGAGGGACAGAAAGAGAGAGGGAAACAGGGAGAGAGAGCGGGACACAGAGAGATAGAGGGACACAGAAAGAGAGGGACATAGAGAGAGAGGGACAGAGAGAGAGAGACAGAGAAAAAAAGGGACAGAGAGAGGGACAGAGAGAGAGAGACAAAGAGAGAGAGGGACACTGAGAGAGAGATGGACACGGAGAGAGAGAGGGACAGAGAGACACACAGAGAGAGGGACAGAGAGACAGAGAGAGAGAGAGGGACAGAGAGAGATGGGCAGAGAGAGACACAGAGCGGGGCAGACAGAGAGAGAGGGACATAGTGAGAGAGAGGGACACAGAGAGAGAGAGAGGGACAGAGAGTCACAGAGAGAGATGGACTGACATAGAGAGGGAAAGAGAGGCAGAGAGAGGGACAGAGAGAGAGAGAGAGAGAGGGACAGAGAAATAGAGACGGTCACAGAGAGAGAGTGGGACACAGAGAGAGAGAGAGAGAGAGAGAGGGACAGAGAAAAAGAGACGGTCACAGAGAGAGAGGGGGACAAAGAGAGAGGGACAGAGAGAGAGGGGGGGGGACCGAGATAGAGAGGGAGGGACACAGAGAGAGAGGGACAGAAAGAGAGAGGGAAACAGAGAGAGAGAGACGGACACAGAGAGAGAGATGGACACAGAGAGAGAGGGACAGAGAGAGTGCGACACAGTGAGAGAGAGGGACAAAGTGAGAGAGGGACACAGAGAGAGCGAGGGACACAGAGACAGAGGGACACTGACAGAGCGGGACAGAGAGAGAGCTGGGTCAGAGAGTCAGAGCGAGAGAGACACAGAGAGAGCGCGAGTGCGAAAGAGAGAGAGGGACAGAGAAACAGAGAGAGAGAGTGGGACAGAAAGACAGAGAGAGAGAGTGGGACAGAGAGAAGAAATATGCAAACTCCACACAGTCAGTCCCCTGAGGCAGGAATTGAACCCGGGTCTCGAGCGCTGTGAGGCAGCAGCGCTAACCACTGTGCAACCGTGCCGCCCAAAGGGATAGAAAGGGACAGAGAGAGAGAGGGGGGGACCGAGATAGAGAGGGAGCGACACAGAGAGAGAGGGACAGAATTAGAGAGGGAAACAGAGAGAGAGAGAGGGACACAGAGCGAAAGAGGGACAGAGAGAGAGGGACAGAGACAGAGAGATTGTCACAGAGAGAGAGTGGGGGACAGAGAGAGAGGGGATCACAGAGAGAGATGGAAAGAGAGAGAGGGACAGAGAGAGAGGGACAGAGAGAGAGAGGATCACAGAGAGAGATGGAAAGAGAGACAGAGAGACAGAGAGATTGTCACAGAGAGAGTGGGGGACAGAGAGAGAGGGGGGTCACAGAGAGGGAGAGAGAGGGACAGAGAGAGAGAGGATCACAGAGAGAGATGGAAAGAGAGAGAAGAGGGACAGAGACAGAGAGGGACAGAGACAGAGAGATTGTCACAGAGAGAGAAGGAGGGACAGAGAGAGAGAGGGTCACAGAGAGAGAGAGAGAGGGACAGAGAGAGAGATGGAAAGAGAGAGAGGGACAGAGAGAGAGAGGGACAGAGACACAGAGAGAGGGACAGAGAGAGATGAACAGAGAGAAAGCGAGAGAGGGGGACACAGTGAGAGAGAAATGGACACAGTGAGAGAGGGACAGAGAGAAACAGAGAGAGAGTGTCAGAGAGACAGAGACAGAGAGGGACAGAGAGACATATGGACAGAGCGACACGCACAGAGAGAGGGACAGAGAGACAGCGTGAGAGAGGGACAGGGAGACAGGGGGACAGAGAGAGAGAGAGGGAGACAGCGAGAGAGAGAGAGAGAGAGAGAGGGACAGAGAGACAGAGAGAGAGGGACAGAGAGAGAGAGAGGGGCAGAGAAAGAGGGACAGAGGGACTGAGAGAGAGAGGGGTCAGAGAGACAGAGAGAGAGCGAGATAGGGACAGAGGGACAGAGAGGGAGGGGCAGAAAGACAGAGAGAGAGGGACAGAGAGACAGTGGGACAGAGAGAGAGGTGGGTCAGAGAGACAGAGAGAGAGGGACACAGAGAGAGCTAGAGTGCGAAAGAGAGAGAGAGGGACAGAGAAACAGAGAGTCAGAGAGGGACGGAAAGACTGAGAAAGATATTAGGACAGAGAGAGAGGAACAGAGAGTCAGAGGGACAGAGAGAAAGAGGGACAGAGAGACATGGAGAGAGAGAGACAGAGACCGAGAGAAGGACACAGAGAGAGAGGGACAGACAGACAGAAAGAGAGAGGGACAGAAAGACAGAGAGAGAGAGGGACAGAAAGACAGAGACAGAGAGAGACAGAGAGGCTGTGGGACAGAGAGACTGAGGGACAGAGAGAGGGAGGGGGGACAAAGAGACAGAGAGAGAGGGGGACAGAGAGAGAGGGACAGGGACAGAGAGGGACAGAGAGACAGAGGGACACAGAGAGAGAGGGACACAGAGAGGGAGAAATGGACAGAGAGAGGGGGGACAGAGAGAGAGGGAAAGAAAGAGAGGGACACAGAGAGAGGGGCACAGAGAGAGAGGGATACAGAGAGTGAGGGACAGAGAGAGAGGGACACAGAGAGAGAGGGTCACAGAGAGAGAGGGATAGAGAGAGAGGAAGAGAGAGAGGGACACAGAGAGAGAGGGATACCCAGAGAGAGGGACAGAGAGAGAGGGGGGGGGGGGACCGAGAGAGAGGGAGGGACAGAGAGAGGGACTTAATGATATAGAGAAGGACACAGAGAGAGAGAGGGAGGGACAAGGAGACAGAGGGACAGAGCGAGAGAGACAGAGAGCGAGAGGGCCAGAGAGACAGTGAGGGAGAGAGTGTCACACAGAGAGAGGGAGATAGAGAGAGGGGGAGAGAGGGACAGAGAGAGAGTGACACAGAGAGAGAGAGAGGGACAGAGAGACAGAGGGACACAGAGAGCGACAGAGGGACAGAGAAACAGAGGGACACAGAGAGAGCGAGAGAGGGACACAGAGAGAGACAGAGAGAGGAACAGAGTGAGAGGGGGACACAGTGAGAGAGAGAGGGGCACAGTGAGAAAGAGGGATAGAGAGACACAGAGAGACAGAGAGAGGGACAGAGAGAGAGGGACAGAGACACAGAGAGAGGGACAGAGAGAGATGGACAGAGAGACAGAGAGAGAGGGGGACACAGTGAGAGAGAGGGACACATTGAGAGAGAGGGACAGAGAGACACAGAGAGAGAGAGGGTCAGAGAGACAGAGACAGAGAGGGACAGAGAGAAAGAGAGAGCGAGTGACAGAGAGACAGTGGGACAGAGTGAGGGGGGTCTGAGAGACAGAGAGAGAGAGTGGGACAGAGAGAGGGACAGAGAGACAGATGGACAGATAGAGAGAGGGGGACCGAAAGACAGAGCGAGAGGGACACAGAGAGCGAGAGAGGGACAGAGAGAGAGAGAGGGACAGAGAGACAAAGAGAGAGAGTGGGACAGAGAGAGGGACAGAGAGACAGAGGGACAGACAGAGAGAGAAAGAGGGACAGAGAGACAGAGAGATAGAGATAGAGAGAAGGACACACAGGCAGAGAGGGCGGGCACAGAGAGAGAGCGAGGGAGGGACAGACAGAGAGGGACAGAGAGACAGAGGGACAGAGAGAGAGAGCGAGGGACAGACAGACAGACAGACAGACAGAGAGTGGGACAGAAAAACAGAGAGATAGAGGGACAGAAAGACAGCGACAGAGAGACTGAGGGACAGAGAGAGGGAGGGGGACAAAGAGACAGAGAGAGAGGGACACAGAGACAGAGAGACACAGAGAGGGTGAAATGGACAGTGAGAGAGGGGGACAGAGAGAGAGGGAGAGAAAAAAAGGACACAGAGAGAGAGGGACAGAGAGAGGGAAGGATACACAGAGAGAGGGACAGAGAGACTTAGTGATAGAGAGAGGGACAAAGAGACAGAGGGACAGAGAGAGAGGGACAGAGAGCGAGAGGGCAGGAGAGACAGAGAGTGACACACAGAGAGAGAGGGAGAGAGAGAGAGAGAGACACAGAGAGAGACACAGAGAGATTAGATTACTTTACAATGTGGAAACAGGCCCTTCGGCCCAACAAGTCCACACCGACCCTCCGGAGTGCAACCCACCCATACCCCTACATTTACCCCTTACCTAAAACTACAGACAATTTAGCAGGGCCAATTCACCTGGCCTGCACATCTTTGGCCTTTGGGAGGAAACCGGAACACCCGGAGGAAACCCACGCAGACACGGGGAAAATATGCAAACTCCACACAGTCAGTCCCCTGAGGCAGGAATTGAACCGGGGTCTCTAGCTCTGTGAGGCAGCAGCGCTAACCACTGTGCCACCTTCTCTCTATCATTGAGTCCCTCTCTCTCTCTGTCCCTCTCTCTCTGACCCTCTCTCACTCTCGGTCCCTCTCTCTCTCTCTCTCTCTCGGTCTCCCTCTCTCTATCTCTGTCCCTCACTCTCTGTATCCCTCTCTCTCTGTGCCCCTCTCTCTGTGTCCCTCTCTTTCTGTCCCTCTCTCTCTGTCCCCCCTCTCTCTGTCCATTTCTTCCTCTCTGTGTCCCTCGCTCTCAGTGTCCCTCTGTCTCTCGGTCCCTCTCTGTCCCTGTCCCTCTCTTTCTGTCCCCCTCTCTCTCTCTGTCTCTTTGTCCCCCTCCCTCTCTCTGTCCCTCAGTCTCTCTGTCCCTCAGTCTCTCTGTCTGAGAGAGAGAGAGGGAGGGACAGAGAGACAGCGGGACAGAGAAAGAGGTGGGTCAGAGAGACAGAGAGAGAGGGACACAGAGAGAGCGAGAGTGCGAAAGAGAGAGGGTGGGACAGAAAGACAGAGAGAGAGAGTGGAACAGAGAGAAGAACAGAGTGACAGATGGACAGATAGAGAGAGGGGGACCGAGAGACAGAGAGAGAGGGACACAGGGAACGAGAGAGGGACAAAGAGAGAGAGAGGGACAGAGAGAGAGTGAGAGAGGGACAGAAAGACTGAGAGAGAGAGTGGGACAGAGAGAGAGAGTGAGAGAGAGAGAGGGACAGACAGAGAGATGGACACACAAAGAGAGGGACAGAGAGAGAGGTTGGGGGGGGGGGGGACCGAGATAGAGAGGGAGGGACACAGAGAGAGAGGGACAGAAAGAGAGAGGGAAACAGAGAGAGAGAGGGGGACTCAGAGAGAGAGATGGACACAGAGAGAGAGGGACAGAGAGAGAGCGACACAGTGAGAGAGAGGGACAAAGTGAGAGAGGGACACAGAGAGAGCGAGGGACACAGAGACAGAGGGACACTGACAGAGTGGGACAGAGAGAGAGCTGGGTCAGAGAGTCAGAGCGAGAGAGACACAGAGAGAGCGCGAGTGCGAAAGAGAGAGAGGGACAGAGAAACAGAGAGAGAGAGTGGGACAGAAAGACAGAGAGAGAGAGAGTGGGACAGAGAGAAGAACAGAGAGAGACAGATGGACAGATGGAGAGAGGGGGACCGAGAGACAGAGAGAGAGGGGCACAGAGAACGAGAGAGGGACAGACAGAGGGAGGGACAGAGAGAGAGAGAGTGCGAGAGGGACAGAAAGACTGAGAGAGAGAGTGGGACAGAGAGAGAGGAATAGAGAGTCAGAGGGACAGAGAGAAAGAGGGACAGAGACAGAGAGAAGGACACAGAGAGAGAGGGACAGACAGACAGACAGAGAGAGGGACAGAAAGACAGAGATAGAGGGACAGAAAGACAGAGAGATAGAGGGACAGAGAGACTGTGGGACAGAGAGACTGAGGGACAGAGAGAGGGAGGGGGGACAAAGAGACAGAGAGAGAGGGGTACAGAGAGAGAGGGACAGAGACAGAGAGAGGGACAGAGAGACCGAGAGACAGAGAGAGAGGGACAGAGAGAGAGAGGGACAGAGAAAGAGGGACAGAGGTACTGAGAGAGAGAGAGGGACAGAGAGACTGAGAGAGAGAGAGCGAGATAGGGGCAGATGGACAGAGAGAGAGGGACAGAAAGACAGATAGAGAGAGTGACAGAGAGACAGCGGGACAGAGTGAGAGGGCGGTCTGAGAGACAGAAAGAGAGGGACACAAAGAGAGAGGGACACAGAGAGAGAGGGATACAGAGAGTAAGGGACAGAGAGAGAGGGACACAGAGAGTGAGGGTCACAGAGAGAGAGGGACAGAGAGAGAGAGGGATACACAGAGAGAGGGGCAGAGAGAGAGGGGGGACCGAGAGAGAGAGAGAGAGGGACAGAGAGAGACAGAGACAGAGAGAGAGAGGGACAGAGAGGGACAGAGAGAGGAACAGAGAGAGAGAGTGGGACACACAGAGAGAGGGATACACAGAGAGAGGGACAGAGAGAGAGCGAGGGGGACCGAGAGAGAGAGGGACACAGAGAGAGAGGGATACACAGAGAGAGGGACAGAAAGACAGAGAGAAACAGAGAGAGAGAGCGGGACACAGAGAGATAGAGGGACACAGAAAGAGAGGGACACAGAGAGAGAGGGACAGAGAGAGAGAGAGAGACAGAGAAAAAAGGGACAGAGAGAGGGACAGAGAGAGAGGGACAAAGAGAGAGAGGGACACAGTGAGAGAGGGACACACAGAGAGAGAGGGACAGAGAGACACACTGAGAGAGGGACAGAGAGACAGAGAGAGAGAGGGACAGAGAGAGAGGGACAGAGAGAGACACAGAGCGAGGGGCAGAGAGAGAGAGGGACATAGTGAGAGAGAGGGACACAGAGAGAGAGAGAGGGACAGAGAGTCACAGAGAGAGAGAGGGACAGAGATAGAGAGGGAAAGAGAGGCAGAGAGCGGGACAGAGAGAGAGAGACAGAGAGAGGGACAGAGAGAGAGGGGGACACAGTGAGAGAGAGTGGGACACACACACACACACACAGAGAGACAGAGAGAGGGACAGAGAAATAGAGACGGTCACAGAGAGAGAGGGGGACAAAGAGAAAGGGACACAGAGAGAGAGGGACAGAGAGAGAGGGACACAGAGAGAGACGTACAGAGAGGGGGGACAGAGAGATAGAGGGGGACAGAGAGAGAGAGAGTGACAGAGAGAAAGAGACGGAGAGAGAGGGAAAGAGAGAAAGTGACACAGAGAGAGAGAGAGGGACAGAGAGAGAGAGGAACAGACAGAGAGTGGGACAGACAGAGAGAGGGACAGAGAGAGAGAGGGAGACAATGAGAGAGAGAGGGACACACAGAATGAGAGAGGGACAGAGAGAGACACAGAGAGAGAGGGACAGAGAGAGAAAGGGACAGAGAGACAGAGCGAGAGAGAGGGGGGACAGAGAGAGAGGGGCAGAGAGAGAGAGGGACACAGTGTGAGAGAGAGGGACACAGAGAGAGGGACAGAGAGACACACAGAGAGAGGGACAGAGAGACAGAGAGATAGAGGGACAGAGAGAGAGAGAGGGCCAGAGAGACACACAGAGAGAGGGACAGAGAGACAGAGACAGAGAGGGACAGAGCGAGAGAGGGGACAGAGAGAGAGGGGGACACAGTGAGAGAGAGACGGACACAGAGAGAGAGGGGGGACAAAGAGAGAGGGACACCGAGAGAGAGAGGGACAAAGAGAGAGAGGGACACAGAGAGAGACGGACAGAGAGGGTGGACAGAGAGAAAGACACAGAGAGAGAGGGACAGAGAGAGAGTGACACAGAGAGAGAGAGGGACAGAGAGACAGAGAGAGAGAGGGACAGAGGCAGAGAGAAGGACACAGAGAGAGAGGGGGGACAGAGAGAGAGCGAGCGAGGGACAGACAGAGAGGGACAGAATGAGAGGGGGACAGAGAGAAAGGGACAGAAAGAGAGGGACACATAGAAAGAGGGAAACAGAGAGAGAGAGGGACAGAAAGAGAGGGACACAGAGAGAGAGGGACACAGAGAGAGAGGGATACAGAGAGTAAGGGACAGAGAGAGAGGGACACAGAGAGTGAGGGTCACAGAGAGAGGGGGACAGAGAGAGAGAGGGATACACAGAGAGAGGGGCAGAGAGAGAGGGGGGACCGAGAGAGAGAGAGAGAGGACAGAGAGGGACAGAGAGAGGAACAGAGAGAGAGAGGGACACACAGAGAGAGGGATACACAGAGAGAGGGACAGAGAGAGAGCGAGGGGGACCGAGAGAGAGAGAGCGACACAGAGAGAGAGGGATAAACAGAGAGAGGGACAGAAAGAGAGAGGGAAACAGGGAGAGAGAGCGGGACACAGAGAGATAGAGGGACACAGAAAGAGAGGGACATAGAGAGAGAGGGACATTGAGAGAGAGGAACAGAGAGAGAGAGACAGAGAAAAAAAGGGACAGAGAGAGGGACAGAGAGAGAGGGACAAAGAGAGAGAGGGACACTGAGAGAGAGATGGACACGGAGAGAGAGAGGGACAGAGAGACAGAGAGAGAGAGAGGGACAGAGAGAGATGGACAGAGAGAGACACAGAGCAGGGCAGACAGAGAGAGAGAGGGACACAGTGAGAGAGAGGGACACAGAGAGAGAGAGAGGGACAGAGAGTCGCAGAGAGAGATGGACTGACATAGAGAGGGAAAGAGAGGCAGAGAGAGGGACAGAGAGAGAGACAGAGAGAGGGACAGAGAGAGAGGGGGACACAGTGAGAGAGAGTGGGACACACACAGAGAGAGAGAGAGAGAGAGAGGGGGACCGAGAAATAGAGACGGTCACAGAGAGAGAGGGGGACAAAGAGAAAGGGACAGAGAGAGAGAGGGACAGAGAGAGAGGTACACAGAGAGAGACGTACAGAGAGGGGGAACGGAGAGATAGAGGGGGACAGAGAGAGAGTGACAGAGAGAAAGAGACGGAGAGAGAGGGAAAGAGAGAGAGTGACACAGAGAGAGAGAGGGGGGACAGAGAGACAGAGGGACACAGAGAGCGAGAGCGGGACAGAGAGGGACAGAGAGAGAGGGACGGAGAGAGAGGGACACAGTGAGAGAGAGAGGGACACAGAGAGAGGGACAGAGAGACACACAGAGAGAGGAACAGAGAGACAGAGAGATAGGGACAGAGAGAGAGACAGACAGAGAAACAGAGCGAGAGAGAGGCGGACAGAGAGAGAGAGAGGGACAGAGAGAGAGGGACACAGTGAGAGAGAGAGAGAGAGAGGCAGAGAGAGAGAGGGTGGACAGAGAGACACAGAGAGAGAGGGACAGAGAGAGAGAGAAAGAGGGACAGACAGATAGTGGGACGGACAGAGAGAGGGACACAGTGAGAGAGAGAGGGACACAGAGGGAGAGAGAGGGACAGAGAGACATAGAGAGAGATGGACAGAGAGAGAGGGACAAAGAGAGAAAGGGACAGAGAGACAGAGCGAGAGAGGGGGGACAGAGAGAGGGGCAGAGAGAGAGAGGGACAGAGTGTGAGAGAGAGGAACACAGAGAGAGGGACAGAGAGACACACAGAGAGAGGGACAGAGAGACAGAGAGATAGAGGGACAGAGAGAGAGGGACAGAGAGAGAGAGGGACACAGTGAGAGAGAGAGGGACACAGAGAGATAGAGGGTCACAGAGAGAGTGGGACAGAGAGAGAGAGGGATACACAGAGAGGGGGACAGAGGTGGGGGGGGGGGAACCGAGAGAGAGAGAGAGGGACAGAGAGAGAGAGGGGCAGAGAGAGAGAGAGAGAGAGGGACAGAGAGAGGAACAGAAAGAGAGAGAGGGACACACAGAGAGAGGGATACACAGAGAGAGGGACAGAGAGAGAGCGAGGGGGACCGAGAGAGAGAGAGACACACACACACACACAGAGGGACAGAGAGACAGAGAGATAGAGGGACAGAGAGAGAGGGACAGAGAGAGAGAGGGACACAGTGAGAGAGAGAGGGACACAGAGAGATAGAGGGTCACAGAGAGAGAGGGACAGAGAGAGAGAGGGATACACAGAGAGAGGGACAGGGGGGGGAACTGAGAGAGAGAGAGAGGGACAGAGAGAGAGAGGGGCAGAGAGAGAGAGAGAGAGGGACAGAGAGGGACAGAGAGAGGAACAGAAAGAGAGAGAGGGACACAGAGAGAGAGAGATACACAGAGAGAGGGACAGAAAAAGAGAGGGACACAGAGAGAGAGAGAGAGCGGGACACAGAGAGATAGAGGGACACAGAAAGAGAGGGACACAGAGACAGAGGGACAGAGAGACAGAGACAGAGAAAAAAGGGACAGAGAAAGGGACAGAGAGAGAGGGACACAGTGAGAGAGAGGGACAAAGAGAGAGAGGTACACAAAGAGAGAGAGGGACACAGAGACAGAGGGACACAGAGAGAGCAAGAGAGGGTCAGATAGAGAGAGGGACACTGAGAGAGAGATGGACACGGAGACAGAGAGGGACAGAGAGACACAGAGAGAGATGGACAGAGATAGAGAGGGACAGAGAGTCAGAGAGAGGGACAGAGAGAGAGGGGGACACAGTGAGAGAGAGTGGGACACACACACACAGAGACAGAGAGACAGAGAGAGGGACAGAGAAATAGAGACGGTCACAGAGAGAGAAGAGAACAGAGAGAGGGACACAGAGAGAGATGGACAGAGAGGGGGGACAGAAAGATAGAGGGGGACAGAGAGAGAGAGACAGAGAGAGAGTGACACACAGAGAGAGAGGGACACAGAGACAGAGGGACACAGAGAGCGAGAGAGGGACAGAGAGGGACAGAGAGAGAGGGACAGAGAGAGAGGGACACAGTGAGAGAGAGAGGGACACAGAGAGAGGGACAGAGAGACACACACACAGAGGAACAGAGTGACAGAGAAATCGAGGGACACAGAGAGAGACGGACAGAGAAACAGAGCGAGAGAGAGGGGGACAGAGAGAGAGAGAGGGACAGAGAGAGGGGGACACAGTGAGAGAGAGAGAGAGACAGAGAGAGAGGGTGGACAGAGAGACACAGAGAGAGAGGGTCAGAGAGAGAGTGGGACAGACAGAGAGAGGGACAATGAGAGAGAGGGACACAGTGAGAGAGAGAGGGACACAGAGGGAGAGAGAGCGACAGAGAGACACAGAGAGAGAGGGACAGAGAGAGAGGGACAGAGAGAGAAAGGGACAGAGAGACAGAGCGAGAGAGAAGGGGGCAGAGAGAGAGGCAGAGAGAGAGGGACAGAGAGAGAGGGACACAGTGTGAGAGAGAGGGACACAGAGAGAGGGACAGAGAGACACAGAGAGAGAGAGACAGAGAGATAGAGGGACAGAGAGAGAGAGGGACAGAGAAATAGAGCAAGAGAGAGGGGGACAGAGAAAGAGAGGGACAGAGAGGTACAGAGAGAGAGGGACAGAGAGAGAGGGACACAGTGAGAGAGAGAGGGACAGAGAGACACACAGAGGGAGGAACAGAGAGAGACGGACAGAGAAACAGAGCGAGAGAGAGGGACAGAGAGAGAGAGAGGGACAGAGATAGAGGGACACAGAGAGAGAGTGACAGAGAGAGAGGGGAGGGACAGAGAGACACAGAGAGAGAGGGACAGAGAGAGAGAGGAACAGACAGAGAGCGGGATAGACAGAGAGAGGGACAGAGAGAGAGAGAGAGGGACACAGTGAGAGAGAGTGGGACACAGAGGGAGAGAGAGGGACATAGAGACATAGAGAGAGAAGGACAGAGAGAGAGGGACAGAGAGAGAAAGGGACAGAGAGACAGAGCGGGAGAGAGGGGGACAGAGAGAGAGACACAGTGTGAGAGAGAGGGACACAGAGAGAGGGACAGAGAGACACATAGAGAGAGGGACACACAGAGACAGAGAGATAGAGGGACAGAGGGAGAGAGGGACAGAGAAACAGAGCGAGAGAGAGGAGGACAGAGAGAGAGAGGGACAGAGAGAGAGGGACACAGTGAGAGAGAGAGGGACACAGTGAGACAGAGAAGGTCAGAGAAACAGAGAGAGAGAGAGACAGAGACAGAGAGAAGGACACAGAGAGAGAGAGGGGACCAAGAGAGAGAGAGCGAGGGAGGGACAGACAGAGAGGGACAGAGAGAGAGGGGGACAGAGAGAAAGGGACAGAAAGAGTGGGACACAGAGAAAGAGGGACACAGAGAGAGAGGGAAACAGAGAGAGAGGGACACAGTTTGAGAGAGAGGGACACGGAGAGAGAGAGAGAGAGGGAGGGACAGAGAGACACACAGTGAGAAGGACAGAGCGACAGAGAGATAGAGGGACAGAGAGAGAGAGAGGGACAGAGAAACAGAGCGAGAGAGGGGGGGACAGAGAGAGAGAGGGACAGAGAGAGAGGGACACAGTGAGAGGGACAGAGAGACACACAGATAGACGGACAGAGAGACAGAGGGACAGAGAAAGGGACACAGTGAGAGAGAGAGAGACATAGAGAGAGAGGGGGGTACAGAGAGACACAGAGAGAGAGAGGGACAGAGAGAGAGAGGGACAGACAGAATGTGGAACAGACAGAGCGAGGGACAGAGAGAGAGGGACACAGTGAGGGAGAGAGGGACACAGAGAGACAGGGACAGAGAGAGAAGGACAGAGAGAGAAAGGGACAGAGAAGGACACAGAGAGAGACAGAGTGACAGAGAGACAGAGAGAGAAGACAGAGAGACAGAGAGAGAGAGGGACAGGGAGGGGGAGGGACAGAGAGACAGAGCGAGTGAGAGGGAGACAGAGAGAGGGGCAGAGAGAGAGAGAAAGGGACACAGTGTGAGAGAGAGGGACACAGTAAGAGAGAGAGGGACAGAGAGACACACAGTGAGAGGGACAGAGATGGACAGACAGAGAGAGAGAGAGACAGAGAGAGAGGGACACAGTGAGAGAGAAGGACACAGAGAGAGAGAGTGACAGAGAGACAGAGAGAGAAGGACAGAGAGACAGAGAGAGAGAGAGGGAGAGGGAGGAAGTGGGACAGAGAGACAGAGCGAGAGAGGGGGGGACAGAGAGAGAGAGGGGCAGATAGAGAGAGGGACACAGTGAGAGAGAGGGACAGAGAGAGAGGGGGACAGAGAGGCACAGAGAGAGGGGGACAGAGAGACACAGAGAGAGAGACACAGAGAGAGAGGGACAGAGACACAGAGAGAGGGACAGAGAGAGATGGACACAGAGACAGAGAGAGGGGAGACACAGTGAGAGAGAGAGGGACACAGTGAGAGAGAGGGACAGAGAGACACAGAGAGAGAGAAGGTCAGAGAGACAGAGACAGAGAGGGACAGAGAGACAGAGGGACAGAGAGACACACACACAGAGGGACAGAGAGACAGAGTGAGAGTCGGACAGAGAGACAGAGGGACGGAGAGAGAGAGAGAGAGAGGGAGACAGAGAGAGAGGGTGGGACAGAGACCGAGAGACAGAAAGAGAGAGGGACAGAGAGAGAGAGGGACATAGAAAGAGCGAGAGAGGGACTGAGAGACAGACAGAGGGACAGAGAGGGAGGGAGAACGAGATAGGTGCTGAGGGACAGAGAGAGAGGGACACGGGGGGCAGAGTGACAGAGAGAGAGGGACAGAAAGACAGAGAGAGAGAGGAGCAGAAAGACAGCGGGACAGAGAGAGAGGGTGTCAGAGACAGAGACAGAGGGGGACACAGAGAGAGCGAGAGTGCGACAGAGAGAGAGAGGGACAGAGAAACAGAGCGATAGAGAGAGGGACAGAAAGACAGAGAGAGAGAGTGGGACAGAGCGAGGGACAGAGAGACAGAGGGACTGATAAAGAGAGGGGGACTGAGAGACAGAGAGAGAGGGACACAGAGAGCGAGAGTGACACAGAGAGAGAGAGGGACAGAGAGACAGAGAGTGAGAGAGGGACAGAAAGACTGAGAAAGAGAGTGGGACAGAGAGAGATGGACAGAGACACAGAGGGACGGAGAGAGAGAGGGGGACAGAGAGACAGAGAGAGAGACAGAGACAGAGAGAAGGACACAGAGAGAGGGGACAGAGAGAGAGCGAGGGAGGGACAGACAGAGAGGTACAAAGAGACAGAGGGACAGACAGAGAGAGACAGAAAGACAGAGAGATAGAGGGACAGAAAGACAGAGACAGAGAGAGACAGATAGACTGAGGAACAGAGAGACTGAGGGACAGAGAGAGGGAGGGGTACAAAGAGACAGGGGGGGGGGACAGAGAGAGAGAGAGACAGAGACAGAGAGGGACGAGAGAGAGACGGACACAGAGAGAGAGGGACAGAGAGAGGGACACAGAGAGAGAGGGTCACACAGAGAGAGGGGCACAGAGAGAGGGGGTCAGAGAGGGAGAGAGAGGGACACAAAGAGAGAGGGACACTCAGACAGAGGGATACACAGAGAAGGGGACAGAGAGAGAGAGTGGGGTTGGGGACCGAGACAGAGAGAGGGACAGAGAGCGAGAGGGACAGAGAGAGAGGGACATAGTGTTAGAGAGAAGGACACACAGAGAGAAAGAGGGAGGGACACAGAGACAGAGGGACAGATAGAGAGGGACAGAGCGCGAGAGACAGAGAGAGAGAGGGACAGAGAGACAGAGAGGGAGAGTGTGACACAGAGAGAGAGGGGGAGATAGAGAGAGAGGGACAGAGAGATAGAGACGGTCACAGAGAGAGACGTGGCCACAGAGAGAGAGTGACAGAAAGAGAGAGGGAAACACAGAGAGAGAGGGACACAGAGAGAGAGAGTGACACAGAGAGAGAGGGACACAGAGAGAGAGGGACAGAGAGTGGGGGACAGAGAGAGAGAGGGACAGAGAGAGAGAGATGGAGAAAAAAGGGACAGAGAGAGGGACAGAGAGAGGGACACAGTGAGAGAGGGACAGAGAGAGAGGGACACAGTGAGAGAGTGACAGAGAGAGAGTGGAGGGACAGAGAGAGACACAGAGAGAGAGGGACAGAGAGACAGAGGAACAGACAGAGAGCGGGATAGACAGAGAGAGGGACAGAGATAGAGAGAGAGAGGGACACAGTGAGAGAGAGTGGGACACAGAGGGAGAGAGAGGGACAGAGAGACACAGAGAGAGAGGGGCAGAGAGAGAGGGACAGAGAGAGAGGGACAGAGAGAGAAAGGGACAGAGAGACAGAGCGGGAGAGAGGGGGACAGAGAGAGAGACACAGTGTGAGAGAGAGGGACACAGAGAGAGGGACAGAGAGACACATAGAGAGAGGGACACACAGAGACATAGAGATAGAGGGACAGAGGGAGAGAGGGACAGAGAAACAGAGCGAGAGAGAGGGGGACAGAGAGAGAGAGGGACAGAGAGAGAGGGACACAGTGAGAGAAAGAGGGACACAGTGAGAGAGAGAAGGTCAGAGAAACAGAGAGAGAGAGAGACAGAGACAGAGAGAAGGACACAGAGAGAGAGAGAGGGGACCAAGAGAGAGAGAGCGAGGGAGGGACAGACAGAGAGGGACAGAGAGAGAGGGGGACAGAGAGAAAGGGACAGAAAGAGAGGGACACAGAGAAAGAGGGACACAGAGAGAGAGGGATACAGAGAGAGAGGGACACAGTTTGAGAGAGAGGGACACGGAGAGAGAGAGAGGGGGAGGGACAGAGAGAGAGGGACACAGTGAGGGAGAGAGGTACACAGAGGGAGAGAGAGCGACAGAGAGACACAGAGCGAGAGGGACAGAGAGAGAGGGACAGAGAGAGAAAGGAACAGAGAGACAGAGCGAGAGAGAAGGGGGCAGAGAGAGAGGCAGAGAGAGAGGGACAGAGAGAGAGGGACACAGTGTGAGAGAGAGGGACACAGAGAGAGGGACAGAGAGACACAGAGAGAGAGAGACAGAGAGATAGAGGGACAGAGAGAGAGAGGGACAGAGAAATAGAGCAAGAGAGAGGGGGACAGAGAAAGAGAGGGACAGAGAGGTACAGAGAGAGAGGGACAGAGAGAGAAGGACACAGTGAGAGAGAGAGGGACAGAGAGACACACAGAGGGAGGAACAGAGAGAGACGGACAGAGAAACAGAGCGAGAGAGAGGGACAGAGAGAGAGAGAGGGACAGCGATAGAGGGACACAGAGAGAGAGTGACAGAGAGAGAGGGGAGGGACAGAGAGACACAGAGAGAGAGAGGGACAGAGAGAGAGAGAGGAACAGACAGAGAGCGGGATAGACAGAGAGAGGGACAGAGAGAGAGAGAGAGGGACACAGTGAGAGAGAGTGGGACACAGAGGGAGAGAGAGGGACAGAGAGACATAGAGAGAGAGGGACAGAGAGAGAGGGACAGAGAGAGAAAGAGACAGAGAGACAGAGCGGGAGAGAGGGGGACAGAGAGAGAGACACAGTGTGAGAGAGAGGGACACAGAGAGAGGGACAGAGAGACACATAGAGAGAGGGACACACAGAGACAGAGAGATAGAGGGACAGAGGGAGAGAGGGACAGAGAAACAGAGCGAGAGAGAGGGGGACAGAGAGAGAGAGGGACAGAGAGAGAGGGACACAGTGAGAGAGAGGGACACAGTGAGAGAGAGAAGGTCAGAGAAACAGAGAGAGAGAGAGAGACAGAGACAGAGAGAAGGACACAGAGAGAGAGAGGGGACCAAGAGAAAGAGCGAGGGAGGGACAGACAGAGAGGGACAGAGAGAGAGGGGGACAGAGAGAAAGGGACAGAAAGAGTGGGACACAGAGAAAGAGGGACACAGAGAGAGAGGGAAACAGAGAGAGAGGGACACAGTTTGAGAGAGAGGGACACGGAGAGAGAGAGAGAGAGGGAGGGACAGAGAGACACACAGTGAGAAGGACAGAGCGACAGAGAGATAGAGGGACAGAGAGAGAGAGAGGGACAGAGAAACAGAGCGAGAGAGAGGGGGACAGAGAGAGAGAGGGACAGAGAGAGAGGGACACAGTGAGAGGGACAGAGAGACACACAGATAGACGGACAGAGAGACAGAGGGACAGAGAAAGGGACACAGTGAGAGAGAGAGAGACATAGAGAGAGAGGGGGGTACAGAGAGACACAGAGAGAGAGAGGGACAGAGAGAGAGAGGGACAGACAGAATGTGGAACAGACAGAGCGAGGGACAGAGAGAGAGGGACACAGTGAGGGAGAGAGGGACACAGAGAGACAGGGACAGAGAGAGAAGGACAGAGAGAGAAAGGGACAGTGTGAGAGAGAGGGACACAGGAAGAGAGAGAGGGACAGAGAGACACACAGTGAGAGGGACAGAGATGGACAGACAGAGAGAGAGAGACAGAGAGAGAGGGACACAGTGAGAGAGAAGGACACAGAGAGAGAGAGTGACAGAGAGACAGAGAGAGAAGGACAGAGAGACAGAGAGAGAGAGAGGGAGAGGGAGGAAGTGGGACAGAGAGACAGAGCGAGAGAGGGGGGGACAGAGAGAGAGAGGGGCAGATAGAGAGAGGGACACAGTGAGAGAGAGGGACAGAGAGAGGGGGGACAGAGAGGCACAGAGAGAGGGGGACAGAGAGACACAGAGAGAGAGACACAGAGAGAGAGGGACAGAGACACAGAGAGAGGGACAGAGAGAGATGGACACAGAGACAGAGAGAGGGGAGACACAGTGAGAGAGAGGGACAGAGAGACACAGAGAGAGAGAAGGTCAGAGAGACAGAGACAGAGAGGGACAGAGAGACAGAGGGACAGAGAGACACACACACAGAGGGACAGAGAGACAGAGTGAGAGTCGGACAGAGAGACAGAGGGACGGAGAGAGAGAGAGAGGGAGACAGAGAGAGAGGGTGGGACAGAGACCGAGAGACAGAAAGAGAGAGGGACAGAGAGAGAGAGGGACATAGAAAGAGCGAGAGAGGGACTGAGAGACAGACAGAGGGACAGAGAGGGAGGGAGAACGAGATAGGTGCTGAGGGACAGAGAGAGAGGGACACGGGGGGCAGAGTGACAGAGAGAGAGAGAGACAGAAAGACAGAGAGAGAGAGGGACAGAAAGACAGCGGGACAGAGAGAGAGGGTGTCAGAGACAGAGACAGAGGGGGACACAGAGAGAGCGAGAGTGCGACAGAGAGAGAGAGGGACAGAGAAACAGAGAGATAGAGAGAGGGACAGAAAGACAGAGAGAGAGAGAGTGGGACAGAGCGAGGGACAGAGAGACAGAGGGACTGATAAAGAGAGGGGGACTGAGAGACAGAGAGAGAGGGACACAGAGAGCGAGAGTGACACAGAGAGAGAGAGGGACAGAGAGACAGAGAGTGAGAGAGGGACAGAAAGACTGAGAAAGAGAGTGGGACAGAGAGAGATGGACAGAGACACAGAGGGACGGAGAGAGAGAGGGGGACAGAGAGACAGAGAGAGAGACAGAGACAGAGAGAAGGACACAGAGAGAGGGGACAGAGAGAGAGCGAGGGAGGGACAGACAGAGAGGTACAAAGAGACAGAGGGACAGACAGAGAGAGACAGAAAGACAGAGAGATAGAGGGACAGAAAGACAGAGACAGAGAGAGACAGATAGACTGAGGAACAGAGAGACTGAGGGACAGAGAGAGGGAGGGGTACAAAGAGACAGAGGGGGGGGGGACAGAGAGAGAGAGAGACAGAGACAGAGAGGGACGAGAGAGAGACGGACACAGAGAGAGAGGGACAGAGAGAGGGAAAGAGAGAGAGTGACACAGAGAGAGAGAGAGAGGGGGACAGAGAGACAGAGGGACACAGAGAGCGAGAGCGGGACAGAGAGGGACAGAGAGAGAGGGACGGAGAGAGAGGGACACAGTGAGAGAGAGAGGGACACAGAGAGAGGGACAGAGAGACACACAGAGAGAGGAACAGAGAGACAGAGAGATAGGGACAGAGAGAGAGACAGACAGAGAAACAGAGCGAGAGAGAGGCGGACAGAGAGAGAGAGAGGGACAGAGAGAGAGGGACACAGTGAGAGAGAGAGAGAGAGAGGCAGAGAGAGAGAGGGTGGACAGAGAGACACACAGAGAGAGGGACAGAGAGAGAGAGAGAAAGAGGGACAGACAGATAGTGGGACGGACAGAGAGAGGGACACAGTGAGAGAGAGAGGGACACAGAGGGAGAGAGAGGGACAGAGAGACATAGAGAGAGATGGACAGAGAGAGAGGGACAAAGAGAGAAAGGGACAGAGAGACAGAGCGAGAGAGGGGGGACAGAGAGAGGGGCAGAGAGAGAGAGGGACAGAGTGTGAGAGAGAGGAACACAGAGAGAGGGACAGAGAGACACACAGAGAGAGGGACAGAGAGACAGAGAGATAGAGGGACAGAGAGAGAGGGACAGAGAGACAGAGGGACACAGTGAGAGAGAGAGGGACACAGAGAGATAGAGGGTCACAGAGAGAGTGGGACAGAGAGAGAGAGGGATACACAGAGAGGGGGACAGAGGTGGGGGGGTGCAACCGAGAGAGAGAGAGAGGGACAGAGAGAGAGAGGGGCAGAGAGAGAGAGAGAGAGAGGGACAGAGAGGGACAGAGAGAGGAACAGAAAGAGAGAGAGGGACACACAGAGAGAGGGATACACAGAGAGAGGGACAGAGAGAGAGCGAGGGGGACCGAGAGAGAGAGACACACACACACACAGAGGGACAGAGAGACAGAGAGATAGAGGGACAGAGAGAGAGGGACAGAGAGAGAGAGGGACACAGTGAGAGAGAGAGGGACACAGAGAGATAGAGGGTCACAGAGAGAGAGGGACAGAGAGAGAGAGGGATACACAGAGAGAGGGACAGAGGGGGGAACTGAGAGAGAGAGAGGGACAGAGAGAGAGAGGGGCAGAGAGAGAGAGCGAGAGGGACAGAGAGGGACAGAGAGAGGAACAGAAAGAGAGAGAGGGACACAGAGAGAGAGAGAGATACACAGAGAGAGGGACAGAAAAAGAGAGGGACACAGAGAGAGAGAGAGAGAGAGCGGGACACAGAGAGATAGAGGGACACAGAAAGAGAGGGACACAGAGACAGAGGGACAGAGAGACAGAGACAGAGAAAAAAGGGACAGAGAAAGGGACAGAGAGAGAGGGACACAGTGAGAGAGAGGGACAAAGAGAGAGAGGTACACAAAGAGAGAGAGGGACACAGAGACAGAGGGACACAGAGAGAGCAAGAGAGGGTCAGATAGAGAGAGGGACACTGAGAGAGAGATGGACACGGAGACAGAGAGGGACAGAGAGACACAGAGAGAGATGGACAGAGATAGAGAGGGACAGAGAGTCAGAGAGAGGGACAGAGAGAGAGGGGGACACAGTGAGAGAGAGTGGGACACACACACACAGAGACAGAGAGACAGAGAGAGGGACAGAGAAATAGAGACGGTCACAGAGAGAGAAGAGAACAGAGAGAGGGACACAGAGAGAGATGGACAGAGAGGGGGGACAGAAAGATAGAGGGGGACAGAGAGAGAGAGACAGAGAGAGAGTGACACACAGAGAGAGAGGGACACAGAGACAGAGGGACACAGAGAGCGAGAGAGGGACAGAGAGGGACAGAGAGAGAGGGACAGAGAGAGAGGGACACAGTGAGAGAGAGAGGGACACAGAGAGAGGGACAGAGAGACACACACAGAGAGGAACAGAGTGACAGAGAAATCGAGGGACACAGAGAGAGACGGACAGAGAAACAGAGCGAGAGAGAGGGGGACAGAGAGAGAGAGAGGGACAGAGAGAGGGGGACACAGTGAGAGAGAGAGAGAGACAGAGAGAGAGGGTGGACAGAGAGACACAGAGAGAGAGGGTCAGAGAGAGAGTGGGACAGACAGAGAGAGGGACAGTGAGAGAGAGGGACACAGTGAGAGAGAGAGGGACACAGAGGGAGAGAGAGCGACAGAGAGACACAGAGAGAGAGGGACAGAGAGAGAGGGACAGAGAGAGAAAGGGACAGAGAGACAGAGCGAGAGAGAAGGGGGCAGAGAGAGAGGCAGAGAGAGAGGGACAGAGAGAGAGGGACACAGTGTGAGAGAGAGGGACACAGAGAGAGGGACAGAGAGACACAGAGAGAGAGAGACAGAGAGATAGAGGGACAGAGAGAGAGAGGGACAGAGAAATAGAGCAAGAGAGAGGGGGACAGAGAAAGAGAGGGACAGAGAGGTACAGAGAGAGAGGGACAGAGAGAGAGGGACACAGTGAGAGAGAGAGGGACAGAGAGACACACAGAGGGAGGAATAGAGAGAGACGGATAGAGAAACAGAGCGAGAGAGAGGGACAGAGAGAGAGAGAGGGACAGAGATAGAGGGACACAGAGAGAGAGTGACAGAGAGAGAGGGGAGGGACAGAGAGACACAGAGAGAGAGGGACAGAGAGAGAGAGGAACAGACAGAGAGCGGGATAGACAGAGAGAGGGACAGAGAGAGAGAGAGAGGGACACAGTGAGAGAGAGTGGGACACAGAGGGAGAGAGAGGGACAGAGAGACATAGAGAGAGAGGGACAGAGAGAGAGGGACAGAGAGAGAAAGGGACAGAGAGACAGAGCGGGAGAGAGGGGGACAGAGAGAGAGACACAGTGTGAGAGAGAGGGACACAGAGAGAGGGACAGAGAGACACATAGAGAGAGGGACACACAGAGACAGAGAGATAGAGGGACAGAGGGTGAGAAGGACAGAGAAACAGAGCGAGAGAGAGGGGGACAGAGAGAGAGAGGGACAGAGAGAGAGGGACACAGTGAGAGAGAGAGGGACACAGTGAGACAGAGAAGGTCAGAGAAACAGAGAGAGAGAGAGACAGAGACAGAGAGAAGGACACAGAGAGAGAGAGGGGACCAAGAGAGAGAGAGCGAGGGAGGGACAGACAGAGAGGGACAGAGAGAGAGGGGGACAGAGTGAAAGGGACAGAAAGAGTGGGACACAGAGAAAGAGGGACACAGAGAGTGAGGGAAACAGAGAGAGGGGGACACAGTTTGAGAGAGAGGGACACGGAGAGAGAGAGAGAGAGGGAGGGACAGAGAGACACACAGTGAGAAGGACAGAGCGACAGAGAGATAGAGGGACAGAGAGAGAGAGAGGGACAGAGAAACAGAGCGAGAGAGAGGGGGACAGAGAGAGAGAGAGGGACAGAGAGAGAGGGACACAGTGAGAGGGACAGAGAGACACACAGATAGACGGACAGAGAGACAGAGGGACAGAGAAAGGGACACAGTGAGAGAGAGAGAGACATAGAGAGAGAGGGGGGTACAGAGAGACACAGAGAGAGAGAGGGACAGACAGAATGTGGAACAGACAGAGCGAGGGACAGAGAGAGAGGGACACAGTGAGGGAGAGAGGGACACAGAGAGACAGGGACAGAGAGAGAAGGACAGAGAGAGAAAGGGACAGAGAAGGACACAGAGAGAGACAGAGTGACAGAGAGACAGAGAGAGAAGACAGAGAGACAGAGAGAGAGAGGGACAGGGAGGGGGAGGGACAGAGAGACAGAGCGAGTGAGAGGGAGACAGAGAGAGAGGGCAGAGAGAGAGAGAAAGGGACACAGTGTGAGAGAGAGGGACACAGTAAGAGAGAGAGGGACAGAGAGACACACAGTGAGAGGGACAGAGATGGACAGACAGAGAGAGAGAGAGACAGAGAGAGAGGGACACAGTGAGAGAGAAGGACACAGAGAGAGAGAGTGACAGAGAGACAGAGAGAGAAGGACAGAGAGACAGAGAGAGAGAGAGGGAGAGGGAGGAAGTGGGACAGAGAGACAGAGCGAGAGAGGGGGGACAGAGAGAGAGAGGGGCAGATAGAGAGAGGGACACAGTGAGAGAGAGGGACAGAGAGAGAGGGGGACAGAGAGGCACAGAGAGAGGGGGACAGAGAGACACAGAGAGAGAGACACAGAGAGAGAGGGACAGAGACACAGAGAGAGGGACACAGAGAGAGAGACACAGAGAGAGAGGGACAGAGACACAGAGAGAGGGACAGAGAGAGATGGACACAGAGACAGAGAGAGGGGAGACACAGTGAGAGAGAGGGACAGAGAGACACAGAGAGAGAGAAGGTCAGAGAGACAGAGACAGAGAGGGACAGAGAGAGAGAGGGACAGAGAGACACACACACAGAGGGACAGAGAGACAGAGTGAGAGTCGGACAGAGAGACAGAGGGACGGAGAGAGAGAGAGAGGGAGACAGAGAGAGAGGGTGGGACAGAGACCGAGAGACAGAAAGAGAGAGGGACAGAGAGAGAGAGGGACATAGAAAGAGCGAGAGAGGGACTGAGAGACAGACAGAGGGACAGAGAGGGAGGGAGAACGAGATAGGTGCTGAGGGACAGAGAGAGAGGGACACGGGGGGGCAGAGTGACAGAGAGAGAGAGGGACAGAAAGACAGAGAGAGAGAGGAGCAGAAAGACAGCGGGACAGAGAGAGAGGGTGTCAGAGACAGAGACAGAGGGGGACACAGAGAGAGCGAGAGTGCGACAGAGAGAGAGGGGGACAGAGAAACAGAGAGATAGAGAGAGGGACAGAAAGACAGAGAGAGAGAGAGTGGGACAGAGCGAGGGACAGAGAGACAGAGGGACTGATAAAGAGAGGGGGACTGAGAGACAGAGAGAGAGGGACACAGAGAGCGAGAGTGACACAGAGAGAGAGAGGGACAGAGAGACAGAGAGTGAGAGAGGGACAGAAAGACTGAGAAAGAGAGTGGGACAGAGAGAGATGGACAGAGACACAGAGGGACGGAGAGAGAGAGGGGGACAGAGAGACAGAGAGAGAGACAGAGACAGAGAGAAGGACACAGAGAGAGGGGACAGAGAGAGAGCGAGGGAGGGACAGACAGAGAGGTACAAAGAGACAGAGGGACAGACAGAGAGAGACAGAAAGACAGAGAGATAGAGGGACAGAAAGACAGAGACAGAGAGAGACAGATAGACTGAGGAACAGAGAGACTGAGGGACAGAGAGAGGGAGGGGTACAAAGAGACGGAGGGGGGGGACAGAGAGAGAGAGAGACAGAGACAGAGAGGGACGAGAGAGAGACGGACACAGAGAGAGAGGGACAGAGAGAGGGACACAGAGAGAGAGGGTCACACAGAGAGAGGGACACAGAGAGAGGGGGACAGAGAGGGAGAGAGAGGGACACAAAGAGAGAGGGACACTCAGACAGAGGGATACACAGAGAAAGGGACAGAGAGAGAGAGTGGGGTTGGGGACCGAGACAGAGAGAGGGACAGAGAGCGAGAGGGACAGAGAGAGAGGGACATAGTGTTAGAGAGAAGGACACACAGAGAGAAAGAGGGAGGGACACAGAGACAGAGGGACAGATAGAGAGGGACAGAGCGCGAGAGACAGAGAGAGAGAGGGACAGAGAGACAGAGAGGGAGAGTGTGACACACAGAGAGAGGGGGAGATAGAGAGAGAGGGACAGAGAGATAGAGACGGTCACAGAGAGAGACGTGGCCACAGAGAGAGAGTGACAGAAAGAGAGAGGGAAACACAGAGAGAGAGGGACACAGAGAGAGAGAGAGGGACACAGAGAGAGGGACACAGAGAGAGAGGGACAGAGAGTGGGGGACAGAGAGAGAGAGGGACAGAGAGAGAGAGATGGAGAAAAAAGGGACAGAGAGAGGGACAGAGAGAGGGACACAGTGAGAGAGGGACAGACAGAGAGGGACACAGTGAGAGAGAAAGGGACAGAGAGACACACAGAGGGAGGAACAGAGAGAGACGGACAGAGAAACAGAGCGAGAGAGAGGGACAGAGAGAGAGAGAGGGACAGAGATAGAGGGACACAGAGATAGAGTGACAGAGAGAGAGTGGAGGGACAGAGAGACACAGAGAGAGAGGGACAGAGAGAGAGAGGAACAGACAGAGAGCGGGATAGACAGAGAGAGGGACAGAGAGAGAGAGAGAGGGACACAGTGAGAGAGAGTGGGACACAGAGGGAGAGAGAGGGACAGAGAGACACAGAGAGAGAGGGACAGAGAGAGAGGGACAGAGAGAGAAAGAGACAGAGAGACAGAGCGGGGGAGAGGGGGACAGAGAGAGAGGGGCAGAGAGAGAGGGGGACACAGTGTGAGAGAGAGGGACACAGAGAGAGGGACAGAGAGACACATAGAGAGAGGGACACACAGAGACAGAGAGATAGAGGGACAGAGGGAGAGAGGGACAGAGAAACAGAGCGAGAGAGGGGGACAGAGAGAGAGAGGGACAGAGAGAGAGGGACACAGTGAGAGAGAGAGGGACACAGTGAGAGAGAGAAGGTCAGAGAAACAGAGAGAGAGAGAGAGACAGAGACAGAGAGAAGGACACACAGAGAGAGAGAGAGGGGACCAAGAGAGAGAGAGCGAGGGAGGGACAGACAGAGAGGGACAGAGAGAGAGGGGGACAGAGAGAAAGGGACAGAAAGAGAGGGACACAGAGAAAGAGGGACACAGAGAGAGAGGGATACAGAGAAAGAGGGACACAGTTTGAGAGAGAGGGACACGGAGAGAGAGAGAGGGGGAGGGACAGAGAGACACACAGTGAGAGGGACAGAGCGACAGAGAGATAGAGGGACAGAGAGAGAGAGAGGGACAGAGAAACAGAGCGAGAGAGAGGGGGACAGAGAGAGAGAGGGACAGGGAGAGAGGGACACAGTGAGAGGGACAGAGAGACACACAGATAGACGGACAGAGAGACAGAGAGAGAGAGGGACAGAGAGAGGGACACAGTGAGAGAGAGAGACATAGAGAGAGAGGGGTGGGTACAGAGAGAGACAGAGAGAGAGGGACAGAGAGATAGAGGGACAGACAGAGTGTGGCACAGACAGAGCGAGGGACAGAGAGAGAGAGGGACACAGTGAGGGAGAGAGGGACAAAGAGGGAGAGAGAGCGACAGAGAGACACAGAGAGAGAGGGACAGAGAGAGAGGGACAGAGAGAGCAAGGGACAGAGAGACAGAGCGAGAGAGAAGGGGGCAGAGAGAGAGGCAGAGAGAGAGGGACAGAGAGAGAGGGTCACAGTGTGAGAGAGAGGGACACAGAGAGAGGGACAGAGAGACACAGAGAGAGAGAGACAGAGAGATAGAGGGACAGAGAGAGAGAGGGACAGAGAAATAGAGCAAGAGAGAGGGGGACAGAGAAAGAGAGGGACAGAGAGGTACAGAGAGAGAGGGACAGAGAGAGAGGGACACAGTGAGAGAGAGAGGGACAGAGAGACACACAGAGGGAGGAACAGAGAGAGACGGACAGAGAAACAGAGCGAGAGAGAGGGACAGAGAGAGAGAGAGGGACAGCGATAGAGGGACACAGAGAGAGAGTGACAGAGAGAGAGGGGAGGGACAGAGAGACACAGAGAGAGAGGGACAGAGAGAGAGAGGAACAGACAGAGAGCGGGATAGACAGAGAGAGGGACAGAGAGAGAGAGAGAGGGACACAGTGAGAGAGAGTGGGACACAGAGGGAGAGAGAGGGACAGAGAGACATAGAGAGAGAGGGACAGAGTGAGAGGGACAGAGAGAGAAAGGGACAGAGAGACAGAGCGGGAGAGAGGGGGACAGAGAGAGAGACACAGTGTGAGAGAGAGGGACACAGAGAGAGGGACAGAGAGACACATAGAGAGAGGGACACACAGAGACAGAGAGATAGAGGGACAGAGGGTGAGAGGGACAGAGAAACAGAGCGAGAGAGAGGGGGACAGAGAGAGAGAGGGACAGAGAGAGAGGGACACAGTGAGAGAGAGAGGGACACAGTGAGACAGAGAAGGTCAGAGAAACAGAGAGAGAGAGAGACAGAGACAGAGAGAAGGACACAGAGAGAGAGAGGGGACCAAGAGAGAGAGCGAGGGAGGGACAGACAGAGAGGGACAGAGAGAGAGGGGGACAGAGAGAAAGGGACAGAAAGAGTGGGACACAGAGAAAGAGGGACACAGAGAGAGAGGGAAACAGAGAGAGAGGGACACAGTTTGAGAGAGAGGGACACGGAGAGAGAGAGAGAGAGGGAGGGACAGAGAGACACACAGTGAGAAGGACAGAGCGACAGAGAGATAGAGGGACAGATAGAGAGAGAGGGACAGAGAAACAGAGCGAGAGAGAGGGGGACAGAGAGAGAGAGGGACAGAGAGAGAGGGACACAGTGAGAGGGACAGAGAGACACACAGATAGACGGACAGAGAGACAGAGGGACAGAGAAAGGGACACAGTGAGAGAGAGAGAGACATAGAGAGAGAGGGGGGTACAGAGAGACACAGAGAGAGAGAGGGACAGAGAGAGAGAGGGACAGACAGAATGTGGAACAGACAGAGCGAGGGACAGAGAGAGAGGGACACAGTGAGGGAGAGAGGGACACAGAGAGACAGGGACAGAGAGAGAAGGACAGAGAGAGAAAGGGACAGAGAAGGACACAGAGAGAGACAGAGTGACAGAGAGACAGAGAGAGAAGACAGAGAGACAGAGAGAGAGAGGGACAGGGAGGGGGAGGGACAGAGAGACAGAGCGAGTGAGAGGGAGACAGAGAGAGAGGGGCAGAGAGAGAGAGAAAGGGACACAGTGTGAGAGAGAGGGACACAGTAAGAGAGAGAGGGACAGAGAGACACACAGTGAGAGGGACAGAGATGGACAGACAGAGAGAGAGAGAGACAGAGAGAGAGGGACACAGTGAGAGAGAAGGACACAGAGAGAGAGAGTGACAGAGAGACAGAGAGAGAAGGACAGAGAGACAGAGAGAGAGACAGAGGGAGAGGGAGGAAGTGGGACAGAGAGACAGAGCGAGAGAGGGGGGGACAGAGAGAGAGAGGGGCAGATAGAGAGAGGGACACAGTGAGAGAGAGGGACAGAGAGAGAGGGGGACAGAGAGGCACAGAGAGAGGGGGACAGAGAGACAGAGAGAGAGAGACACAGAGAGAGAGGGACAGAGACACAGAGAGAGGGACAGAGAGAGATGGACACAGAGACAGAGAGAGGGGAGACACAGTGAGAGAGAGAGGGACACAGTGAGAGAGAGGGACAGAGAGACACAGAGAGAGAGAAGGTCAGAGAGACAGAGACAGAGAGGGACAGAGAGACAGAGGGACAGAGAGACACACACACAGAGGGACAGAGAGACAGAGTGAGAGTCGGACAGAGAGACAGAGGGACGGAGAGAGAGAGAGAGGGAGACAGAGAGAGAGGGTGAGACAGAGACCGAGAGACAGAAAGAGAGAGGGACAGAGAGAGAGAGGGACATAGAAAGAGCGAGAGAGGGACTGAGAGACAGACAGAGGGACAGAGAGGGAGGGAGAACGAGATAGGTGCTGAGGGACAGAGAGAGAGGGACACGGGGGGCAGAGTGACAGAGAGAGAGAGGGACAGAAAGACAGAGAGAGAGAGGAGCAGAAAGACAGCGGGACAGAGAGAGAGGGTGTCAGAGACAGAGACAGAGGGGGACACAGAGAGAGCGAGAGTGCGACAGAGAGAGAGAGGGACAGAGAAACAGAGAGATAGAGAGAGGGACAGAAAGACAGAGAGAGAGAGAGTGGGACAGAGCGAGGGACAGAGAGACAGAGGGACTGATAAAGAGAGGGGGACTGAGAGACAGAGAGAGAGGGACACAGAGAGCGAGAGTGACACAGAGAGAGAGAGGGACAGAGAGACAGAGAGTGAGAGAGGGACAGAAAGACTGAGAAAGAGAGTGGGACAGAGAGAGATGGACAGAGACACAGAGGGACGGAGAGAGAGAGGGGGACAGAGAGACAGAGAGAGAGACAGAGACAGAGAGAAGGACACAGAGAGAGGGGACAGAGAGAGAGCGAGGGAGGGACAGACAGAGAGGTACAAAGAGACAGAGGGACAGACAGAGAGAGACAGAAAGACAGAGAGATAGAGGGACAGAAAGACAGAGACAAGAGAGAGACAGATAGACTGAGGAACAGAGAGACTGAGGGACAGAGAGAGGGAGGGGTACAAAGAGACAGAGGGGGGGGACAGAGAGAGAGAGAGACAGAGACAGAGAGGGACGAGAGAGAGACGGACACAGAGAGAGAGGGACAGAGAGAGGGACAGACAGAGAGGGACACAGTGAGAGAGAAAGGGACAGAGAGACACACAGAGGGAGGAACAGAGAGAGACGGACAGAGAAACAGAGCGAGAGAGAGGGACAGAGAGAGAGAGAGAGGGACAGAGATAGAGGGACACAGAGAGAGAGTGACAGAGAGAGAGTGGAGGGACAGAGAGACACAGAGAGAGAGGGACAGAGAGAGAGAGGAACAGACAGAGAGCGGGATAGACAGAGAGAGGGACAGAGAGAGAGAGAGAGGGACACAGTGAGAGAGAGTGGGACACAGAGGGAGAGAGAGGGACAGAGAGACACAGAGAGAGAGGGACAGAGAGAGAGGGACAGAGAGAGAAAGAGACAGAGAGACAGAGCGGGGGAGAGGGGGACAGAGCGAGAGGGGCAGAGAGAGAGAGGGACACAGTGAGAGAGAGAGGGACACAGTGAGAGAGAGAAGGTCAGAGAAACAGAGAGAGAGAGAGACAGAGACAGAGAGAAGGACGCAGAGAGAGAGAGAGAGGGGACCAAGAGAGAGAGAGCGAGGGAGGGACAGACAGAGAGGGACAGAGAGAGAGGGGGACAGAGAGAAAGGGACAGAAAGAGAGGGACACAGAGAAAGAGGGACACAGAGAGAGAGGGATACAGAGAGAGAGGGACACAGTTTGAGAGAGAGGGACACGGAGAGAGAGAGAGGGGGAGGGACAGAGAGACACACAGTGAGAGGGACAGAGCGACAGAGAGATAGAGGGACAGAGAGAGAGAGAGGGACAGAGAAACAGAGCGAGAGAGAGGGGGACAGAGAGAGAGAGGGACAGGGAGAGAGGGACACAGTGAGAGGGACAGAGAGACACACAGAGAGAGGGACAGAGAGACAGAGAGAGAGAGGGACAGAGAGAGGGACACAGTGAGAGAGAGAGACATAGAGAGAGAGGGGTGGGTACAGAGAGACACAGAGAGAGAGGGACAGAGAGATAGAGGGACAGACAGAGTGTGGAACAGACAGAGCGAGGGACAGAGAGAGAGAGGGACACAGTGAGGGAGAGAGGGACACAGAGAGACAGGGACAGAGAGAGAAGGACAGAGAGAGAAAGGGACAGAGAAGGACACAGAGAGAGACAGAGTGACAGAGAGACAGAGAGAGAGGACAGAGAGACAGAGAGAGAGAGGGACAGCGAGGGAGAGGGACAGAGAGACAGAGCGAGTGAGAGGGAGACAGAGAGAGAGGGGCAGAGAGAGAGAGAGAGAGAAAGGGACACAGTAAGAGAGAGAGGGACAGAGAGACACACAGTGAGAGGGACAGAGATGGACAGACAGAGAGAGAGAGAGAAAGAGAGAGAGGGACACAATGAGAGAGAAGGACACCGAGTGAGAGAGAGTGACAGAGACACAGAGAGAGAAGGACAGAGAGACAGAGAGAGAGAGAGGGACAGGGAGGAAGTGGGACAGAGAGACAGAGCGAGAGAGAGGGGGACAGAGAGAGAGGGGGGCAGAGAGAGAGAGGGGGGCAGAGAGAGAGAGGGACAGAGAGAGAGGGGGACAGAGAGGCACAGAGAGAGGGGGACAGAGAGACACAGAGAGAGAGGAACAGAGAGAGAGGGACAGAGACACATAGAGAGGGACAGAGAGAGATGGACATAGAGACAGAGAGAGGGGAGACACAGTGAGAGAGAGAGGGACACAGTGAGAGAGAGGGACAGAGAGACACAGAGAGAGAGAAGGTCAGAGAGACAGAGACAGAGAGGGACAGAGAGACAGAGGGACAGAGAGACACACACACAGAGGGACAGAGAGACAGAGTGAGAGTGGGACAGAGAGACAGAGGGACGGAGAGAGAGAGAGAGGGAGACAGAGAGAGAGGGTGGGACAGAGACCGAGAGACAGAAAGAGAGAGGGACAGAGAGAGAGAGAGGGACATAGAAAGAGCGAGAGAGGGACTGAGAGACAGACAGAGGGACAGAGAGGGAGGGAGAGCGAGATAGGGGCTGAGGGACAGAGAGAGAGGGACACGGGGGGCAGAGTGACAGAGAGAGAGAGGGACAGAAAGACAGAGAGAGAGAGGAACAGAGAGACAGCGGGACAGAGAGAGAGGGTGTCAGAGACAGAGAGAGAGGGGGACACAGAGAGAGCGAGAGTGCGACAGAGAGAGAGAGGGACAGAGAAACAGAGATAGAGAGAGGGACAGAAAGACAGAGAGAGAGAGAGTGGGACAGAGCGAGGGACAGAGAGACAGAGGGACTGATAGAGAGAGGGGGACTGAGAGACAGAGAGAGTGGGACACAGAGAGCGAGAGTGACACAGAGAGAGAGAGGGACAGAGAGACAGAGAGTGAGAGAGGGACAGAAAGACTGAGAAAAAGAGTGGGACAGAGAGAGAGATGGACAGAGACACAGAGGGACGGAGAGAGAGGGGGACAGAGAGACAGAGAGAGAGACAGAGACAGAGAGAAGGACACAGAGAGAGGGGACAGAGAGAGAGCGAGGGAGGGACAGACGGAGAGGTACAAAGAGACAGAGGGACACAGAGAGAGAGAGAGGGACAGACAGGGAGAGAGACAGAAAGACAGAGAGATAGAGGGACAGAAAGACAGAGACAGAGAGAGACAGATAGACTGAGGGACAGAGAGACTGAGGGACAGAGAGAGGGAGGGGGACAAAGAGACAGAGAGGGGGGGGACAGAGAGAGAGAGAGAGAGAGACAGAGACAGAGAGGGACGAGAGAGAGACGGACACAGAGAGAGAGGGACAGAGAGAGGGACACAGAGAGAGAGGGTCACACAGAGAGAGGGACAGAGAGAGAGGGACAGAGAGGGAGAGAGAGGGACACAGAGAGAGAGGGACACTCAGAGAGAGGGATACACAGAGAAAGGGACAGAGAGAGAGAGAAAGGGGGGGGGGTGGGGACCGAGACAGAGACAGGGACAGCGAGCGAGAGGGACAGAGAGAGAGAGGGACATAGTGTTAGAGAGAAGGACACACAGAGAGAAAGAGGGAGGGACACAGAGACAGAGGGACAGATAGAGAGGGACAGAGCGTGAGAGACAGAGACAGAGAGGGACAGAGAGACAGAGAGGGAGAGTGTGACACACAGAGAGAGAGGGAGATAGAGAGTTAGGGACAGAGAGATAGAGGCGGTCACAGAGAGAGAGGTGGCCACAGAGAGAGAGTGACAGAAAGAGAGAGGGAAACACAGAGAGAGAGGGACAGAGAGAGAGAGAGAGGGACACAGAGAGAGAGGGACACAGAGAGAGAGGGACAGAGAGTGGGGGACAGAGAGAGAGGGACAGAGAGAGTGAGAGATGGAGAAAAAAGGGACAGAGAGGGACAGAGAGAGGGACAGAGAGAGAGGGACAGAGAGAGAGGGAGGGTCACAGAGAGAGAGAGGGAAACAGAGAGGGAGACAGACACAGAGTGAGAAAGAGAGAGAAAAAGACAAAGAGAGAGGGACAGAGAGAAAGACAGAGAGAGAGTGGACACAGAGAGGTAGAGAGGGACAGAGAGAGAAAGAGACAGAGTGAGAAAGGGACAGGGAGAGATTGAGAGCGACAGAGACACTGAGAGGGACACAGAGAGAGTGACAGATAGACAGACAGAGAGAGGGGCGCAGAGAAAGTGACACAGAGAAAGAGCTAGGGACAGAGACAGAGAGACGGACACAGAGAGAGAGGGACAGAGAAAGAGGGACACAGACAGAGAGAGGGACAGGGACAGAGAGAGATCGAGAGAGAGATGAATACAGAGAGAGAGACGGACACAGAGAGAGGGACACAGAGAGAGTGACGGACAGAGAGAGAGTGAAGGACACAGAGAGAGGGACAGAGAGATCGAGGGGGGAGAGAGAGAGAGAGACGCAGAGAGAGAGGGGGACAGAGAGGGGGACTGAGAGACAGAGAGAGAGAGGGACAGAGAGATAGAGGGACAGGGAGAGAGTGTGGGATAGAGAGAGAAAGAGAGTGAGGGACAGAGAGAGTGAGGAACAGACAGAGAGAGGGACAGAGAGAGAGGGAGAGGGACACAGAGAGACAGAGGGACAGAGAGAGAGGTACAGAGAGACAGAGAGAGGGGCAGAGAGTGAAAGAGAGAGAGAGGGACATAGAGAGACAGAGAGAGAGAGGGAGAGAGAGAGACAGAGAGCGAGAGTGTGGGACAGAGAGAGAGAGAGGGACACAGAGAGAAAGGGACAGAGAGAGGGACAGAGAGAGAGGGACAGAGAGGTAGAGAGAGAGAGGGACAGAGAGAGACAGAGGGAGAGAGAAACAGAGAGAAAGGGACACAGATAGAGAGAGAAGGGCAGAAAGAGAGACAGGGAGGGAGTGGGACACAGAGACAGAGAGAGAAAGAGGGACACAGAGAGAGTGTGGGACACAGTGAGAGAGAGAGGGACACAGAGAGAGTGTGGCACAGAGAGAGAGAGAGGGACACAGAGAGAGAGAGAGGGACATAGAGAGAGTGAGGGACACATCGAGAGAGAAAGAGGGACAGAGAGACAGATAGAGTGAGGGACAGTGAGAGAGAGACACAGAGAAACAGAGACAGACAGACAGAGAGAGACAGACAGCGAGATAGTCAGACAGACAGAGACAGAAAGAAAGAGACAGAGGGAGAGAGCACGAGAGATACAGGGAAAGAGAGAGAGACAGAGCGAAAGTGTGTGCGAATGTGAGAGTGCGTGTGCGAACACGAGAGCGAGCATGTGAGGGGATGAGAGAGAGAGGGCGATTGTGCAAGAGTGTGTGTGGGTGCAAGAAAGCGTGAGTGTGTGTGAGAGTGTGTGTGGTGCAAGAAAGAGTGAGTGTGTGTGTAAGAAAAAGAGAGTGTATGTGTACGAGAGTGTGTGTGGGTGCAAGTAAGAGTGAGTGTATGTGTGTAAGAGAAAGTGTGATTGCAAGCGAGTGTGTGTGCATGTGAGAGAGTGTGTGTGTACAAGGGAACAAGAGTGAGTGCGCACGTGAGAGAGAGGGCATGTGTGAGAGAAAGTGTGTCTGCGTGTGGAAGAGTGTGCACGAGAGAATGTGTGTGTGTGCAAGAGAAAGCGTGTGCACGTGTGAGAAAGAGTGTGAGAGCATGAGAGTGTGTGTGTGTCTGAGAGAGAAAGAGAGCGCATGCATGTGAGAGAGTGTGTGTGCGTGCAAGAGAGTGTCTGCATGTGAGAGGAAGGTTTTGTGTTCACACTTTCTGTGTGAGTGTGTGCCTGAGAGATGGGGGCGAGAGAGAGAGAGAGAGATTGTGTGTGAGAGAGAGAGTGTGTGTGAGAGAGAGGGGGAAAGATAGTATGAGTCTGCACGAGAGAAATACTGAATGGGCGTGTGATAAAAGGTGTGAGTGTGTGTGACAGGAGAGTGTGCTAGAGTGTGTGTGTGAGAGACTTTGCGAGTGCGTGTGTGAGAGAGACAGTGTTTTGGAGAGAGAGAGAGTGAGCGTGTGAGAGTGAGAATATATGAGATGGTGAATGTGAGTGTGTGGGTGCGTGTGTCAGAAAGTGTGTATGAAAGTGTGTGTAAGAGTGTGTGTAACTGAGAGAGTATGTAGAAGCGAGTGTGTGAGAGAGTGTAGAGAGAGAAATGAGAGAGTGCAAGTGTGTATGTGTCTTGTCTGTGTCTGTGTGAATCTGTGTGTCTGTGTGTGTCTGTCTGTGTCTGTCTGTGTGTGTGTGTGTCTGTGTCTGTCTGTCCGTGTCTTGTCTCTGTGTGCGTGTGTCTGTTTGTGCGTCTGTGTCTGAGTGTGTGCCTGTGTGTGTGCCTGTGTGCGTGTGTGTGTGCCTGTGTGTGTGTCTGTGTGTGTGTGTCTGTGTGTGCGTGTCTCTGAGTGTGTGTGTCTTTGTGTGTGTCTGTGTGTTTGTGTCTGTGTCTGTGTCTTTGTGTGTGTCTGAGTGCGTGTCTGTGTGCGTGTGTGCATGCGTGTGTGCATGTCTGCGTGTGTGTGTCTCTCTGTGTGTCTGTGTGTGTCTTTGTGTGTGTGTCTGTGTGTGTCTTTGTGTGTGTCTGTGTGTGTGTGTCTGTGTGCGTGTCTGTGTGTGTGGGGTGGTGGTGGTGGTGAAGGCAGGGGAGCAGAGAGGATGAAATGTGGGTGTTGAGGGGCAGGCACGTGATCCACCTTTTAAATTCCCAAACTCTACCAATATTTTTGAGCAAGGGAAAGGAAATAAGATATTGAAAATCAAGTTAGAAATGGCTGGATGTAGAGCTGGACAGGGAGGGACAGACAGACAGCCAGAGAGAGAGAGAGAGAGACAGAGCGAGAGAGAGAAACACACACGGGGACAGAAAGAGAGAGACAGAGAGAGACAGAAACACAGAGATGAGAGAGATACAGGGACAGAGAGAGAAATTGACACAGAGAGAGAGACAGAGAGTGGGACACACAGGGACAGAGAGAAAGCGAGACACACACACACAGGAACAGAGAGAGACAGAGACAGAGAGAAAGAGAGTGACATAGAGACACACACAGAGACAGTCAGTCAGGGACAGAGACAGAGATTAATTATGGGAATCACAAATACAGCTGGAAAATCTCAAGAGATCCTCAGCAAATATCTCCCTCTCCATTCCCAGCCCTGTGTGAGTGTGTCTCAAGAAGCCTACCTACAGTCAGGCTGTGAGACGCTAGTGTGGGATTAATCTTTAATATATTCAAACTGCACTGACACAACTAATAAGACTTCAAAAAAAGAGAGTTGTAGCAAGTGGGAAAGATGACACTTTGTTGCCCCAGAATTAACATCTCAGTGGGCGGCAAGATCCCACAAGGCTCCTGTCCTGGGAATTAACATGTCAATCAGACAGAGCCCTCCCGGGAGCAGACTGACAGACGGTGCAACGTGTCAGAGAGGGCAGGGGTGGGGTCCACTAACCCCTCACCCAGAATAAATGTGCGCAAGGAATTGGTCAGATTCATTTTCAATACCTGTTCTCTCTCTGTATGGAGAGTGAGCAGCCCTCGCTGTCTGGTTGTGACAGAGTGTGTGTGTGTGTGTGTGTGTGTGTGTGTGTGTTTACTAATGTTTCCAGCCTCCGGTTAATTGCTTTCTAATGATTTGCTTGTATTTTGATGTTGCTGTGAGGTTATGAAATGCATTGGGGATGGGGGAAGGGAGTGGTGGGATTGTGTTTAAACTGGGATCTTGCTGTGTAATTTTGCATCACACTGCTCTCGCTCCCCCGGCCACCCACCAACTCATCTCTTCTCTCTTTTGTCCCGAGGAACTTTTGTTGGGAAATGAGGAAAGTGAAGATCCAAAATGCCTGGAGGCCAGGAAAGCCTTGAACAAGAACAACCTCCAGAGGGCAGGGAGCACAGGCCTGAGGCCTGTTGGCCAGGCTGCAGCCCGTGGGGTGCAGTGAGTAGGGGTCTGTTTCTTCCCCGGAGGTTTCATCTCCTCTGGGTATGGGGGGTGGGGTGAGAGTGGGAGTCTAGTTTGTCGGGGCCTCTGGTTAACTGGGTCCTGTCAGATCACGGCCTTGTCGGTTTTAAAACTGGTTTGAAGCCTGGGGTTAAAGTAACCGGGGCATTGGTGACACAAACAGGTGAAACCCCCAGGATCTGGGAGACGGGACTCCCTCAGGAGGGAATTGTAACCCAAAATATCTGACCCTCTGGAAAGAATTGTCACACTATCAGATGAAAGTGGGTCACAGAGAGGGCAGGATGATCGAATTTTACACGCAAAGAAAGAGAGTGAGAGAAAGAAACAGAAAATGGTGAGAGCAAGAGAAACAGGAGAGCGAGAGAGAGAGGGCCAGTGAGATTGTGAAATAGCTGCAATACTTGATTCTGGGGTGACAGGAAATAATTAAACTGGAAATAAAAACGATCAGATTTTTGAGCTTCTGCAGCACTGTCACTTGTGGGATCTTGCTATGCGTCAATTGCCCTAGTGCCATCGTTGCAGGCAGTGAGTGGTTTTAATCAACTAAACTGTCATTTCAAAAACTTTTCAACATGAAAACTCAACTCATCACCAGACGTGTTTGTGTTTGGATGTTGCTGATAAATTGTCTGTCTCACTGAGAGGGGAAAACCTGGGATCTTGCTGTGCTATCTCCCTGTGAAATTTTTTTTGCTCAGCCTTCCCACTAATGCTGCCTCTTCCCTCCCAAAGGGATCTTCCTGGCCACTTGAGGATTTGAAAATTGTGTGATTTGGAGCAGGAAACCTTCAAACAAGAGCTTCCTCCAGAGGGGGAATGCAGTCCTGAGGCCTGTTTGACAGGCTGCAGCCTGTTGGGCCCAGGTGTGTTTTGTCTGTGTATTACCCCAAGGTTTAATCTCCTCTCTCTGGGGAGGGGGACTGGCTTTTACCGGGACTTCTGGTAAACCAGGTCCTGTCGGATTGCGGCCTTGTCGTTTTTGAAAAGGTTTGAAGCCTGGAGCTAAAGTAACTGGGGTCTTGGGATTTGACACAAATACGTCAACCCTTAACCAGCATCATGTGTGTGGGGTTTGATTGCTGCTTGTGGGATCTTGCATTGCATACGTGTTTATTGATGTTTCTAGCCTCTGGTCAACTGGTCTGCGGTGATGTCTGTGTATTTCAATGTCGCTGTGATGGTCAGCAATTCATTATTCCTGCAATAATTAAACTGAACTAGGTTCACGTGGGAGATTGAGGAAGGCAGAGAGCTGTAGGATCTTGCTGTGCTTTTGGCGCCACTGTTGTATTTTATTTCAAATTGATTTGTTTTTATTTCTTTGTGTTTCCCCAGCCCCCGCTCCACGCTCCCCCTAACTCTGGGGGTGAGGAGGAGATTGGATCCAGGAGCTGAAGCTCGGGATGACGCAGAGACAGAGAGAGTTAAATCACTTCTACTGCGATGAATCATCAGACAGAGAGCGAGAAAATAATCAGAAACTGTCCTGTCTCCTTGTCGTTCATTTACACACACACGCACACATGCACACGCGTGGGGAAAAGAATGGTGGGGTTCAAGCCGTTTCTGGGATTTTTACCAGAAGGGGGAGTGTTCTGGTCTGGACTGGGGGAGACAAAGGGTGGAAAAGATGGAGGGGGATCTGCTGCACAGTCTTATCCCACAGATGTCACTGCCTCCCTCTCACTCCAGCTCCAGGGACAGAGAGAGGGGTGGGTGGGAGAATGGGGGTGTGAAGGGGGCGGGAGAGACAGAGTGTGTGAGAGAGAGACTAGTGAAAGAGAGCGCTGACTGTCCCAGTGGAAGTTTCATTGGTTTAAAATGGATTTGAGGCCTGGTGTTGAAGGAACCGGGGCCTTGGGATTGTGACACAAACTGGTTACACCCCCAAGGGTTTGGCAGGAAGGACTCCCGGAGGAGGGAATGAATACCTTAACATGAGAAACTCTCTCCAAAGCCCCATTCTAATGTCAGAGTCATGTCTATCGGCCAGGGGGATAAAATGTGAGAAATCTGAGAGACAGAGAGAAAGATCTTCGAGATGGAGACAGCGAGAGGGGAGAACACAAATGAAGAGATTTCAGAGATAGAGGGAGAGAGGGGAGGAACAGAGACATTTCGGAGATGGCGAGAGTAAGAGGGGGAACAGAGAGAGGGAGGGAAGAGAGATCAGAGATAGAGACAGCGAGAGGGGGGAACAGAGAAAGAGAGAGAGAACAGAGAGAGATCTCAGATGGAGAGAGCACAAGATGGGGATCAGAGAGTGCAGGGCACAGAGAAGGAAGGGGGAATGTTTGGAATTTGTTCAAAAGGAGGATTGCTCCCCCTTGTCCAGGAGACAGAATCAAACCATTAACCAGCATCAGGGACACACACGATCTGTCTGTGGTTACACTGCTGCTTGTGGGATCTTGCTGTGTGTGTTTCAAACAAGCATCTGGTTAAAAGCTCAATGGTGATCTTTATATTCGATGATGGAGATGCCGGTGTTGGACTGGGACAACAACAGGTTATAGTGTAACAGGATTCCCCAAAAGCTAGTGTTGTGTGATATTTAACGTTATATATCGATATATATAGACAGAGGGAGGGAAGTGAGGAGGGGCTTATGTGTTTTTGTGGCGGTTTATGTGAGGATCCTGTTATATTTGAATGGAGAAAGAACACTGCATTAAAAGATTTCTTCTTTTTAATCTGTCATTCAATCCTGGGAAAGTCGGGGGGTATGTCGAGGGGGGAAAGTCGAGGGGGGAAAGTCGAGGGGGGAATTCGAGGGGGGTGTGTCAAGGGCGGAAATCAAGGGGGCGAAGTCAAGGAGGGGGATGTCGGGGGGAATCGAGGGCGAAGTCGAGGGGGTGAAATTCTAGGGGAAAAGTCGAGGGAGGATGACAGTGGGATGTTGACGGGGGAGGTCGAGGGGGGAGGACTGTGTACACCAGCCCAGTGCATTGATCTGTAAACCAGGAGCAGTTACCCTCCCAGCATGTAGGGTTGTATACACTACCACAGTCCATTGATCTCTAAACCAGGATCATTTACCCTCCCAGCATGTAGGACTGTTTACACCACCCCAGTGCATTGGTCTGTAAACCAGGAGCAGTTAACCTCCCAGTATGTAGGACTGTGTACACCTCCCCAGTGCATTGCTCAGTAACATTGTGTTAGATCCCTGCCCAGCGTGGGGAAACTTGCAGCTCATGCTGGAAGTGAAAGGACGTACAGCTGCCATCCATTTACAGCTCCATATCTACATTGTT
Organism: Chiloscyllium plagiosum; assembly: GCF_037043375.1. NCBI lineage: Eukaryota > Metazoa > Chordata > Chondrichthyes > Orectolobiformes > Hemiscylliidae > Chiloscyllium > Chiloscyllium plagiosum. The sequence goes on from NW_028270177.1 coordinate 75,838,520, forward strand.
GCCCTGACTAGGGCGTGATGTGGAATTGAACATCACTGCCAGAGAGAGATAGCGGGGGAATCAGTTTAAATATCACCACATGGGAGGGGTTTGGGAAATAGACAGAGAGGGGGAGACAGAGAGACAGTGTCATGGAAGGATGTGTTCCCAGGTTTCAGAATGCTGAAATGTAGACACTTCGATGGCATCCTGTAACATGAGCCAGTCTTCCTAGAAAAGATGGGAAAAAGGGATATTTATGTCAGGTGAAATAACGGAGAGTTTTGGATGAACATTTGTTCTACAGCTTTGTAAATGGGATTGGTTTCAACAGAGTCCAATACTCATTAGGCAGTTTCTAACAATAATTTCTCTCAGTGACATTTTCATTGAATGTGACAGAGGGATTGCCTGAACGAGGCTGAGCTAGTTTCCTGGTGCTATCTTATCGGACTCACCTCATTAACTACCCAGCCCACCCCATGGTGATCCTCTCATTCAATACCAGCCCGATTCTCCCACCCATCATGGCTGGAGGTACTTATCATCGCCCAGATGCCCCTGGAAATTCTGTGACACCTGGCACGGGAGCCATCTTTAAAAGGCCAATGGGCACAAGGTTGAGTTTCTCAGTTCGGAGCTGCCCTGCACAGTTTACCCTGAGCATGGCAGATAAGGGGCAATTACACCACAATTTGTGGACAGGGGCACGGAGGTCCTGGTGATTGGGCTAGTACAGAGGGATACCATTCTCTTCCCAGAGGGGGCCACACCACCAGTCCCACCGAGCATAATCTGAGCTCACCACCCGGCTCAGTGCAGTATCTGCTGTCTGAGGAAATGCCCAGCAATACAGGACAAGCATCAATAACCTTCCCCGCTCTGTCAGGATAAGGATCACTGTATACTCTTTGATCATTCACACTCACTGTATATCTGTTATAGCACCCCCCCCCCCCCCCCCCCCGCCGTGCGTTCTCTCTCTCTCCCGCTCTATCTCTCCCTCTCACTCCATCCCTCCACTTTACCCCTCACACTAATAACATTTCATGGATACAGCACTGTGGACTGCCTCCATCCGAAACCCTCCCCATGTATCCCATCTGCACCAGCACTAACAGCAGGGCGACCCACTCCCAACCTCACTCACTCCTTCCCCTTCTCCCAATCCAGAAGAAACAGCCTGGAACAGGACAGAGACGGCCAAGCCGGGTGGTGGAGTGCCCAATATCCATTTCCTCACACCCCTCCCCCGCTATGTGGGGAGGACCGTGGGACAAGCCGGAGAGGACCGGGACGCCTCGTGTGGACATTCTGAAACATCCACGTCCCACCGACCGAGTAAGGAGCAATGTTCAGTGAAGGGCAGTTCTCACTTTAAACCCACTGGCAGCTCCCTTTCCCCCCGGCACAACTTAGAAGTCGTGGTCCTGATGCCATCTCCTTTTTGTGTCGAGCTGGTACAAATGGAATCCCCACGGTCTCGGTGGGCAGGAGGGTGGGCTCACAACACATCGTCACCACCACCTCCCAGGAAGGGAGCACCGACATTCCCTCCTACACCTCCTCCTGTAAACAGCTCAGATACTGAAACTAATCTGTGTTAGTTACTGCTCTCCCCACTTGGCCTGACATCTTCTATAATCTGTGCTCATATACACCCAGGACTCTCTGATCCTGCACGCCCCTTTATAAAAGTACAGCCTGTATTAAACTGCCTTTCAATGTCCTTCCTACCACAGTACATCACCTCACACTGCTCTGCATCGATCCCCATCTGCCTTACACCTGAACACTACACCAACGTATCACTGGCGTGTTAGTGTTCCACACTGTCATCCATAGACTTCAGAGGTCTTCCAGGTTCGGTGCCATCTACAAATATTGAGATTGTTATAGCATCACAGTCCCCATGAAACAACTGAAATCCTGCCCCACAAACACGAGTATGAGCAAGTGAAATACTGATATATTCCGACGGACAGAGTCGAATAATGACATGCTGTCAATGGAGCAACAGAACTCCTGACACATACGAGACAGAGTAGATGAAATATTGACAAATCACAGAGCAAGAGAAATCGGGATAGGTTCCACTTATCTATATTCATCAGGGTATAATGTGATGAAGTTGAAAGCATGTACTGTATCTTTAAGAGAGAGGGAATGGTGTTCTGAACTCAGAGCAGACAAGCACTTGTGGTATGAGAGGATGGCAGACCCAGAAACAGTATATCGCTATAGAGCTGGAGTCACGTAATAAGCAGTTAAGAGAAAGAGGGTCCCAGAGTTGTGCATAGTTGATGTAAAATGTTCACTTTCAGAGTGAAAATAAATGATGTTTTTATTTAAACTTTGGAATTTGGCAGATCTGACACGCATATTTTAATAGTTTACAAGCCTAATTTTGCATTTCTTTATATTTCATTAAGATACCAGATGAGCTTCACGCTGTGTCTTCACCATCCCCATGTATATATCTGTGTGTCTCTGTGTGGGGCAGATCTGGCAGTCTCTGTGGTGCTTAAAGTGATGCAATGCCACCCTCTGCTGGCCTCCACACGCCACTGCACAGGCATTGGCAGAGGGTGAAAACCAAGAGGGATTCATTCAGAGAGGGGGAGGGAGAGGGCAGCTGCTCACAGCACCATCCAAACTGATGTCTTGTCCATGTACGGATCTAAATGCCCTTTAAACGTTGTAGCTGTCCCTGCTTTCACCACTTCCTCTGAAAGTTCATTCCACACACAAGCCAGATTCTGTCTAAAATAATTACCTCTCATGACTTTTGTAAATCTTTTTACTTGCACCTTAAAATATCCCTCAGTTTTGAATCCCCAATTCGAGGGAAAAAACATCAGCCATTCAGCTTCTCTGTACGCCTCATTATTTTATAAATGTCTGCAACGTCAGCCCCTCAATCTCATACTCTCCAGTGAAAAAGTCCCAGCCTACCCAGCCTCTCGTTATAGCTCACTCCCTCCTTTTCCAGCAACATCCAGGTTAATCTCTTCTGAACCCTCTCTAGCTAAATTTTTTCAAGGTCAATAATATCAAAGTGAATAGTCAAGGTGTTTTCTAAGGGTACCGGGAGTCCAAAACTAGAGGACATAGATTGCAGGTGAGAGTGGAAACATTTAAACGTGACCTAAGGGGCAGTTTTTTCACCCAGAGGGTGGTGTGCCTATGGAATGAGCGGGTAGAATGACCAGACTGGACACAGTATTCCAGAAGAGGTCTCACCATGTCCTGTACAACCACAACATGACGTCCCCATTCCAATACTCAAAGGTCTGACCAATGAAGACAAGTGTGCTAAACACTTTTTAACCATGCTATCTATATGAGATGCAAATTACAAAGAATTATACCTGACGGCCTAGGTCTCTGTACTCCAACACTGCCAAAGACCCTACTTTTAATTGTATAGGTCCTGCTCTTGTTTGATTTACCAAATCCAATACCTCACATTAATCCAAAGTAAACTCCATCTGCCACCCCTCAGCCCAGTGTGTGATATTACTGCCTGCTCACCCTCCCCCTTCAATTTTAAAATGCCCATCCTCTCCAGGATACCTGCACACTCCGGCCTTGATTTTCACAAAGACCCTGAGCTTGGTTTGCCTTGTTACGGGGAAGAGGGACGGATTGCAGACACAGTCAGTGAGGAGGAGAGGCTGGACAGTAATCAGCGGCCTGGTTTCATTTCATGGTTTTAGGACGAGTGCAGTAGCACGTGAGAGTTGGGTAATACCGCTCGGTGCTTTGGGGCCAGAAATTCCGCTCTTTCTTCGTCTCTGGTGTTCAGCAATGAAAATCTATTCCAGACCATTCATTGGAAAGAGTGTGTCTGCAGGATTTCTTTCCCTAATATTGCAGAATACAGATAATAGCAATTAAAGACATTCATAGTTAATTTTGATGGCAAGCACGTGCAATCAACATCCTACAGTTGAGACAAGTATCTTGCATTTGTTTCACAATACAAAGTGTAGTTCAGTAATGGTAACCTGTTTAAAATAAATCCACACCGAGCTGGAAGCTAGCACTTTAAATGGTAGTGTGGTGGGTAGTGTCCCTGCCTCTGAGCAAGAGGTCTGGATTTGATTCCAGTTCCTGAACATCTTTGGTAGTGTTCCTAGCCCTGGACTAGAAGGTCTGGATTCAAGTCTTGCCAGTTGCAGAGGTATGTCACAGCATGTCAGAACAGGCTGATGAACAAACACACAGGAGAATAATGTTGCACCTTTATGGGTATTGCCGAGTGGTGCTAGTGCCCCTACCTCAGCGCACAGAAGTCTATGTGTAAGTCCCACAGAAGTGTTTCATAATACGTCTGAACAAACTGATTAAAATGGATTTAGAATTGTGACCTGATGGAGAAAGAAGAGGTGTCAGTATTGAATTTCAGAATTTAGACCCAAGATGATTTAAAGCACAGCCATTCGTGTTGATTGGAGTCACATTTCATAGCAGTAGAGGATTATAAAATCAGAATGGTCATGGATAGGGTGAGTAGTCAGGGTTTTCCCCAAGTTAGGGGCGTCCAAAACTAGAGGGCATTGATGGAAAGTGAGACAGGAAAGATTTTGAAGAGGCCTAAAGGACACTTTTTCACACAGAGGGTGATGTGCGTATGGAATGAGCTGCAGAGGAAATGGTGGAGGCTGGTACAATTACAACATGTAAAAGGCATCTGGATGCTGACAGACCTGCTGAGCTTTTCCAGCAATTCCTGTATTTGTTGAAAATATTGCATTCATTTTTACACAGATATTCTGAATACATTGCACATTTTATTTTTATTCATGACGCAGGGACATATAAACATATCTTCAAATCGACTGAGACCATTTCCTGCTAAGGGTATGGCTCTGTGTATGACAGCAGCAATGATGCACCTACATGGAACAGGGAATGTGATGCAGACATAGTTTAGACAATGTACAATGAGATCTCACATGGTCCAGTTTGGGAGAGGATGATATTATTGTGTGATTTAACTCAGAGAGAGAGAACATATCATCTGCCCAAGAAGGAACGGCCCATTGCACTCTCTCTCCTTCATTATTCCTCATCACAGCAATGTGTGCGAGCTAAAACAAAATCTCTACTGTCATCGATACCATTCTTATTTTTATAGAATCCCTGCAGTGTGGAAACAGGCCCTTCGGCCCAAACAACCATACCAACCTTCCAAAGAGTAACCTTCCCAGGCCCTTTCCCTTACAGAAACTAGTGCACTTAAACTAGAAATCGCTGAATGCTCTGGACAATTTGACCAATATACCTGAACTACACAGCTTCGGATTGTGGGAGGAAACTGGAGCACCCATAAGAAGCTCACGCAGACAAGACGTAAACTCTACGCAGTCACACGAGGGTGGAATCAAACCCAAGTCCCTGGTGCTGTGAGGCAGCAGTGCTAACCACTGAGCAATTGTGATAAACTTTAGGTAATCCCTGACCAGAATTCATTGGAAATTCCTCACTGCCTAATGCACAGCCATATCCAACTGTTCCAGGGTGGAATTCCATTGCTTGCAGCTTGTATGAGTAGAATATCTTCAGAGGCGAAATCACATTTTGGACAATGGCGCCTTTTCTCCTTTTGTCATGAGTTACGCTAATATCTGGACAAGGTTCTTTCAACTTGAAATTGCACAGAGTGTGTGTGTGTGTGTGTGTGTGTGTGTGTGTGTGTGTGTGTGTGTGTGTGTGTGTGTGTGTGTGTGTGTGTGTGTGTGTGTGTGTGTGTGTGTGTGTGTGTGTGTGTGTGTGTGTGTGTGTGTGTGTGTGTGTGTGTGTCGGTGTTTTTTTTCAAAGGGAAGTATATCGATTCTTCATTTGCAATATCCAAACAGTTTGCCATGCATCTTTCCATCATTGTTTGAGTAACATTGCTCTGGATCATAAACGTGTAGTTTTAGCAGATTAAAGAAACTAGCCTGACTTGTTGCTAAAACTGACCCTAACCCGTCGGAAACCGATATCATTGGCCATATCACCAACCTGGTTACATTTAACTTTTGTTATGAGCAGTGGAGCAGTGGGACTAGAAAAGGAAACAGTGACCCCAAAAGCCGGGGAACTATAGACCCGTGAGCCTGATGTCAGTGGTGGGTAGGTTGTTGGAGGGGATTCTGAGGAACACAATTTACATACATTTGGGAAGGCAAGGGCTGATCAGAGGAGACAACGTGACTTTCTGCATGGGAAATCATGTCTCATTAATTTGATTGAGTTTTATGAAGAGGTGAAAAAGAAGATTGATGAAGGCAGTTTGGTAGATATTGTCTACATGGACCTCAGCAAGGTGTTCATAACATTCCGATTGGTAGACAGATAAATAAGTTTCACTCACATGGGATACAGAGGAAGCTGGTCACAATTGGCTTGAATGAAGTGGGGTATTTTTCAGACTGGAGGCTTGTGAGCAGCTTTGCGCTGTAAGAATCAGTACTGAGTTCACAACATTTCATCATTTATGTTAAGGATGTAGATGTGAATTTCGGAGGCATAGTTAGTAAGTTTGCAGATTACATCAAAAACGTGGTGTAGTAGAATATCTCAGAGTACAAAGAGACCACAATTAGATGGGACAAAGGAGCAAGGAGTGACAGATTAAGTTTAATTTAGATAAATACGCGGTTTTTCATTTGGGAAGGCAAATCAGGGCAGAAGTTATACACTTAATGGTAAGGTCCTGGGGAGTGTTGTGGGACAAAGGGACATAGGGCTGCAGGTGCATTGTTCCTTGAAAGTGGAGTCGCAGGTAGACAGAGTGGTGCAGAACACATTTGGCACATTTGCCTTAATCAGTCAGAGCATTGAGTATAGGAGTTGTGGTGGCATATTGCATCTGTACAGGAAGTTGGTAAGGCCACTTTAAGAATACTGCATTCAACGCGATTGTCTGCAGAAAAGATTTACACAGATGCCCCAGGACTGGAGGTTTGAGATTTAGGGAGATGTTGATTAGTTTGATGTGTTTCCCCCTGGAGTGTTAGAGGCTGAGGGGTGACATTATAGAGGTATATAGAACCATCAGGGGCATGGATATTCTGAACAGCCAGGTTTTGCTCCCCAGGATAGGGGAGTCCAGAACAGGAGAGCATAGGTTGAAGGGGAGAGGACGAATGATTTATAAGGGACCTGAAGGTAAATGTTTCACACAGCGAGTGGTGTGTGTACAGAAAGTGCTGTTAGAGGAAGTGCTGAATGCGGTTACAATCGCACATTTAAAAATATCTGAAAGAGGAGGGATATTGGCCAAATGCTGGCAAATGGGACTAGATCAGATTTGATATCTGGTCAGAGTGAACAGATTGGACTAAAGGGTCTATTTCTGTTCTGCATGACTCTCTGATTCTATAAGAAGGATGATGAAAAATTCTGAAAGGACCTTTCAAGTGGGAATTCTCTTCACTGGAAGTTTATCGTGCCTCTATGTTCACATTGATTGAAAGCTGCATTAGCTAAATATTTGACAGGGAAGTGAGTCACGGGTAATGGGATAGAGACAGGAAAGTGGAGCTGAGTCCACAACCTGATCAGCCACAATCTTAGTGTCTGGTGGGGAAGGGTCAAAGTATCTAATGAGCCTGCTCCTCATTCCCATGTTTCTGTGTTCTATTCAGCCCCTCAAACCTGTTAGACAGGAGCAGTTGGAGGCTACTTCCTCCGATAACCTGTTGCACAGAAACAGAGGAGACCATTCAGCCTCTCAAGACTGTCCCACACGCTTTGAGGTGATTTGGGAAATGTAGTTGGAAAACCCAGGCAGGGTATAAAAGAGGCCCCTCATCTCTCTTTACAGAGCTTCCCCTCTCTGCAACGTGTGCTTCATTTGTTGGTCATGTTGTAGACCCAGATTCACTGTGAATACAGCCCCCATACCTCACCCAGAGATGGCTCACAAAATCCTCTGGTCTCCCTGACTGCAACATTCAATAACAGAACATTCATGAAAATAACACACACTAACTTTCCAATAACAGAATGTGAGAACATCAGAAACAGGGGCAGGTCGTTCACTCCCCAAACCTGCCTTGCCCTTCACTAAGATCATGGCTGTCCGTCTAAAATCCTCTTTCATACCCAATTTTTCATAGCCCTCAACTCTCTGACAGGTCAATATCCATCTACCCCTATTCAAATACTTTCAGTCATCTAGCTCCCCCAACACTCTTGAGAAGAGAAATTAAATACCACCTGTTTGAAGAAAACACTTGCTGCTCATATACTATGGCCTATTGATATGAACAAAATAAGTTGACACAAGGGTTCAGGTAAAAATGACTGGCCCTGATATCAAGGCAGTGCTTCGCTTCTGTTGACATCAAGGAGTTGAACAAAACTGGACATCATGGGAATCAGAGTAAACTCTCCAGTGTTTGGAGTTAAATATGGCACAAAGGAAGATGTTCATCATCTCAGTACTGGGTCAACTCTGTGGGTGCTTCCTCTTCACAAAAAGCTTCAGCAGCTTCATCAATGTCTCCCCGCCCCCACCCTCCCCACCATAAGATCAGAAGTGGGGATGGTCACTGAAGATTCTACAATGTTCAGAACATTTTGTCCCTCATAAGCTCCTGAACTGGTCTGTGTCCATGAGCAGCAAGACCCAGAATCCATTGAGGCTTGTGTTGTTAAAGGGTCCGTAACATTCATGTAACAGCAGTGCTTGACACTGCACATTGCCACAGTAAAATAGAACATAGAACATAGAAAAATACAGCGCAGTATCGGCCCTTTGGCCCTCGATGTTGCACCGATCCAAGCCCACCTAACCTACACTAGCCCACGATCCTCCATATGCCTATCCAATGCCCGTTTAAATGCCCATAAAGAGGGAGAGTCCACCACTGCTACTGGCAGGGCATTCCATGAACTCACGACTCGCTGAGTAAATAATCTACCCCTAACATCTGTCCTATACCTACCACCCCTTAATTTAAAGCTATGCGCCCTCGTAATAGCTGACTCCATACGTGGAAAAAGGTTCTCATGGTCAACCCTATCTAAACCCCTAATCATCTTGTACACCTCTATCAAGTCACCCCTGAACCTTCATTGAGCACCTCACGCTGGTTTCACAGGAATATGAGGAATCCATTCAGCCCATTGACACTATTAGAGAAGAACAGGGACAGCCCATTCAGTGCCTCCAGCCTATTACTCAGGAAGGGGAGTCCAGTGTGATGGGCCACACCAGAGTCCCTCGAAAATATTTGAAGGCAGTAATCTAGACTCTTTTTTGTATTTTAAAGGAAATGTAAAGTGTCTGTTCCAGATGCAATGGGACTGGTCAAACTACTTGGTTTGAAACAAAACACCATTTATTTAAACACGAAAGATAAAATGAAACCAAAGAAAGAGGAATCTAGAATAACCTAATTCTATTGGCCAAGTTAACAGAATAATAGATCTAGGAACTATTACGAATGAACTGTTCCAATATCTGGAAATCCCATAAACACAGCCCCTGGCAAAAAGTAATATTCGGACACAGATTGTCACAAATATTTCTCCAATCCAGGAATTAAAAACAGCAGCAAGAGAAAATTCAGAGAGAGTAGCAGCCAGGAGATAGTCACTGAAGCTTCCAACTCTGTGGAGACCCCTACACTTTCTAATGTTACTGAGAAACCAAAACCCAGAGATCCTAATCTGTGAGAGCTGGCCATACTCATTTAGTCTTCATTAAAATAAACACAAGGCCTCCCTCGCTGTTTTCTCAAGTGGTCTTAACTAGCCAGCTTGGTAACGGTCGTTCAATCTCTCTCTTATAAGAAACCAGGACAAAATAACCTCTTAAATCTGCAGCATCATACAACTTGTCAGTACATCGAGCTGTCAAACAGGAACCAGGGGTAACCCAGTTCGGCTCTTCATCCTGTTCAGTCGGACGAGGAATAAGCCATTCAGTCCCTTGGGTCACATACACATCAATGGGATGAGGCCATTCAGCCCCTTGAGTCACTTTCACAGGAACAGTAAGAGGCCATTCCCCCCTCAATGTACATACACAGGGACAGAATGAGGTAATTGATGCTGATTCCTGATGGATGGCTTATGCCCGAAACATTAATTCTCCTGCTCCTCGGATGCTGCCTGACCTGCTGTGATTTTACAGAAATTCACTCTCTATTCTGATCTCTACCATCGGCAGTCCTCACTGTCTCCTAACTGATGCTCTAACCTGATGAAGAAGTGGAGCAGAGGCTGCACAGACAGATTGCTCCACGTTGTTCCTCGTGGCTCCATTGTTCATGATACACACGTGGGACTTTAACGTGGTTTTCCAGTGTTGAGCAGGGAAGCCATATGTCTTGTGTGAAGTCTCAAGAAGGCATCTTTCATCTCAGAGAAGCCAGCCTGGTGTTCTCTGTGTAGGGTGGAAGCTGGTGGGAATGGCTACCTGCTTCAGAATGAAGATATTGTGGCTGCTGTTGGGGATTGTGAGCAACATGGCATTCAGTACGGATGCACACGTCGACTGCACAATAACATGGGGAGAGTTAATTTAGGCATATAAACTATTAGGAAAGTCACGTTAGACGGATGAATAGACTCTCTAAGTTCAAATAATGCTGATCTTGTTCATGTGATCTTGTTGAGTGCTTATCCTGTGCAGTGTAATCTGTATGCCTGGGTAAAGTATGGAATTTCTCACCCTAACAATGTCTCTTTTGGAAATAAGTGATCGCTGCCACACCTCGTGTTTCAGCATCACCATTTCTTCGTCTCTCACAGATCTACAGATTAAATACACAGCTTCTTTACTCTATCCTCATGTTACCATCATCCGTATCTGTGGTAGGGAGATCATTCCTTACAAAGGAGATCAAATCTGTAAAGAGTGCTCCAAATACTCTCTCAGCAAGGCTCTACAACAGCAGGAACACTGCTTTACTTATGTATTCGAATCATGTTACAATGAAGGACAGCATACCATTATTTGCACAGGGTTTGATTCGGACCGGTCAGCATAGACTTGTGAGTCCCAAATTTGTTAGAGTTCTTTGATGAAGTGACCAAGAAGGTTGATGAGGACAGAGCGGTAGACGTATTCTCTATGGATTTCAGTAAGGCCTTTCAATAAGGTTCCACCTGGCAGGCTTGTCAGACTGGAGGCTGGGTACATTGCTCTTCGTTATCTATGATTTGATTGAGAGTGTACAAGACATGATTAGCAATTTGGCAGGTGACACTAAAATAAGTGGAAGCATGATCAGTGAGGAATTTTATCAGAAATTGCAGCACGGCCGAGAAATAGCAAATGGAATTTAATATAAATGTGTGAGGTCTTGCATTTTGGAAACTCAAATCAAGGTAGGCGTTTCATGGTGAATGGGAGGGCCTTATGGCTGTAGTGGGCAGAGAGACCTTGCGGTTGAGGTGCACGGTTCTCTGAGAGTGGAGTCACAGGCCGACAGGGCAGTGAGGACGTCCTTTGGCAAACTGGCCTTCGTCAGACAGGACATTGAGCATAGAAGTTGGGAATTTATGTTGCAGTTGCGCAGGACTTTGATAAGGCCGCACTTGGAGTGTTGTGTTCAGTTTTGTCACCATGTTTTAGGGAGGATGTTATGAAATTAGAAAGAGTGCAGAAAAAATTTGCAAGGACATTGCCAGGAACCAATGGTCTGAGTTATAGGGAGAGGTTGAACAAACTATGACTTTTTTCTTTAGAGTGTAGGACACTGAGGGGGGACCTTATAGAGCTGTATAAGACCATAAGGGGTATGGATAGGGTGAATGCTCTCAGCCTTTTTCCAAGGTGTACAGCATCGAGGATGAGAAGGGGATCAATTTAAGGTTAGAGGTGAAGGAATAAAAGGGAACCTCAGGGGCCACTTCTTTACACAGAGGGCTGGTACGTGGATGAGCTACCAGCAGATGTGGTTGAAGGTGGTACTTTAACAACATTTCAAAAAAATTTGGATAAATATGTGGATAGGAAACGACTGGAAGGATATGGGCCAACTGCAGGGAAATGGGGTTAACGTGGATGGACATTTACAAGGTGGAGTAAAACCACTCTGTTAATTAAAACCGAACGCCCAGAAGAGCTCGCTTCACCTCGTAATCTGGTAAAATATGAGTGACACAGATCTCCTACATTCCACTATTTAAACAAAAATTAACAAGTTAGTTTCTTAACTTTAATAGTGAACACTAAACAACAACTATTCACAAATGCAAGCTCGTCTTTTCTTAACTACTTTCTATCTAACTCTAACTCTGTAAAAATATGCTTTCCCAACAACCCACATATTAAACATTACAATCTCAAGACCATTTTCAGTCTCCATCTTCCCCGCTGTCTTCACTCTTCAAGCTGCTGATCTCCCTGGGTCATTTTTCTTTACTGCAAGTAGGTTTGACATGAACATGTATTTTTGATAGAGAGTATTTGAGATGGCCAGTTAGCACTCCTGCTCTACAGCAGATACTCTGTTGTTGGATGGCAGTGGCTCTCCCTCTAGTGTTAAAAATGCTGGGTTAATATACTCCCCATGATATATCTCCCATGATACTCCCCACAATATTTCTCATAAACAGATTGTTTTCCAGTTGTGCAAACAATAGTATTCAAATCCCGTTGGCTTCTGGTATCCTGAACGTTATTTAAACTCTTTGGTTGCATTTGAATTGCTGTCAAAACAGCAACCGTAACTCAGGTATCCATTTCCCACATGTGGGACAGCCTGACCTTTAGCTGGCATCTGTGGCTGTACTTTCTATTCAGCAAAACCCGTTCTGTCTTAAAGTGACCAGACAAGCTTTCGGCTTCATAATGTCTCCCCCCTTCAGGAAAGAAAATTAACCATCAGAATGAAAATATGGCATCATTCCTTTTCCTCTAATTCTTAATCCCATTACTATGAAATACAAATAACATGTGAGCTTTCAATCACTTGCTAAAGGTCACGACATCATACAAATAAACTGCACAATTTGTTCATCTGGCCACAACTCTGTTCCTGAGTCTTAAATGTGGTTGGAGCATTATTCATTCACATGAAATACTCGATAATGTTTTTATCATATCTGGCAACTTTACCAGATAGTTTAACTGACTCAACATTTATTTTTTAATTTGAAAGGGTCACTAAACCTGGCTTTGAAGGGATTTCCTACCACTGGTGGCAATACAATACGTCATCCCCACGGGAAATCATCAAAGTTTCAGAGTTTTTTATCTGCCACCTGCTTCACTCTATACTGTGAAATCTTCAGCTGCTGTTTAGCTAACTCACCTACTCCATCTAATCTCTCCCTCACCTCACCTACATAATCCAACTGTGAGATCTCCGACTTTGGTCTTGTCAATTTATATTTAACTAACTTCAAAGGACCTCTCACTTCATGTACGAAAGTTAACTCAAAGGAAGTAAACTGAGTAGATTTATATGGGACATCTCTAATAGCAAACAATATAATGGAGCACCTTTAACCCAATAATTTGGGTAATCCTGACAGTACGCTGTTAACACGGTCTTCAGTGTCTGATGCTAAATTTCCAAGGGTCCCAGGGATTCAGGATGGGCCGCACCTGATTTGAAGTGCTGTATATCTGAGCTATCTATGACTTCGTAAAACAGCTGAGCAGTAAAATGAGACACTTGGTCTGACTGAATCTCTCTGGGTAGGCAACAGTGAGAAAAAAAAGCGACCAACTCCTCCACCTCCCTTTTTGCCTCTGGAAATCTGATAGACACATCCCTTATAGACAGCAAATATTGTTTTCCACTTTTATTTTAGAAAGAGGAGCGACACAATTGATCATAAGCCACGTGAAAGATTCTTCGAATGCAGGAATTGGCAACAAAGGTGCTGGTTTTATTACTGCCTGTGACTTACCTACCATTTGGTATGTATGACATGTAAAACAAAAACTAACCACGTCCTTGTGCATTCCAGGCCACTAGAAATGCTTCTGTACCTTAGCCTGAGTCTTCTGTACACCTAGGTGACCGCCTGCAGTTAGTTCATGTGCTACCGGTAACACAATCTGGCGCACTTCGACCCAATTTCCCTTCTGCACTAACCTGTCGTGGTCTCCATTTTAATTTAAGTATTCTATCTTTAAATTAAGAACGTTCGATAATATATTCTGATTTCTTTTCAGTGTGTGTGCATGTGTATGTGTGTGCGTATGTGTATGAAGATAAATCTATTGTAAGTCTATTAGCCTTTCAGGACTAAACACCTCTGCCTGACCCTCTGTCTGTTCAGGTTTTGTTTCCAGCACCGTGACATCAAACAGAGTGTCAGTTAACTGAACATCAACTCCTTTGGCCTTTTCTTTCGTTTTTCCTTCCTGCAATAACCTATGAAAGTGGGATCTTGTTACTACACAGTCTGCAAAAATTCCTGGGTATTTTTATTTTAACTACCTAGTTCCCTCGACTTCCTTTGCCTTCTCCACCACAAGGCGTGTTTCTCCCAACTTGAATCCTGCTAAATCGTTCCCAAGAGCAAACTGTATTCCTGGAACTGAAACTCTGTTACTCACTGTCACTGTTACCTAGCCAGAGAAACAATAGCCAACCTACTGGACATACAGAACAGAAAACAGGATGCTGAACCTATCAACAAAGACGGCATACTTAAACTACTGGACTTGTGCCTCACAACACACTTCACATTCAACAACCAGATATACGAACAAATCAACGGAACACCCATGGGATCACCAATCTCGGGACCGATAGCAGATGCAGTTATGCAAAGGTTAGAACAAACAGTCCTACCACAAATTCAACCCAAACTCTGGGTCAGATATGTCGATGACACGTTTGTAATCATTAAAAACACGGAAATAGAAAAAACACACCGGATCATCAACGCCACACTCACAGGAATCCGATTCACGAGAGAAGAAAAAAAGGATAGCCAACTCCCATTCCTAGACGTGATGGTACAGAGAACACCGAACGGAGAATTCACTACAAGGGTATACAGGAAAGCCACACGCACAGACCAAGTACTAAACTATGAAAGTAACCACCCCAACACACACAAATGAAGCTGCATCAAGACACTATTCAAAAGGGCCACAACACACTGCAGTACACCAGAACTGCAAAAAGAAGAACAGGAACACCTATACAAGGTATTCGCCAAAAACGGATACCCGCGCAACTTCATCAACAGATGCCTAAAAGAAAGACCACGGAACGAGGACATACCACAACCAAAGGACTAGCCACACTACCATACATCAGGAGCATCTCAGAACTGACAGCCGGACTACTGCAACCCCTAGGACTCATAACGGCACACAAACCAACAGCCACGCTCAGACAACAACTCACCAGAACGAAGGACCCGATACCCAACATGAGCAAAACTAATGTAGTGTACAAAATACCATGCAAGGACTGCACAAAACACTGTATAGGACAAACAGGAAGACAGCTAACAATCCGCATACATGAACATCAACTAGCCACGAAACGACACGACCAGCTATCCTTAGTAGCCACAGACGCAGACAACAAGCAACGTGAATTCGACTGGGACAATACTACTATCATAGGGCAAGCCAGACAGGGAATTCCTAGAGGCATGGCATTCATCCACAAACTCCTTCAACAAACACATCGACCTGGACCCAATATACCAACCTCTACAGCGGACAGCTGAAACTGACAACCGGAAGCGGCAGGGACAGACCACTATAAACACCGGAGGAAACATCAAAGAAGCGCTTCGCAGGAGGCTCCCAAGCACTGATGATGTCGCCTAGCCAGGGGACGAAACGTTTGCAACAAAAACTTCCAGCTCAGCGAACAGAACCACAACAACTGTTACTTCCCCAACCTTGATTTGGCACTCCATCCTGATGTTACACAAGAGAATGCTTAATTTCTGTCCCCATTCCACAAATCATCACGCTGTTGAGTACCGTGTCAAGAAGAGTGAAAGTTCTTCCATCTCTTACTATTAGAGACCGAGAGAAAGTGAGGACTGACAGCTGCTAGGGATCAGAATTGGAAAGTGAGAGGCTGGAAAAGCACAGCAGGTCGGCAGCATCCAAGGGGAAGGAGAGTTGACGTTTCAGGCACTAGTCCTTCATCAGGAAAGTGGGAGCTAAAGGAGGGGGAAGGGGCGTGGAAATAAATAGGAGCGTGGGGGTGGAGCTGGGTGGGAGGTAGCTTGGAAAGCGATAGGTAGATGCAGGTGGGGTGTGATGGTGAAAGGTCGGAGAGGAGGGTGAAGTGGATAGGTGGTAGGATAACTGGAGCTTTCAAACTATACAGCATCAACATCGACTTCACCAATTTCCAAATCTCCCCTCCCCAACCTCATCCCAGATCCATCCATTCAAATTCGCACTGCCCTCTTGCACTGTCTTAATTGTTCAACTTCCTTCCCACCTATCCAGTCCATCCTACCTTCCGACATATCACTATCACTCCTACCTACAGCTTCCTATCGCCTTCCCAGTGACCCTCCCGCCAGCCCAGCTCCTACCCTCCTATTTATCTTTCAGCCCCCTTGTCCCCCCCCCCCCCCCCCCCACACACACACACACATTTCGGACGATGGGTGTATGCCTGATATGTCGATTGTCCTGCTCTTCGCATGCTGCCTGATCTGTTGTGCTTTTCAGTGTCTCGCTTCTCAACTTTTGGAGACTGAACAGATCCTGCATCTCACAAAATCATTACTTCTTGTCCTTCTTCCCATGTTCTTTCTGAGTAAACTTTATCCACAGAGGTGAATTCTTTCAGAGATCAGGCACTGCCTCCATACCCAGCCCCTGCCAAGGTTGTGCATTCTCCTGCAGCTCCTTGCTTCGACTTGGGGTCTCCTTTACCAGTTTCACTAATGCCACTGGCTTAGCCTCTTCTACACATCTTTTTCCAAAGTGTCTTCCTTCAACGCCCAGCACTGTGTCCCAGCTTACTGCAGTGAAAACACTTTTTTCCCAGTGCCCTTCTTAAACCATCGGCACTGTAATTTTATGTGTTTCACTCGCTTACAGTGAGAACACGTGAGGCCTTTCAGTACCTTTCAATCCCCTTGGGCTTATTTTTTCACGTGTGGTAAACTATTACCAGTGTGCTCTATTGTTTGCTTTGTAGTGTAGGATCGCCCCTTCTCTCAATTTCTATCCCTCACAGGATGAAAATCCTCCCTGAAGCTAAATTTCATCACATGCACCAATTCATATTTACCTGCCATTTCTACCGCGCTTCTCACTTGTTGAAATTTCTTTCATTCACATGAATTCTTGCCATCTCTGGATTGAGACTTTAAACTCCTCTAGCAGAATAATCTCCCATCGGGCCTCACAGGTCTTAGCTATTTTTAAGGCCAGCACCTATCTATCAAAATGTCTGAGTTTAATTCTTTCAAATGCAACATAAGTCTGACTTGGTTCCATCTATTTATTTCCTAACCTTTGTCTATATTCTTCTAGCACCAATGCATAACCACTCAAAGTAGCTAGTTTCGCATCTGCATAATCTCTTGAACCCTCATGTGACAGTGCTGCACATACCTCACTAGCTGTGCCCACCATCTTAGTCTGAACTAGCATTACCCACAAGTTCACTGAACACACCATCTGCTGAGCCTTTTCTTTTCAAATGAAATAAAAACAGATTTTGACATTTTTCTCACCGAAAAATGGCAATGTATTAACATAGCTGTATACGTCCCTCCGTTCTCCCTTCATCTCCATCCTGTTAATTTAACTTTCTTTTCTAATTCAAAACTTCTGAATTTTAAATTCTCTTTTTTTCCCTCTCTTTCCCTTTCTCTTTCTTCTCTCTCCGTTTCCGTGTCTTTTTTCATCTTCTAACTCCAGTTAGCATGTATGCAATTTAAGTTTTTTTTTTAACTCTACTGCAGATGCCTGTTTCTCTAACACATCCAAGTTCTTGACCGACTCCATTACAACTTCAACTTTTCTTTTGTCCCTCGTTAAACCAAATTCCAACCTATTTGCTAATTCTAAAAATATGTCCTTCTGTCTTTTTAATCTTCCTTAGAAAATTTGGGAACCTCTTCAGAAATGTTAAAAGCCATTTCTCTCACTTTTAATTTAACCAATCACAAATTAACAAAATTAAATGAATTTTCCCACCGGTTTTATTTGAAGATTAGGTCACTAATTGCCACGTGTTGGAATTTGCTGGGACCATTTGTATCCCATTTCGGTTTAATTCTGTCCAAATCCCATACGGCAAGGCTCCAAACTGTTTTTTTACATTTCATTACAGCGTGGAAACAGGCCCTTCGGCCCAACAAGTCCACACCACCCCGCCGAAGCGCAACCCACCCATGCCCCTACATTCACCCCTTATCTAACACTGCGGGCAATTTAGCATGGCCAATTCACCTGACCTGCACATCTTTGGACTGTGGGAGGAAACCGGAGTACCTGGAGGAAACCCACGCAGCCACGGGGAGAACGTGGAAACTCCACACAGTCAGTCGCCTAAGGCGGGAATTGAACCCGGGTCTCAGGCGCTGTGAGGCAGCAGTGCTAACCACTGTGCCACCGTGCTGCCTACAACAATATGGTTGTGACATTAATATTGAACCCCTCTGTTAATTGAAACCACACACCCAAAAAAAACTCACCTCACCTCGTAGTCTGTTAAAAGTGAGTGAGAGAGAACTCCCAAATTCCACTAATAAACAAAAAAATGTCAATTTCTATGTATGCAAGTTAGCTCGCTGAGCTTGAAGGTTTGTCTTCAGACGTTTCGTCACTATGACTAGGTAACATCATCGGTGAGAGTCTCTGCTGAAGTGCTGGTGGTATGTCCCACCTCTATATTTCGAGATCTTGGTTTCTTAAGGTGGGTGATGTCATTTCCGGTTCTTTTCTTTTTAGAAGAGAAGGTGGGTAGCATCTAAATTGATGCGTCTATTGATGACTTCTGGTTGAATGCCATTCCTCTAAGAACGTCCTTGTGTGTCTTAGTATGTGTGTGTGTTGTCCCAATCAAAGTGGTGCCCTTCTTTGTCTGTTTGTATGGAACATAGCGATACTGGGTCGTGTATTTTGGTGGCCAGTTGGTGTTCATTTATCCTGGTAACACGATAATAGGACCATTTCAATGGCGGAAAAATGATTTTATATACACTGTTTAATCAATGTGTGTGCAGATAAGAAACATTTTTTCATATGCGTACAACAGTCTAAATGAACAGCGGAGACACAGTTATCGAAAAACGATGCACCTGATGTATAAAATTTGTTGTGGTTCTGTTCGCCGAGCTGGAAGTTTTTGTTGCAAACGTTTCGTCCCCTGGCTAGGCGACATCATCAGTGCTTGGGAGCCTCCTGCAAAGCGCTTCTTTGATGTTTCGTCCGGTGTTTATAGTGGTCTGTCCCTGTATAAAATTTATAAAACATTATTTGATGCTCATCTAAAGTGATATGTTCCCCTTCTCTCAATGTTCCCTCCTTTTCTGGAATTCTCGACTCTAATCCCTGACTCTTTTCAGGATGTGTGTTATAAATTCTTGCTTCTGGTATCCCAATTTATTTCAGTTAATCCCATTTCTACCGGGAATTCAATATATTGGCCTGTTGGGTTCTTTCCAAAGTTAGTGTCTGTCATATCAGTGGAGATAAAGATTCTGCCATCAGACCCAGCATTTGAACACATTGCTCTGTTGTACACGGACTATACAAAGGACCACAGCACACAGGCATTGCCAAAATATTGAGGGATATATATCTAAAATTTTCAAAAATCAAGTTTTCTCATTTTTCACATTTCCTCATCTATATCCTCTCTCTCTTTCTCTCTTTGTATCTAGTTAAGAAATTTACCAATTATTCGTCACACCCCTTCTCTCAAAACTCCTTCTTTTGGTTTATATCTATTGCCCTCTTCTTGATGTAATGTGATTATAATTGAACAATGTAACTACAATGACACGTGGGAGGAGCTGGCTAGAGTTAATTGGTAGGGGAGCCGAGCAGGAAAGACCATGGAGCAGCAATGGCAGGAGTTTCTGGGGATAATTCGGAGGATATCAGGAATTCATCCCAAAGGAGATGAAACATACTCATGGGAGGACAACGCAGCCATGAGTGATAAGGCATCAAACCAAAAGAGGAAACATACAATGTGGTGAAGATGATTGGGAATCCAGAGAATTCATTGGCTCTGAAACTACATAAGGCTGGCATCACTAACACTACAGAGCTCTTAAGCATGGTCAGGGAGAGAAACAGAGGGAAAGACTTTAATTTTAAACACAGAAGATGGTATTACTCAAGGGAAAAAAGGATGCAGATTAATTAAACAATTGGCTTAAAATTAGTTAATTGGTTTTGTAGAATGTGTCAGATTGGAAGCATGACCCGGGGAACGACCCTCAGCAGAATGAGAATATGAAAATGTAAGTATTTCCACATCAGAGACCAGAGTAGATCACTGAGTACAGGGCTGATGGGTGAACGGGTCTCGATGTGAACCAAGGGACAGACAGCAGAATTACAATGCAGATATTGCAGCTCAAAACTGCGTATTTATGTAGTGCTATAGACAACAGCGGCAGGAGAAGCAGAACAGCTATCAACCACAACATTTTTGCCCAGGGATAATCTCCTCAGTCTGCCATTACCATCAACACGACATATGTTTCAGTAAGGACTGTGGGTGAACATGTCAGGGTCAGAACCATGTGAACCGAAACCTGATGCTAACACATTAAAGCTACCACACTTGATCAACAGATCTGATCGAAGCTCTGCAGTCCTGCTACATTCAGTCATAAATGGTGATGGACAATTAAACAAATCACAGGAGGAGAGGATTCCATAAATATCCCCATACTGCATAACAGAATGGGGATGTAGTATCTGCACCATTCTCAGCCTGAAGTGTGGAGTTGATGATCCACCTCACTCTCGTCATGATGCCAGTCTTCAACCAATTCTATTTGCTGCCCGTGACATGAAGAAACAGCTGAACACCGTAGATACGACAAAGACAATGGGCCCTGACCCAATTCCTGCAATAGGACTGAAGACTTGTGCTGCACAACAAGCCGTGTTCCTGGGGAAGCTGTTTCATTCCAGCTCCAACTCTGACATCTCCCTGACAATGTGGAAAATTATTCAGCTATGTCCGGTCCCCTAAGAGGAGAATAATTACAATCTGACCAATTACCACCCCCTCAGTCCAATCACGATAGTCACATTGGTAGGAGTTCTTTTTGACAGAGCTGTCAAACAGCACAGAAATAACATGCTCAGTGTGGTTTCCGATAGGTCCCAATGTGGAGATGGTGCTGTTGTGGAAATGTCACTGGATTACTAATCCAGACCAGGATAATGCTCTGGCAGCTGATGGAAGTTAACAACAATTGATAAAATATTAATATGCAAAATCTGGCGTCAGTAACAGTGACCTTGAAGTCAATGGCGATTGTAAACACCAATTTGCTTGCCCAATGGACTTTCAGGAAGTGAGTTTCCCGTGCTTTACTGGTCTGGCCTAAACGTGACTTCAGACGCATAGACATGTGATAAACGCTTCAATGGTCTCTGAATCGGCCAAGCAAGACACTCTATTGTATCAAACTGCTTCGCGTTCTTAAAGGATTAACCTGGACAGAACACCCAGCACCAGTCTCGGTATCGGAAAAGAGAACAGGAAACACAGTCCTGTTGATCCTGCAGAAACCTTATTCCTAACATCTGAGAGCTTGTAGGAGAACGTGAGGACTGCAGATGCTGGAGATGGGAGCTGAGAATGTGTTTCTGGAGACGCGCAGCAGGTCAGGCAGCATCCAAGGAGCAGGAGAATTGACGTTTCGGGCTTGAGCCCTTCTTCAGGAACATTCCTGAAAAAGGGCTCATGCCCGAAACGTTGATTCTCCTGCTCATTGGATGCTGCCTGACCTGCTGCGCTTTTCCAACAACACATTTTCAGCATCTGAGAGCTTGTGACAACATTTACAGAGTTTTCCCACAGACTGCACAGAAACATCGGGAAAGGACACATTGAGCCTTCCTCATTGTCGTTCATTTTCAAACATCTCCACAATGCACTTATCCCAAACAATGAATATATCCGTTAATATGATTAATCTTGGGAAGCTATAATATAGGAAGTGCAGTAGTTCCTTTGGTCCATCGAGTTTGCTACCCAATTCAATATAATGATGGCTGGCCCTTTATTTCCACACCGTACTCATGCTCTCCAACCATCCCTTTGCTGTACCTAAATCCGCATTTATATTCAGTGTCTTGGTTTCCAGGTTCAAGCGCATTCTCCAGGTTCACCAGTCTCTGAGTGCAGACATTTGTTCTCATATCAAAGCAGAATGACCTGTCTGCATCTAATACTGTGGCCACTTGTTTTAGGCACCACAACCTGGGGAATTAACATCCCTGCTTCCGATCTATCTCACCCTGTCAGAGTGTTATATATCCCACTGAGATCACCACTCATTTTCCTAAAGCTCATGGAATACAAGCCCAGTTGCCCCAAACACTGCTCCCACAACAAGCCTGTCATCCCAGAGATCAATGTGGTCATCCTTCGCTGCACTCCCTTAATGTCAGGTTTGCCCTCTATTAGGTAAGGAGACCAAAACTGCACACAATACTGCACAATGTTCGAGATGGGGTCTCATCAAGGGCCTGTACAGCTGCAGTAAGACACCCTTACTCCTGGATTCAAATCACCCTGAAATGAAGGTCAGCACTTCATTGGTATTCCTAACTGATTTCTGTTCCTGCAATATCGCTTTCAGTGACTGGTGTACAGGGAGATCCAGATCCTTTGCAATGTCACAGCTCCCCACTTGATGGATCTACATACACTGGGCAGCGTGCCAATTCCATTCCTAGGGTTGCCTTCTGGGTTCAGATCTCACTGTGCTGCAGGGACCTCGGAGGGCCGCGCAGAAGGAAACAACAAAAAGGAGCATGCGTCCCTTTGTAGATCAGCATGTTTCAAACAATTTCTTTTCAAACGATAGGCTGCGAATCCCTTGTTCCCATCAAAGGGCACACCGTCACTTCTACCCACCTTGCTCTCCATCTGCCACGTATTTGCCCATTCACTCCACTTGCCTTAGTCACCTTGAAGCTTTATTACAACCTCCTCACCCACTCACAATCCAACACCCTTTAGTTCTTTCAGCAGGTTGGGATATATTGTATTTGATTCCCTCAACCAAATGTTTAATGGGTATTGTGAACAGCTGGGGCCTGAGCACCGATCCCTGTGATACCTCAGCAACCTTGCTCAGTCAAAAAAAATGTTATTTTTCAATTCATTTATGTCGTGAATCTGGGTGTGACTGGCTGGGCCAGCATTTATTGCCTGTCCATTGTTGCCCTTGAGAGGGTGGTGGTGAGCTGCCTTGTTGAACCGCTGCAGCCCACTGTGGATTCAGTAATAGTAACACCATTGAATGCCAAGGGGCAGTGGTTAGATTGTATTTTAGTGGTTATGGTCAGGGGCTGGCATTTGTGTGGCCTGAATATTACTTGCCACTTGTCAGTCTGGATACTGTCCAGATCTTGTTGCATTTGGACATGGACTGCTTCAGTATCTGAGGAGCCACAAATGTTGCTGAACATAGTACAATCATTGGCGACCACTTCTGACCTTATAATAGAGGGAAAGTCATTGCTGAAGCAGCCCTGAAGATGTTTGGGCCTAGGCCACTGCCCGAGGGACTCCTACAAATTTGTCCTGAAGGTGAGTTGACTCACTTTTGTCAACCATAACAATCTTTCTACGTGTCAGGTATGATTCTAACCAGCGGGGAGTTTTGCCCTGGTACCCATTGATTCCAGTTTTGCTAACACCCTTTGATGCCACACTTGGTCGAAGGCAGCCTTGTTTTAAAGAGCTGTCACTCTCACCCCACCTCTGGAATTCAGCTCTTGTGTTCATGTTTGAACCTAGGTAATGAGGTCAGGAGCTGAGTGGTCCTGGGGCAGCCCACACTGGGCGTCATTGGCCAGGTAATTGCTGAGGAGGTGCTGCTTGAAAGCACTGACTCCTTCCATCACTTTACTGATGATCGAGAGTAGACTGATGGGGTGGTAATTGGCTGAATTGGATTTGTCCTGCTTTTTATGTATTGAAAATACTTGGGTAATTTTCCACTTAATCGGGCAAATGTCATTGTTGTAACGATATTGGGACAGATTAGCTAGGGCAGTGACAAGTTCTAAGCACAAGTTTTCAGTACTAATGCCAGAATGTCATCAGCATGTGTCCCCTTTGGAGTATCCAGTGTCTCCAACCATTTCTGGATTCGCGTGGAATGAATCAAATTGACTGATTACTGGAAACTGAATTGCTGAGGACCACTAGAAGGGGCTGAGATGGATAATCTACATTCATTTCTGACTGAGGATTGTTGCGAATGCATCGGCCTTATCTTTTACACTGAAGTGCTGGGCCCTTCCATCAGTAAGGATGGGAATACGTGTAGAATCTCCTCCTCCAATGACTTGTTTAATTGTCCATAACTATTCTCAACTAGAAGTGGAAGGACGGCAGAACTTATATCTGAACCGTTGCTTGTGTAATCACTTAGGTCTGTCTATCAGTTACTGCTTATGCCAATTGGCACACACGTTGTCCTGGTTGGTGGCTTCACCAGGTTGACACCTCATTTTCAGTTATGCCTTGTGCTGCTCCTGCCATCCTGCACTCGCTATTGATCCAAGGTTGATTCTCTGGCTTGATGGTAATTGTTGTGAGGGGGTATGCCAGGCCATGAGGTTGTGCGGGAGTACAATTCTGCTGCTATTGCTGACCCACAGCACCTTATGGAAACCCAGACTTGAGCTGCTAGATCTGTTTAAGTCTGTCATATTTGGCACCGTGATAGTGCCACTGAAAATGATGGAGGTTATTCTCAATGTGAAGGTGTGGCTTTGTCTCTGCAACGTCTCTGCGGTGATCACTCTTACTGATACCGTCATGGGCAGATTCTTCTGCAACTGGCAGATTAGTAAGGATTTGGTCAAGTATGTATTTTCCTCTTATTGGTTCCTTCACCAACTGCTACAGACCCAGTCTAGCAGTTATATCCTTTAGGACCCGGCCAGTTCGACCAGTAATGCTGCTGCCGAGTCACTCTTGGTGGTGGACATTGAAATCCCCCAATCAGAGTACATTTTTCTCCCTTGCCACCCTCAGTGCTTCCTCCAAGTGTTGGTCAGCATGGAGGAGTACTGATTCATCAGTTGAGAGAGGCTGGTACATGGTAATCAGCAGGAGGTTTCCTTTCCAATGTGTAAACTAACGCCATGAGACTTCGTGGGATACGGAATCACTGTTGAGGACTCCCAGAGCAATTCCCTTCCAACTGTATCCCACTGTGCCACCACTTCTGCTGTGCCTGTCCTGCTGGTGAGACAGGAGATATCCAGGTAAGGTGATGGGGTGACTGGGACTTAGTCATACTCACAGAATCATACCTTACAGACATTGTCAGGCTGTTGCTTGACGAGTCTGTTTATTTCTAATCGCTGTTTCTTTCCTGCTGTCCCATTCTAGAAACATCGCCATATATTTGCCCCAATCCACTAAGATTTAATTTTGCAAACTGGGCTTGGAGCTTTACCAAACTTTTTTTCTGAAAATCCAAATGTTTTACATACAGTGCTTCTCTTTCTTTTGCCTCCCAGTCTGTTTCTCAAACATAATTCCCATTTCATAAATGTATTTTAGTGTTGTCTATAATCATTACTTCAGCTCCATTAATTTTATACTATCAGAAATACAGCACGATCTACACCAGGCCCATAGCCGGGAATGTTATGACACTTACAAGTGTTCGTTCAAGCACTTTTTAATGGTTGTGAGGATACCCGTGATAACTCTCCTCTCAGGAAGTAAATTCCTGACCCCAGCATCCTCTGGGTGAAAAAAAAAATCTTTACATTCTCACTTAACTTCAAACCCTTCACTGTAAAAGTGCGCTCCCTTGTTCTTGACCCTTTGACTAAAAGGAACAGCTACTGTCTATCCACCCTGTCCATGCGCTTCATAATCTTATCCTTCTGAATCACATCCCGCTCAGCCTTCTCTGTTCCAAACTAAACAACCCGAACTTGCCCAGACTCTCTCCATAGATGATATGCTCCATCCCAGGGAACCTCCTGGTGAATCTCCTCTGCACCCCCTCACGGCCTTCCTGTAATGTGGTTCCCAGAATTGCACACAGTACTCCATCTTGGCCGAACCAAAGCCCTTTATAGCTCTTATAATCTACGCCCCGATTAATGAATGATCCATCCAAGGTCCACTTCTTACCTAACCTATTACCCTGTCCAGTCACATTCAGGGATGGGTGCAGAAGCACCCTCTGAGCTTCCTCGTGTGCTGCCATTCATTGAGTCCTCCCTGTATGGTTCCTTCTTCCAAACTGCATCGCCTCATATTTATCAGGTTTGTATTCCATCTGCAATTGATCCACCTATCTGTACTTTCTGTAAGATAAGACCTTCCTCCTCACTGCCAACCAACCGGGCAAACACAAACTTACTTATCACAACCTCCACCTCATCCTCTTAACCACCACCACCACCCCCCTTCACATCTGCACCATTTATGAATTCCACAAATAACAGGTATGCAGCACTGATCTCTGTGGTACAGGGACACTGGTCTACAGTCACACAAACAGCCTTCTCCACCACCCTCTGTCTCCTGCCACTAAGACAGTTTTCGTTGTAACTTGTCAAGTTATCCTTGATTCCATGAAATTTTACATTATTTTTCACTTTCACACGTGGAGCCTTGTCAAAGGCCTTGCTGCAAAACTAATTAAGCAGCCTCCTCAAACTAATTCAAATTAATTACATGTGACTTACCTCTGTTGAAGTCAAGATGATTATCCCTGACCAAGCCTTGCCACTCTGATTGGAGCTCAATTTTCTCCTTCCCTATTTTCTCCAGTAGTTTCCATAACAGTGATCTAATACTTGCTTGTCTATAGTTCTCTGGTCTATCTCTACCATCCTTACTGTGACGTGGAATCGCATTAGCTGTTCTCCAGTCCTTTGGCACCTCCCCTATGGTCAGCTCCAAATTCAATTTTTCATTCAGGGTCTTTCCTCCCTTGACTCCAACAGCAGCCTGTGTTACAATTCATTCAGACCTGGCCATCAGTCTACCAGCAAAAGCCTCAAATTCCTGCTCGCATTTTACATCAATCTGTTCAAGAGCTTCCCCATCCATCTTCTCGAATTCTGTCCCTGCCTCCTCCTTCTCCCAAGTAAAACAGATGTGAAGCTCTCATGTCACAATCCCTCAATGTTCTCCAGCTTCACACACAGATTGCCCCCTTGGTTTCTGATGAACATTAACTGTTCACTGATTATTCTGTTCTCTTCTTGTCTGTGGAGACTATCATGGGATTCTCCCTAATCGCGCCTGCTTGCAGTTTTCCATGTCCCTCTGTTATTCAGTCCCCTCGATGTTTCTAAGTTTCTAAGATTCACGACGATCACCTCTCATTATTTGAAACTCGAGATCACAGGCTGAGTTTCCCAGTCAGACAATCTTGCCATTTTAGGGATTAATCTGGAGAATGCCTTTTGCAGTTCCTCTGTACTCAGTATATTCTGTTTTAGATGGAGACTGCACAACAGCACACAATACTCTCAGTTTTGTCTCAGCAACCTAATTTTACTTTCCCATTTGCTATGTTCTGCCCAATACCTTTCGCTTTAACTTTAGTTATGATATTAGTGTGTGAGTTCTTTAAAAAATGCTCCTGAATATCGAACTATACGTTATCCATTGGTTCTGCATTGCTGATGTCGACAAGAATCATCTTCAAACCATTCCGAAAAATTGTTTGCCACTTATGGTCTTTTCGGAATGTGTCAGAAAATAACGTGAAAATCCGTAATGCAACCAATATGACTATTGTTGCTTCCACTGACATTTTTGTATGAAGTAAATCTGGTCTGTCAGATTTATCAACACTCAATCCAGCTGTCTTTTCAAATGCTACCTCATCACTGATATGAATGATCTTAGACTTTACTTACACAAGTCCCATGGTCACTTGGTATTTCTGGGAGAATTTCTGGATATTCTTCCATGAAGACAGACACAATGAAACTGTTTCTTTTCCCTGTAATGTCTCTGTTCTTTACAATAAATTACCCTGTCCGCACACTCACTGTTCCACGTTTGATCTTGTTTTTATTTTTGTTCCATACATTGTTAGAAGCTTTATAGCAGTTTGACGTTGTTTTTTGTTTGCATGCTTTTTTCTCTTTTGATTTTTTTTCTCAGTTTCTTGGTCCTCCTTTGCTGGCTCCTACATTTCTCTGAATCTGCTGGCTTACTACTACACTTCGCATTTTTCTAAGCTGCTGCCTTTGATCTAATAGGTAGATGAGGTGGGGTGTGTGAAAGTGATAGGTCGGAGATGAGTTTGGATTGAAAAGGTGGGGAGGAAGATGGACACGTAGGAACATTGTAGGTGGCGGTGCCGAGTTGGAAGGTTGGACTGGGATAAGGTGGGATTTGGGGAAATGGGGAAACTGGTGAAATCCACATTGATCCCCTGTGGTTGAAGGGTCCCATGGCGGAAAATGAAGCGTTCTTCCCCCATTACTCAGGTGGTTAGAGTTTGACGATGGCTGACGCCCAGGACCTGCATGTCCTTTGTGGAGTGCGAGCGGGAGTTAAAGTCCTTAGCCACAAGGTGGTGAGGTTGGCCAGTGTGGCTGTACCAGAGATGGTCTCTGAAACAATCCACAAGTTGACGTCCTGTCGTGCGAATGTAGAGAAGACCACATTGGGTTTAATGGTTGCAGTAGAAGAGGCGTTCTGTCTCCCATCATCACCTATCACTTTCAACCCCTCCTTCATCTTCCTTTCACATTCCAGGCTTCCTCCCCCCGCCATACCACCCTCCCATTTATCTCCCACCTCCCTTGGCCCACAAGCCTCATTCCTGATGAAGGGCTAATGCCTGAAACGTCGAGTCTCTTGCCACTAATATGCTGCCTGACCAGCTGTGATTTTCCAGCAGCACATTCTTCGACTCTGACCTCCAACATCTGCTCACACCTTCATGGCTTGCATGACTCAGATTCATAATCATCACTTCAACTAAAATAAAAACTGTTTAGTAACAAACATCAGAAAACCAATAGAGGCAGCACCGTGCTTCATTGTCGAGAAATGCAGCCTAACAACAACAGGGACCCCTATTTGATTCCAGTCTCGGACGACTCCCTGGTGTGTGGAGTTTGCACATTCTCCACGTGTCTGCGTGGGTTTTCTCCGGGTACCCCGTTCCCTCCCACAGTCCAAAGATGTGCAGGTCAAGTGAATTGACCATTCTAAACTGCCAATAGCGGTAGGTGCATTAATCAGAGAGAAACCGGTCTGGGTGGATTACTCTTTGGAGGGTTGATGTGGACTTTTTGGCCCGAGAGGCCTGTTTCCATATTGTATGGAATCTAATCTCAAATAAAAAGTTGCATCACTGTTCCCAAAAGGTCATTTACAGCAAGTTTTCAATTAGCTCTTCTGATCATCCAACACCAATTCTTAAGTAACCTGATCTCGAGCTCGGTGCTCGAAGTAATGTTTATGCAAGCCATCTCTCGCATGCTCATGAAATCCATTTTTCCCAGCAATAGCATTCAGTTGAGTTGACACAGCTTAGATATAATTTAAATAGTACATTATCACTGTAGTACCCATAAACGTGTATATCCCATTTCCTGCTTTATAACACGCCCAATATTTGTATTGCTGCTTTCACTTTAATATATAACTCCCATCAATGTTTGCTTCTCATTGCTGTTTCTGAGGTCCACCTTTCAGAATTCAGAATTCAGTGAAATCTCAGTGAAGTTGGTCCTGGGGAGACTAATGGTAGAAATCATCTCACCACATTATTTACGATCTTCTCAAGCTTTATTATGAACTTTTCTCCAGATCTCCCGTTATGCTGGTGGAGAAGAGAAGGACAATGATCTTTCAACAAAATGCTGTGTATTTTCCCAGCCAGCTGAGACTGCTGTAACCTGGGTGGGAACCTTACAGCAGGCTGGTAAAGTGTCGCTACTGCTGTACAGGATCTTAGTGAAATCACATCTGGAGTAGTGTGTACAGATTTGATCTCCTCACTGATATTGTTACATTGTTACATTGGAAGCAGTTCTGAGATGGTTCCCTCAACTGATTCGTGTCATGAAGGTGTTAGGTTATCAGAAAAGAATGGTCAGGTTGATCCAATGCACATTGGACTTTACAAGAATGAAAGATGATCTTACTTCAACATAGATGACCAGAAGGAGTCAGCAACAGGAGCCAAAAAACACATAATGGAGAAATCCATGCCATTCTCCAGCCTATTACAGAGGAACAACAGAAGGATATTCAGGCCTTCAACACTGTTACACCAGAACATGACGAAGCTATTCAGACCCTGGAGCCTGATATGCAGTTACAGGAGGAGGCCAATCAACCCCTCGCGCCTATAACACTGGACCCAGAGTAGGCCATAAAGGACCACTATCCTATTACATAGCAACAGGATTAGTCCATTCAGCTCTGTCAAGTCTGATACATACGAACTGGAAGAGGCCACAGTGTCTGGAGATTGTTACACTGGGATAACAGGATGCTATTCAGCCTCACTGAGACTGTTGCAAGTGAATTGGATAAAGATACAATCTATCTGAGACGTTTCTTATGAGAAAGGTGGAGGTAATTCAGACATGTGTCTGTTGTAAGGGAACAGGAGAAGACCAATCACTCCCTCGGTCCATCTCAAGGATGCGTGAGGTGACCGTTCAGTATCTCCAGCCTGTTATGGAGGAATATGAGAAGACCCATCAGCCCCTCGAGCTGTTACACAGCAACATGAAGATTCCATAATCCCCGAAACCTCTCACACATCAACGGGAGAAGGTCATTCTGGCCTTGGAGATGACAACATGAGAACACCAGAAAGACGTCACTCTATCGGGTTTGTATACCAGCAGGCTAACGAATCCATTCAGCCACACATGGCTCTTACACAGCAATTGGAGCAGATTTCTTAAAGTCTTGTGCCTGTTAGACAGGAATTCAAAGAAAACGTAAAGGTTTTCGAAAAGGAAGAACTTATAATAACTGTATACATTAGGAAGTAAAGTGTAACGATAAACTAGAGTAAGTTAAGGCAAGTTGTTAGAATCCATTGTTCAGGACATTTGCAAAGTTAAACCACAATCCGTCAGAGTCAACATGTTTTTTTACGAAGGCTAAATCGTGTTTGAATTGTTTACTTCAGCTATTTAAAGATATCACAAACATGGTGGATAGTGGGAATCATGGAGATGGAATATATCTGGTCTTCCAGAAGGGTTTGGATATATTGCTTCTCTCAAGTGTAAGCAGTAAGATCAGACAACATGAGTTTGGGAGTAATTTATTAGCTTGGATGGTGGATTGGTGAACCAAATAAATGCTGTCAGGTGGAATAAATGTGTCATTTTCTTTTGGCAAATGTAACTTGTGGTGTGCCACAGCTTTCAGTACTCATGCCTTAACTGTTTGTCATCAATATTGACAGGATAGAAAATACTATAGCCAATTTTTCAGATGACACTAGCGTCGGTGGGAAATTACTCCGGAATGAAGATAAAAGAGGTTTAAAAGTGAATATGGATAGGTTGGGTGAATGGGCTAACACTTGGCAATGAAAATTAAAGTGGGCAACTATGAGATTTATCAATTTGTTCAGCAAAATAGAAAGGCAAATTATTATCTAAATGGAGAGAAACTTCAAAGTGTTCAAGTGCAGAGGGGTCAGTGTGTTTACGTGTATATCACAGAAAACCTGCATGCAGGTACAGCAAGAACTGGAGGAGAAAGTGAGGTCTGCAGATGCTGGAGATCAAAGTTGAAACTTTATTGCTGGAACAGCACAGCAGGTCAGGCAGCATCAAGGGAACAGAAGATTCGACGTTTCGGGCACAGGCCCTTCTTCAGGAATGAGCAGAGAGTGTTCAGCAGGAGAAGATAAAAGGTAGGGAGGAGGGACTTGGAGGAGGGGAGTTGGAAATGTGATAGGTGGAAAGAGGTCAAGGTGAGGGTGATAGGTCGGAGTAGGGTGGAGGCGGAGAGGTCAAGAAGAAGACTGCAGGTCAGGAAGGCGGTGCCGGGCTGGAAGGATCCGGCTGAGACAAGGTGGGGGGAGGGGGGATGAAGAAACTGGTGAAGTCCAAGTTCATCCCCTGCGGTTGGAGGGTTCCCAGTCGGAAGATAAGACGCTCCTCCTCCGACCGTCGGGTTGTGGCCTCCCACTCCACCGAGGATATGCAGGTCATTGGACTCATCCACCGCCAAACCACAACAACCCGACGGTCGGAGGAGGAGCGTCTTATCTTCCGACTGGGAACCCTCCAACCGCAGGGGATGAACTTGGACTTCACCAGTTTCTTCATCCCCCCTCCCCCCACCTTGTCTCAGCCGGATCCTTCCAGCCCGGCACCGCCTTCCTGACCTGCAGTCTTCTTCTTGACCTCTCCGCCTCCACCCTACTCCGACCTATCACCCTCACCTTGACCTCTTTCCACCTATCACATTTCCAACTCCCCTCCTCCAAGTCCCTCCTCCCTACCTTTTATCTTCTCCTGCTGAACACTCTCTGCTCATTCCTGAAGAAGGGCCTGTGCCCGAAACGTCGAATCTTCTGTTCCCTTGATGCTGCCTGACCTGCTGTGCTGTTCCAGCAATAAAGTTTCAACAGCAAGAACTGGGAAAGGCAAGCGTTGTTTCAGTTTTTATTTGTAAAAGGATAGAGTAGAAAAGTAGGGAGTGTTGCTGTAGCTATTCAAGACATTAGTGAGGCTGCAACTGGATTATAGTTTGAGTGCCCTGACTTGCGGAAGGACGCATTTGCATTGTAGTTAATTCAGAAGAGGTTCATTAGATTGATTGCAGAGATGAGGGCTTTGTCTTATGAAAAGAAATTGAGCAGTCCAGGTCTATACTCTCAAGTTTATAATAGCGAAAGGAGATCTCATTAACGTCTGTAAAATGCTAAAAGTAATTGAAAGTGTAGATGTGGAGTGGATATTTTTTCATGTGCTGCAAGCTACAACAAGAGACCAGAGTTTCAGGATGGAGATGGGAGGAAAATGGAACAGGGGCCGCAATGATATCAGCCATGATTGTATTCAATGGTGGAGCCGACTCGAGGGGCTGGATTACTGACTGATGTTCCTTGTTCTTATTTAGCCCTTAGAATGTGTTACACAGGAATAGGGGAGGACTGGTTATCAAACAGGAAGCAGGGACTCCTGATAAATCAGTCTAGATCAGTTTGACAGAACGTTACCAGTGATGTCGACAACCTGGGAGATGATGGATATGTCACCAACTCCTGCCTGGAAAGTTCCGGATCATAGAAGCTGAATACAACTGTGACCCTAACAGCCATTGGCAGGACCGTCCTCTCCCGGTATGATGCTGCAGGTCGTGTTGAAGGACGTGACATCGCTCACAGGGTCCCCTCACACTCTGCTCCTGGTTTAAGTGGAGCTTGGGAAGCTGTTCCTGGAGAATCCGGGGTGGATACAGCATATCCCTTTCCCCACACACACTCACTCCGTGGTTTCAGAGCTTCCCCTCTCTGCAGCCTCTGCTCCATTTGTTGTTCATGTTACAGACCCAGATGCTGTAACTCCAGTCCCCATGCTGCATCCAGAGTTGGGTCAGCAAATCCTCAGGTCTCCCTGAATGTCTGAGGTGGGTCACAGCACAACCTCCAGCAAACCATCCCCAGTAGCTCCACTAACTTTTCAATAACAGGAGTCAGTCAGAAGCCCCTGAGCTACGAGAGTTAGGGATCAGAAGAGATCCCCGTAAAATATTTTTAGAAGGTTGTTCCAGCCCAAACCTTTCCTTATTGTAACCGTAGATATGAAGTGTGAAGCAAAATATAATGTATTCAAATGCTTTAGTTAAAATTCAATCAAAGAAAAGAACAGTTGGGTTAGTTTATATGTTGGAACTCATACCTTCTTGGTAAACACCGCTTGGCACAAAGAAAAACTCAAATACAGATTCTTACGTGCAGTTTTCCAATCCAGAAAGAAACTGCATTAGAAGAGTTCTCAGAGAGAAGAGCAGCTGGGGATCATGTATTGAAGCTTGCAACCCTACTGGGACCCCAAGCAGCCGCTGAATGCTGCAGCTAAAAACAAAACGAGTAGACCTTGTCTGGGAGAGCTGGCCGCTGCCCTTTCATTGTTCCCATCGTTTTAATAAAACCTAAAGGCCTCCTCAGCTATTTACTTCAGACGTTTTCAGGTGGCTGTTCTGCACCTCTGCCTTTAAGACCTCTCTTCAAAAACGACCAAGAAAAAAATAATCTTTTTAAAGTGACAGTATCATCAAACTTCCCCCTTTGAAAAAAATGAACATCAAGATAATACTGTAGCTTCATTTTAAGCCCCTTATTCTTACTCTATTAATAGAATACAATACATATATATGATATTGACACTAAGCATGCAAACATTCACAACTCCATTCTATTTCAGTCAGTTTACTCCTGCCACAGACTGCCTCTGTCTTTCTTCATTCAAGTCTCGACAACTTGGCAGCAAGTAAAGTTTCTCGTCCTTTCACGTGTATAACTTGCAAATTGGATGGCAACAATAGTAACATCTATCTGAATGGACTGGAAGTATTCTCCCTAAATTTGTCCAAAAACTTGTAGAAATTATGATCAGTATATAGATTTTGTTCAGGCATGTTACTGGCAATGTAAATAATGAAACGTTGCAACGCCAACACCAAGCTCAAGGCCACCTTCCCAATTGAGAAATATTTTTGTTGATGGTTTCAGCGGGCACTCCAACCACACGTTACATAATGGAGCACTTCTCATCTCTCTCATAGTCCTTCTGATTGACGTATCTCCTTATGTCTCAACATAAAAGAATTACATGCTTCTGTACCTCTTAATGTTGTCACCTCTTTACCTGCTACTCCTGGCCTACGCCAGTCAACCTTACTCTCACAGGTATATGTTTTAAGAAGATCTTGCACATTCTTCTCAATCCCTCACAGATGCCAAACTTTGATTTATGGACCAACTGATAATCATCAGCCGTTTCAGCTTCTAGTCGTGCCATTTTAACTCTCTGCTCTTCCACACTAGTTCTCACGACTGCAGGAAGTGAATTTTTGAACTTCTCACAAGTAAAAATCTCTTTAATAGTGCCGTAGGTTTGCTCTGATTTTAATGCCCTTTTCCACCTTTCAAAATTACTTTGTTTGATTTTTTCAAACTCAATGTACATTTAACCAGGGATGCTATTTTAGATTCCTGAAATACTGTCTGTTGGCTTCTGGCACAATCTCATATGCACTTCAGATGGCTTTCTTCAGCTTCTCATACCCCCGCCCGTACGGTCAGGATCGTGGAATGCCCTACTAATGGCAATCCACAGCAAGAAGACTGCAGCGATTCAAGACGGCAGCTCATAATGACCTTCTCAGGGCAAATCGGAATGTGCTATTAATGCTGGTCAGCTCAAGTCCCAGAAATGAATTTTAAAAAAAGAAATTGGCCAGGGATGGGATGGAGTCCCATGAAGGAAAAGGAGTTTGTAAACTTAATGGAGGGCAATGACCTCCACACTCCCAATATTTAAATAACAAGGGCAGTGAGACGATGGTTCACATCTGAAAGTGAGTACGTCAACAAACAGACCCATGAGTAACACTGCCAGAATCAAGGAGGGAGACAGTAATTGAACATGTTCCGTGATGCAGTTAGTAGTGGTCTGCAGAGTGAAGATCTGAATTCAGAGACTCAACATGAAGAATTATAGTGGCAAGAAATGAAGACTACATGAGAGAACAGAAACGCAGTCATAACTGGTTTATAGAAAAAGCATATCTGGATGGTGAGACTTATCAGGAACACCAACGATAGATAGAAGAGGATCGTAAAACTATTGAATAATCCGAAGGACATAATCGATCCTTGAATATAATGACAACTGATCATAATATGTAGAAAGAAACCAAACATAATCGGATAAACCCCTGTCCATTGTTGGAATATTCCCGTCTAATGTCCTCAGATTCTGATCCATTGTTGGAACATTCCAGTCCAATGTTCTCAGATTCTGTTCTATTGTTGAAACATTCTAGTCTAATGTTCTCGGATTAAGATCTCTCCTCCCTTCTCTATCTGGAGCTGCTGATCTCTGGTAGGGTTGTCAATGATGCTCCGGCTCCTACTTTGGGATAACACATTGAACGGTGCCCACTTATCATTAAAAGATGGCAAGTCTCCACTGGGAGAATCACAATCCATGGAGACTGACATTAATTACAGTCACCGAACAAACAGGCTCAGTTAACCACGGTGGTGGACGGTGGTGAAGGGGGAGGTGAGGGTCCAGTTTTTCCAATTCTTGCGGTGGCAGGGGAAGGTGCCAGGCGTGGAGGGTGGGTTGGTGGTTGGCGTGGACCTGACAAAGGAGTCTCGCTGCAAATTTTCTTTTTGGAACGCAGATCGGGTGGGGAGGGAAATGTATCCCTGGTGGTGGAGTCTGTTTTTAGGTCGCACAAATGGAGGATAATGCATTGTATCTGGAGGTTTGGTGGGGTAGAAGGTGAGAAACAGGGTGTTCTTTCCCTGTTGCATTGCGAGGGGTGGGATTCGAAGGCAGAGGTGCGGGAAGTGGATGAGATGCTCTGGATGGCATCATCGACCATGTGGGAGGGGAAATTGCTGTCTTTGAGAAGGAGGCCATCTGGATTTTATATGGGTTCAGAGTGTGCTGCTGGAAAAGCACAGCAGGGCCGGCAGCATCCGAGGAGCAGAAAAATTCGAAGTTTTGGGCAAACGTCCTTCATCAGAATTTGGACTTTTTCCAGAAAAATCGAGTCTTCTGCTCCTCGGATGCTGCCTGACCTGCTGTGCTTTTCCAGCACCACACTCTTGACTCTAATCTCCCGCATCTGCAATACTTATCTTCGCCTACACGCTCGGTTCAGCCACTTCTGTAATACTGCCTTTAATTCTGTTCTCACTGCTGTAGGAACGATGTTGTTAAACCTGAAAGCATGCTGAAAAGATTTCCAAGTACATTGACAGTGTTGTGTCGGGTGGTGGTGGCGAGTGATGTTGATCTACACGGAGAGTATGAATGGGCTCGGGCTATGTTCCCTGGAGCGTTGGTTCTGATGAGTGACCTTACTGAGGTTTATCGCAGTGAATCCCGATGCTCCAGGATGAGCAAGTCCAAAAGCCAGGGAAATAGACAGAACAGTTATTCACATTTAAACTGGACTGTTACTCATGGTAGAACAACTTACTGAACAATGGAGGTAGATTGAAGAATGGGACTGGCCAGAGGAGTCAGAATTTGGAGGATCCAATCATATGATTGAGAACAAAAATAAAGGTATTGCCATATCAACTGAAATGATCAGTTATATCACATTCTCAATTCACCTACAGAATCAGACTAGACACCATAAACCCAGAGGAGATATGTGTTCAGCTTGGAACACTGTGCAGTCCAGGCTAGTGTACTGCTGAACACCACTGTGCAATCAGTCTACAGTGGAACACTGTGCAGACCTCAGCAGTGCATTGATCTATAAACCAGATGAGACATGTGTTCAGCAGGGAGCACTGTGCAGACCGGACTGGTGTTCTGTACAACGCAACCCACAATCAACCTAGAATGGAAAGGTATGCAGACCACAGCCGTGCATTGATATATAAACCCAGATGAGATATGTGACCAGGGTGTGGATCTGTGTCCATCATCCCAGTGCATTGTTCAATAATATTGTGTGAGGTCACTGCCCAGCGTACGATAACTTGCAGCCCATGCTGGAAGTGACAGGATATGCAACTCCCATCCATTTACAGTTCCAAATCTCCATTGTGTCATGACACAGGGGTGCTGTCTGTGTGAACATCA
Source organism: Chiloscyllium plagiosum (assembly GCF_037043375.1). Taxonomy (NCBI): domain Eukaryota; kingdom Metazoa; phylum Chordata; class Chondrichthyes; order Orectolobiformes; family Hemiscylliidae; genus Chiloscyllium; species Chiloscyllium plagiosum. The sequence continues at coordinate 75,876,459 of NW_028270177.1, forward strand.
CTGCCAGGGAGAGATGGCGGGGGAATAAGTTTAAGTATCATCAAATGGGAGGAGTTTGGGGAATATACAGAGTGGGGGAGAGTGAGAAACAATGTCATGGAAGGTTTTGTTCCCAGATTCCAAAATGCTGAAATGAAGACATTTCAACAGTATCCTGCAACATGCGCCAGTGTTTCCAGGAATGATGGGTGAACAGGATATTCGTGTGAGTTCAGATGATGGAGAGTATTGGATGAGCATTTGTTCAGCAACTTTGTAACTGGGAGTAGGGTCAGCAGAGTCTTCTACTCATTGGGTTGAATCTAATAATAACTTGTCTCAGCAAAATTTTAATTGAGTGTGACAAAGGGATTGTCTGCACGAGACTGAACTCGTTTCCTGGTCCTAGCTTATCAAATTCATCTCATTAACTACCCACCCCAACCCATGGTGTCCCTTTCATTTAATGCCAGCCCGATTCTCCAACCTATCATGGCTGGAGGTATTCACGAACGCCCGCATGACCCCAGATATTCCGTGATTCCTGACACAGGTGCCATCTTTAAAGGCCAATGGACACATGGTTGAGCTTTCTCTGTTTGGAGCTGCCCTGCACAGTTTACCCGAACACGGCAGATAACTGCCAATTACATCACGGTTTGTCAACAGACAAGCGGAGATCCTGGTGAATGAGCTAGTACAGAGGGGGACCATTTTCTTCCAAGAGTGGGCTACAATACCAGACCCTTCGAGCATGGTCTGAGCTCCCCACCCAGCTCAGTGCAGTATCTGAGGACTGAAGAAATGTCCAGCAATACAGGACAAGCAATAATAACCTTCCCACTCTGTCAGGGTAAGACTCACCATATTCTTCCTGCTCCCTCACACTCACTGTATATCTGTTATAGCATCGACCCCCAAATACGGCTCATGCTCCACCACTCTCACTACTGCAGGCAACACCTGCGCTCCCCTTCCATCCACCCGCCCCCCCCCCCCACCCCCTCCAACAACCTCTCTCTCGGTCTCAATGAGTCCTGGAGTCATAGAGATGAACAGCATTGAGACGGAACCGTCGGTCCAACCCGTCCATGCTGACCAGATATCCCAACTCAATCTTGTCCCATCTGCCGGCACCCGGTCCATATCCTTCCAAACCCTTCCTCTTCATATACCCATCCAAATGCCTCTTAAATTTTTCAATTGTACCAGCTTCCGCCACTTCCTCCGGCAGCTCACTCCATACACATACCACCTTCTGCGTGAAAAAGTTGCCCCTTAGGTCTCTTTTATATCTTTCCCTTCTCACCCTAAACCTATGTCCTCTCGTTCTTGACTCCCCCACACAAGCGAAAAGACTTTGCCTATTTATCCTATCCATGCCCCTCATAATTTTGTAAACCTCTATAAGGTCTCCCCTCAGCCTCCGACGTTCCAGGGAAAACAGCCCCAGCCTGTTCAGCCTCTCCTTGTACCTCAAATACTCCAACCCTGGCAATATCCTTGTAAATCTTTTCTGAACCTTTCAAGTTTCACACCATCTTTCCGATAGGAAGGAGACCAGAATTGCACGCAATATTCCAAGAGTGACATAACCAATGTCCTGTACAGCCGCAGCATGACCATCCAACTCCTAGAACATAGAACATAAAACATAGAACAATACAGCACAGAACAGGCCCTTCGGCCCACGATGTTGTGCCGAACATTTGTCCTAGCTTAAGCACCCATCCATGTACCTATCCAATTGCCGCTTAAAGGTCACCAAAGACTCTGACTCTACCACTCCCACAGGCAGCGCATTCCATGCCCCCACCACTCTCTGGGTAAAGAACCCACCCCTGACATCGCCCCTATACCTTCCACCCTTCACCTTAAATTTATGTCCCCTTGTAACACTCTGTTGTACCCGGGGAAAAAGGTTCTGACTGTCTACTCTATCTATTCCTCTGATCATCTTATACACCTCTATCAAGTCACCCCTCATCCTTCGCCATTCCAATGAGAAAAGGCCTAGCACTCTCATCCTAACCTCGTACAACCTATTCTCCATTCCAGGCAACATCCTGGTAAACCTTCTCTGCACCCTCTCCAAAGCTTCCACATCTTTCCTGAAGTGAGGAGACCAGAACTGCAAACAGTACTCCAAATGTGGTCTAACCAAAGTCCTGTACAATTGCAACATCACTTCACGACTCTTGAATTCAATCCCTCTGCTAATGAATGCTAATACACCATAGGCCTTCTTACAAGCTCTATCCACCTGAGTGGCAACTTTCAAAGACCTATGAACATAGACCCCAAGATCCCTCTGCTCCTCCACCACACTAAGAACCCTACCGTTAACCCTGTATTCCGCATTCTTATTTGTCTTTCCAAAATGGACAACCTCACACTTGGCAGGGTTGAACTCCATCTGCCAATCCTCAACCCAGCTCTGCATCATATCCAAGTCCCTTTGCAGCCGACAAGAGCCTTCCTCACTATCCACAACTCCGCCAATCTTCGTATTATCTAGCAAATTTACTGACCCACCCTTCGACTCCCTCATCGAAGTCATTAATAAAGATTACGAACAGCGAGGACCCAGAACTGATCCCTGCGGAACTCCACTTGTAACTGGGCTCCAGGCTGAATGTTTTCCATCTACCACCACTCTCTGACTTCGACCGGTTAGCCAGTTTTCTATCCACCTGGCCAAATTTCCCTCTATCCCATGCCTCCTGACTTTCCGCATAAGCCTACCATAGGGAACCTTATCAAATGCCTTACTAAAATCCATGTATACTACATCCACTGCTCTACCCTCACCCACATGCTTGGTCACCTCCTCAAAGAATTCAATAAGACTTGTAAGGCAACATCGACCCTTCACAAATCCATGCTGGCTGTCCCTAATCAAGCAGTGCCTTTCCAGATACTCAAAAAACCTATCCCTCAGTACCCTTTCCATTACTTTACCTACCACCGAAGTTAGACTCAATACTCTGACCAATAAAGGAAAGCATACCAAACGCCTTCTTCACTATCCTATCTACCTGCGACTCCACTTTCAAGGAGCTATGAACCTGCACTCCAAGGTCGCTTTGTTCAGCAACAACCCCTCGGACCTTACCATTAAGTGTTTAAGTCCCCCTAAGATTTGCTTTCCCAAAATGCAGCACCTCGCATTTACCTGAATTAAACTCCATCTGCCACTTCTCAGCCCATTGGCCCATCTGGTTCAAATCCTGTTGTAATCTGAGCTAATCCTCTTTGCTGTCCACGACACCCCCAATTTTGGTGTCATCTGCAAACTTACTAACTGTACCTCTTATGCTTGCATACAAATCATTTTCTGTAAATGACAAAATGTCGAGGACCCAGCACTGATCGTGGTTGCACACCACTGGTCACAGGCCTCCAATCTGAAAAATAACCCTCCACCACCACACTCTATCTTCTACCTTTGAGCCAGTTCTGTATCGAAATGGCTAGTTCTCCATGTATTCCATGAGATCTAACCTTGCTAATCAGTCTCCCATGGGGAACCTCGTCGGAAGCCTTACTGAAGTCCATATAGATCACATCTACTGGTCTGCCCTCATCAATCCTCTTTGTTACTTCTTCAAAAAACTCAATCAAGTTTGTGAGACATGATTTCCAACGCACAAAGCCATGTTGACTATCCCTAATCGGTCCTTGCCTTTCCAAATATATGTACATCCTGTCCCTCAGGATTCCCTCCTACAACTTGCCCACCACTGCGGTCAGGTTCACCAGTCTCTATTTTTCTGGCTTGTATAGACCGCCCTTCTTTAACAGTGGCACTACCAGTCTTCTGGCACGTCATCTGTGACTATCAATGATACAAGTACCTCAGCAAGAGGCCCAGCAATCAATTCTCTGGCTTCCGACAGATTTCTTGGGTACACCTGAGCAAGTCCTGGGGATTTATCCATCTTTACCCGTTTCAAGACATCCAGCACTTAATCCTCTGTAATCGAGACATTTTGCAAGATGCCACCATCTATTTTCCTACAGTCTATATCTTCCAAATCCTTTACCACAGTAAATACTGATGCAAAATATTTATTAAGTATCTCCCGTATTTTCTGTGGCTCCACACAAAGGCCGCCTTGCTGACCTTTGAGGGGCCCTATTCTCTCCCTATTTACCCTTTTGTCCTTAATATATTTGTAAAAACCCTTTGGAATCTCCTTAATTCTATTTGCCAAAGCTGTCTCATGTCCCCTTTTTGCCCTACTGATTTCCCTCTTAAGTATTCTCCTACTTTCTTTATACTCTACTAAAGATTCACTTGATCTATCCTGTCATATGCTTCCTTCGTTTTCATAACCAAATTCTCAATGTCCAGCATCGCCTATACCTACCAGCCTTTCCTTTCACCCTGACAGGAATATACTTTCTCTGGATTCTTGTTATCTAATTTCTGAAGGCCATCCCTTCCAGCCATCCCTTTACCTGTGAAATCTGCCTCCAATCAGCATTCGAAAGCTCTTGCCTAATACCGTCAAAATTGGCCTTTCTCCAATTGAGAACTTCAACTTTTAAATCTGGTCTATCCTTTTCCATCACTATTTTAAAACGAATATAATTATTGTCGCTCTATCTCTCTGTCTGCCTCTCGGTCTGTCTCTCTCTCTCGCTCCACTTTACCCCCGACACTAATAACATTGCACCCACCCCTCCCACCCTCCTTCCCTCCCTTTCTCCCATTCCAGGAGAAACAGCCTGGAATAGGACAGGAAGGGCCTATCCGGGTGGTGTAGTGCCCGATATCCATTCCCTCACCCCCTCTCCCTGCCATGTGGGGAGGACCCTGGTACGAGCAAGAGAAATACTGATTGACACTCCATGTCTGTCTTAGTTTCTGTGTATTAGTGAGTGTCTATAAGTCACTGTATCAGTGTGTGCCTATCTGTGTGTATCAATGTAGAGCGAGTCTGGCAGTCTCTATGGTATTTAAAGTGATGTAATATCCCCCTGACACGAGATCCGTGGAAGGGTCCTTTCATTTCTGTCCACAGATGATGCTGTCAGACCTGCTGAGCTTTCTGTCGCTGTCAGTCTCTGCTGGCCTCCCCACACCTCTATACAGTAGGGGTGTAGGGTGAAAATCCTCAGGGATTCAGTTTGAGAGGGACAGAGGGAGGGCAGCATCTCACAGCACCATCAACACACACACACACACACACACACACACATACTCACACAAACACACACAAAGACACAGACACACACACAGAGACACACACACATCTAAACACACTGATACAGACACACACACGCACCCGCACACACACACACACACTCACAAATACACAGACACCCACCCACAGACACACACACAAACACGTACCCACAGACACACACACGCACAAGCACTCACAGAAACAGGCACACACAGACGCAGGCACATACACAAACACACACAGAGTCAGATATAGACACACAATCCCAGAAACAAACACACAGACGCAGACAAATACAGATGCATACACAGATACACACACACTCATAGAAACAGACACACATGCATACACATACACAGATGCACACAGACACACACACGTACTCACAGAAACCCCACACCCACACAGATACACCCACACACAAACCCAGAGGCAGAAAGACACACAGACGAACAAACAGACACACAAAGACATACATACACCGACCGATACACACCCGCGTGCGCCCGCGCGCGCGCACACACACACAGACATACACAGAGCCACAGATTTCACCAGTTTCCTCATTTCCCCTCACTCTCCTTATTCCAGATCCAACCCTCCAACTCGGCACCTCCTTCTTGAACTGTCCTACCTGTCCATGTTCATTCCCACCTAGCCACTTCACCCTCCGCTCCGACCTAACACTTTCACCCCATCTTCATTTAACAATCGCCTTCCCAGCTACCTTCCCCTCCCCAGCACCACTCCCTCACATTTATCCCTCGGCCCACAAGCCTCATTCCAAATGAAGGGATTATGCTCGATATTTCGACTATCCTTCTACTAGGATGCTGCCTGAACGGTTGTGTTTTTTTCAGCACCACACTCTTTCAACACAGGCACATACACGCACACACACACAGACACAGCCAGACAGAGACACACACACATACCGACACACCCACAAACACGCAGACAGCACATTTCCCACTCACGCAGGCGTCCACACTCCCCCCACTCACAGACACTCACACTCCCCACACACGCACACATACACTCTCACACAGGCACACACACAGACTCACACAATCACACATAAACAGACAGATGCCCACAGCCACCCCTACACAGACACCCACATTCCCCACACACATGCACACGCATGCACACACACAGATATATACACACAGGCACGCACTCACACCGACAAGGACACAGACTAACACACACCTACACTCACAGACACACAGAGACTTGCACACACACAGAAGAACATACATACACACAGCGGAACACACACAGACATACAGACACATAGGCACACACATTGACACACACACGCGCACGTACACACACATCCTATAAAATGCAATGTTTAGTGACTTACCATTACAAATAATCTTACATATAAGAAAGGATTGAAAAGTCCTAAAACACACCAGCAGAGCATGGCATTGTATTACTTTCAGCAAAAGGGGGAGAGGAGAGGGAGAAAGGGAAGCTTTGAACCCCATTCAATGATTCACCCCAAAACAAAACAGTTCCCATTGCACATAGATGCAGAGATGGAGATAAAAATATGCATACACACACTAATGCAGAACACACAGAGAGATAGATACACATATAAACGCACACAAATCGGCAAGCACGGACAGATATTTGCAGATACAAACTTGGACATACGAAGACACATGGAACCATAGAGTTATACAAGGGGTTTGAAAACAGGCATATCAGCCCATACACTCAATGCTAACGATAATTTCAAACTAAACCAGTCCCATGTTCCTGCGCTTGGTCCATATTTTTACAAACCTTCTCTTATTCTTGTACTTAATAAAATGTATTTTAAACACTGTAACAAACCACATGTATCACTTCTGAGGACGTTCATGCCATACACGAAACAAACGATGTATAATAATGTACTTCATAGGTCCTGATCAGGTATACACAAGAACTCTGTGGGAAGCTCGAGAAGTGATTGTTAGAAATCGTGATGAGATGTTCTTATCATCAATAGGTGAGGAGCTGGAAGACATGAGGCTGACTAACGTGCTGCCTTTAATATAAAAGCTGGCAAGGAAAAGCCAGGGAACTAGAGAGCAGTGAGCCTGACATCGATGCTGGGCAAGTTGTTGGAGAGAATCCTAACGACAGGATTTACATGTATGTGGAAAGGCAAGGACTGATAAAGGAGTCAACATGGCTTTGTGCATGGGAGATCATGTCTCACGAACTGGATTACTTTTTCTTGAAGAAGTAACAGAAAACATATGAATATATATGAATGCATGACGCATTAGAAATAAGATGAATGAGCTTGAGGCTCATTTGGAAATTGGCAGCTACGATGTTGTGGGGATAATGGAAACGTGGATTCAACTGGACAGGGCCTGAGAAATGAATATTCAAGGCTATACGTGCTATCGTAAGGACAGACTGACTGGCAGAGGGGGTGGGGTGGCCCAGTTAATAAGGAATGATATCCAGATCATTGGGCGGGGGGACCTAGAATCAGGGGATGTAGAGTCAGTATGGATAGAGCTGAGAAATTCTAAGGGTATAAACACCCTCATGGGAGTTATCTACAGGCCCCCGAACAGTAGTCTGAATGTAGTGTGTAAGTTGAACAAGGAGCTGAAATTGGCCTGTCGCAAAGATATTACTACAGTTGTTATGGGGGAGTTCAACATACAGGTAGACTGGGATAATCAGGAGTTTGTGGAGTGCCTCCGAGATGGATTCTTAAAACAGCTGGTGCTGGAGCCTACCAGGGAGAAGGCAATTCTGGATCTGGTGTTTTGCACATCGAACCGGATTTGATCAGGGACTTTGAAGTGAAGGAGCCATTAGGAGGTAGTGACCATAATACAATAAGCTTTAATCTGCAATTTGAACGGGAGAGGGTTCAATCGGTAGTGACAATATTTCAGTTGAATAAAAGGAACTATGGAGCTAGGAGGGAGGAGCTGGCCAAAGTTCAATGGTGCAATATCTTAGCAGGGATGGCAGTGGAGCAACAATGGCAGGTATTTCTGGGTATAATGCAAAAGATACACGATGAGTTCATTCCAAAAAGGATGAAAGATCCTAAGAGCAGGCAAGGGTGGCCGTGGCTGACGAGGGAAGTTAAGAAACATATAAAGTCAAAAGAGAAAAAATATAACATAGCAAAGATGAGTGGGAAAACGGAGGACTGGGAAGCTTTTAAAGAACAACAGAGGATAACTAAGAAGGAAATACGCAGAGAAAAAATGAGGTACGAAGGTAAACTGGCCAAAAATATAAAGGAGGAGAGGAAAAGCTTTTTTAGGTATGTGAAAGGAAAAAAATGGTTAAGACTAAAATTGGGCCCTTGCAGCAGAAACGGGAGAATATATTACGGGGAACAAAGAAACGGCAGAAGAGCTGAATTGGTACTTCAGATCTGTGTTCACTGGGGAAGACACACCCAATCTCCCAGAGATAATAGTGACTGAATGACCTGAACTGAAGGGAATTTATATTTGCCAGGAATTGGTGTTGGAGAGACTGTTAGGTCTGAAGGCTGATAAGTCCCCGGTACCTGACGGTCTACATCCTAGGGTACTGAAGGAGGTGGCTCTAGAAATCGTGGATGCATTCGTGATCATTTTCCAATGTTCTATAGAGTCAGGATCAGTTCCCCTACGGATTGGAGGGTGGTTAATGTTGTCCCACTTTTTAAGAAAGGAGGGAGAGAGAAAGCAGGGAATTATAGACCAGTTAGTCTGACCTCAGTGAGGAAAGATGCTGGAGTCAATTATAAAGGATGAAAGTACGACACATCTGGATAATAGTAACAGGATGGGTCAGAGACAGCATGGATTTATAAAGGGGAAAATTTGCTTGACTAATCTTCTGGAATTTATTGAGTATGTAACTCTGAAGATGGACAAGGGAGAAGGGACAAGTGGATGTAGTGTGCCTGGACTTTCAAAAGCCTTTGATAAAGTCCCACATAGGAGGTTAGTGAGCAAAATAAGGGCGCATGGTATTGGGGGCAAAATACTGACTTGGATTGAAAATTGGTTGGCTGACAGGAAACAAAGAGTAGTGATAAATGGCTCCCCTTTTGAATGGCAGGCGGTGACCGTTGGGGTACCGCAGGGATCAGTGCTGGGACTGCAGCTTTTTACAATGTATATTAATGATATAGATGATGGTATGAAAAGTACTATTAGCAAATTTGCTGATGATACAAAGCTGGGTGGCAGGGTGAAATGTGGGGGGGGGGATGTTAGGAGATTACAGGGTGACCTGGACAGTCTAGGTGAGTAGATAGATGCATGGCAGTTGCAGTTTAATGTGGATAAATGTGTGGTTATCCACTTTGGTGGCAAGAACAGGAAGGCAGATTACTACTTAAATAGAGTCAAGTTAGGTAAAGGGGCAGTACAACGAGATCTAGGCGTTCTTGTACATCAGTCAATGAAAGTAAGCATGTAGGTACAGCAGGCATTGAAGAAAGCTAATAGCATGCTGGCCTTCATAACAAGTGGAATTGAGTATAGAAGCAAAGAGGTTCTTCTTCAGCTCTACAGGGCCCTGGTGAGACCACACCTGGAGGACCACACCTCCAAATTTGAGGAAAGATATTTTGGCTATTGAGGGAGTGCAGCGTAGGTTCACAAAGACAATTCCCGGGATGGCGAGACTATCTTACATTGAAAGATTGGAGCAACTGGGCTTGTATAGCCTTGAGTTTAGAAGGCTAAGTGGGGATCTGATTAAGACGTATAAGTTTATTAAAGGATTGGACACTCTGGAGGCAGGAAGCATGTTTTCGCTGATGGGTGAGTCACGGACCAGAGGACAAGTTTAAAAATAAGGGGTAGGCCATTTAGAACAGAGTTGCGAAGAAACTCCTTCACCCAGAGAGTGGTTGGTGTATGGAATGCTCTGCCCCAGAAGGCTGTGGAGGCCAAGGTCTCTGGATACTTTCAAAAAAGAGTTGGATAGAGCTCTTAAGGATTGTGGAATCAAGGGTTATGGTGATAAGGCAGGAACAGGATACGATTGAAGATGATCAGCCATGATCATAATGAATGGTGGTGCTGGCTTTAAGGGCAAAATGGCCTACTCCTGCACCTATTGTCTATTGTCTATTGTCATTGATGAGGGCAGAGCAGCGGACGTGATCTACATTGACTTTAGTAAGGCATTCGACAAGGTTTCCCATGGGAGACTGGTTAGCAAGGTGAGATCTCATGGAATACCAGGAGAACTAGCCATTTGGATATAGAACTGGCTCAAAGTTAGAATACAGAGGATGGTGGTTTCGGGCTGTTTTTCAGACTGGAGGCCTGTGACCAGTGGTGTGCCACAAAGATTTGTGCTAGTTCCACTGTTGTTCATCATTTACATAAATGATTTGGATGTGAACACAGGAGGTATGGTTAGTAAGTTCATATTTGACACCAAAATTGAAGGTGCAGTGGACAGAGAAAATGATTACCACAGAATATAACGAGATCTTGATCAGATGGACCAATGGGCTGAAGAGTTGCAGATGGAGTTTAATTTAGATAAATGTGAAGTACTGCATTTTGGAAAGGAAAAAAAAAGGCTTGACTTCTCCATTTAATGTTAATTCCCTGGGGAGTGTTGCTAAACAAAGATACCTTGGAGTGAAGTTTCATAGTACTTTGAAAGCGGATGTTTGATTTTCTTGTCGTTGGTGGACAGTGCATTGAATGTAGGAGTTGTAAGATCATATTGCGGCTGCACAGGACATTGCTTAGGCCACTATTGCACACTTCGTGCAATTACGGTCTCACTCTTCGAGAAAGGATGTGTGAAACCTGAAAGAATTCAGAAAAGATTTACAAAGATATTGCCAGGGTTGGATGTTTTGAGATTTATTGAGAGGCTGAATATGTCAGGGTTATTTTCTCTGGAGGATCAGCGGTTGAGAGGTGATCATCGACGTTTATATACTCACAAATGGAACGGATGGTGTCAATAGCCAAAGTCTTTTTCCCCAGTGTAGCACATTCCAAAGCTAGAGAACACAGGTTGAAGTTCGGAGGGGAAGGACTTATAAGGGATCTAAGGGGCAGCGTTTTCAAAGAGAGGGTGCTTTATAAGTAACTAGCTGCTTGAGGAAGTTGTGGAGGTGGGACAAGTACAACTTTTAAAAGGCATCTGGATGGGCACATGAATAGGAAGTGGTTCGTGGGATATGGGCCAAATGCGGGCAAATGGACCCACATTAATGTGGGACACCTGCTCAGTAGGGACGAATCGGACAGAAGGGTCTGTTTCCATGCTGGACAGCTCTATGACACTATGTCTTCTGTAAAACATTCTCCTGTCATCTTACAATTACCCACAGTCCTGAAATCCACCACCCTAAGGAAAGGACACATGCCATTCAACATTATCTATACCCGTCATTGTTTGATAAACCTCTATAAGGTTGACAAGGTCTCAACCTCCTACACTGCAGCGGAAAAGGTCCCAGTCCATCAAGTCTGTCCTTATAACTTAAACACTCCATTCCCAGCAAAAACCCGGTCAATCTTTTCTGAACCATCTCCAGTTTAATAATATCATCAATGTGACTGGGTGACCTGAACTGCAAACAGTACTCCAGGAGAGTCCTCACAAATGTCCGGCTCAACCTGAAGATAATGTTCCAGGTCCTGTACTCAAAGGTCTGAGCAGTGAAGGCCAGCAAGCCAAACTCCTACATACCCACTCTGCCTACACATGATGCAAACGTCAAAGAAATATACCAGGACCCTAGATCCCACTGCTGTCCAATGCTACCAGTAGCATGACATTTAATTGTGTATGTCCTCTCGCTGCTTGTTTTATCAAATTGTTTTACTTTGCATTTATCGAAGTTAAACTCCATCTGCTACTCCTCAGCTCAATGAGTTATAGTGTTGGGGAAGAAAGGTTGGAAAGTAATCGGCTGTCTTAAATAATTTCGTGGTTTTAAACCGAGGGTAGTCACACGTTACAGGCGGGAAAGAGTGATTGGTGTTTTGATCCAGAAAGTATGCGCTTTCTTCGTCTCTGATGTTCAGTGATAAGTATCTATTCCAGATCCTTTATGGTGCAGTGTGGGTCTGCAGGATGTCTTTCCCTCATATTGCAGATGTCAAATAATAGCCACTTAAGGTGGAAACCATAGCCAAACAATTAAAGATCTTCATAGTTTATCATGAAGGCAGAGCACATAAACTGAATATCGTACATTTGAAGTGAGTACCTTTCATCTGTTGAAAAATGTAATTCTTTTAACTGTGTAATTCAGTAAAGTGAACCAAATTTTAATTAATCAATCTCGAGCTAAAAGCTGATATTTAAAATGTAACCCAAAATCCCGGCATGGTTTAAGTCTTGTATAGTGGGTAACGCCCATTCCTATGAGCTGGAGCTCTGGGCTATATTGCAATATCTGAACTTGCGTGGTAATGTCTCATTTTTGAGAAAATATAATGCACCTGGAAATACAAACCGGCAAATGAAAATTCATCTTACAGATTAGATGTGTGTGTGTGTGTGTGTGTGTGTGTTTGCGCGCACGTGCGTGTGTGTGATTGAAAACAAGGTGGAGTGTCTGTGGGAGGGAGAGAGTGTGGGTGTTTGTGAGAGAGTGAGGGGGAGTATGTGTGTCTTTGGGAGGGAGAGAGAGGGTATGCGTGCGTGTGAGAGAGGGGAGTGTGTGTGTGCATGTGAGAGGGGGGAATGTGTTTGTGTGCGGGATGTAGAGGGTGAATTTGCTTGGGTGTATTTAAAGGGGAGAGGGAAAGGATGTGTATCTCCTCGTTAAAACACAGGCAGGTTTGGCAGATCCCTTTCCCCACAAACACTCTGTGGTTTCAGAGCTCCCCCTCTCTGCTGCCCCTGTTCAATTTGTTGTTCATGTTGCAGACCCAGATGCTGTAACGACAGTCACCATGCTCCATCCAGAGTTGGTTCACCAAATCCTAAGGTCTCCCTGAATGTCTAAGGCAGCTCACAGCACAACCTCCAGTAAACTATCTCCATCACCTCCACTAACCTTTCCATGACTGACTGAACTGGTCCTCACCCTGAACAACTTCTCTTTCCAATCCTCCCACTTCCTCCAAACGAAAGGAGTAGCCATGGGCACCCGCATGGGCCCCAGCTATGCCTGCCTCTTCGTAGGATATGTGGAACAATCCATCTTCCGCAACTACACTGGCCCCACCCCCCACCTTTTCCTCCGCTACATCGATGACTGTATCGGCGCCGCCTCGTGCTCCCACGAGGAGGTGGAACAGTTCATCCACTTCACCAACACCTTCCAGCCCGACCTCAAATTCACCTGGACAGTCTCAGATTCCTCCCTCCCCTTCCTTGACCTTTCTATTTCCATCTCAGGCGACCGAATCAACACGGACATCTACTACAAACCGACCGACTCCCACAGCTACCTGGACTACACCTCCTCCCATCCTGCCCCCTGCAAAAACGCCATCCCATTCTCCCAATTCCTTCGACTCCGCCGCATCTGCTCCCAGGAGGACCAGTTCCAAAAACGCACATCCCAGATGGCCTCCTTCTTCAAGGACCGCAATTTCCCCCCCGACGTGATCGACGATGCCCTCCACCGCATCTCTTCCACTTCCCGATCCTCCGCCCTTGAACCCCGCCCCTCCAACCGCCACCAGGACAGAACCCCACTGGTCCTCACCTACCACCCCACTAACCTCCATGTACAGCGCATCATCCGCCATCATTTCCGCCACCTCCAAAAGGACCCCACCACCAAGGATATATTTCCCTCCCCTCCCCTATCAGCATTCCGTAAAGACCACTCCCTCCGTGACTCCCTCGTCAGATCCACACCCCCCACCAACCCAACCTCCACTCCCGGCACCTTCCCCTGCAACCGCAGGAGGTGCAAGACTTGCGCCCACACCTCCCCTCTCACCTCCCTCCAAGGCCCCAAAGGAAACTTCCATATCTGCCACAGATTCACCTGTACCTCCACACATATCATCTATTGCATCCTCTGTACTCGATGTGGCCTCCTCTATATTGGGGAGACAGGCCGCCTACTTGCGGAGCGTTTCAGAGAACACCTCTGGGACACCCGGACCAACCAACCCAACCACCCCGTAGCTCAACATTTCAATTCCCCCTCCCACTCCACCAAGGATATGCAGGTCTTTGGACTCCTCCATCGTCAGACCACAGCGAAACGACGGTTGGAGGAAGAACGCCTCATCTTCCGGCTAGGAACCCTCCAACCACAAGGGATGAACTCGGATTTCACCAGTTTCCTCATTTCCCCTCCCCCCAGCCTGTCTCAGTCAAATCCATCAAATTCAGCACCGCCTCCCTAACCTGCAATCTTCTTCCCGACCTCTCCGCCCCCACCCCAATCTGTCCTATCACCCTCACCTTGACCTTTTTCCACCTATCACATTTCCGACGCCCCTCCCCCAAGTCCCTCCTCCCTATCTTTTATCTTAGCCTGCTGGACAAACTTTCCTCATTCCTGAAGAAGGGCTAATGCCCGAAACGTCGATTCTCCTGTTCCCTAGATGCTGCCTGACCTGCTGCGCTTCTCCAGCAACACATTTCCATTTCTGATCTCCAGCATCTGCAGACCTCATTTTCTCTTCATGACAGGAGACAGTCAGATGCCCCTCAGCTCCTGTTCCTTGACAATAATACTCGAGAGGTTTCCTCATGTTATGGACCGCACAATCAACTGAGAGGGACAAACACAGGCCTTCAGAGGTCAGGCACAGACCAAGTTTCAAAAACGTGCTGAAACCCCCTTTCCAACTTGGAGCAACAGCCCGCCACATACCATTTCATTGTTTCTGAGCTTCACAATGCTAGCACTCGATACACTCGGGAGTTAAAAAACAACACCAGGGAAAGGTACAGATAAAAAAACAATTAATTAACTGATAACATGTCGTAAAAAATGTATAAGGAGACAGGGGAGTGGGAGTAACTGGAGAAGTGAGACAATGGTGGGTCCAATCACAAGAATGGGAGCATTCAATAAAATTATTGCCAGATCAGTTGAAATCGTTAGTTACATCAAATTGTGAATCTGCCTCACAGAACCATCCCAGACGCCCTAAACTGGGACAAGATACCAGCCAGAATGGAGAGCTGTCCAGACCATGCTAGTGGACTACTCTATAAACTGGACTACCTGCCCATCATGGGGACCATTGCAAACCTTTGCCAGTATATTGCTACTATACTTGCACTACAGAAATGTCTTGCACGGGAAGATGTGTAACCCATGCAGTAAGTGACAGTAAATGGGCTCCCACAAATGTATGGCTCTGTATCTCCACTGCCCGCATATAAGGTAAGTGATTGTGTGTGTGTCTGTCTGTGTGTGTGTACGTGTGTGTGTGTCTGTGTGTGTTGGTGGCGGTAGATATGAAAATTATTATTTGAGAGAGAATAGACATAGAGGAAATCAGTTTAAATGTGAACAACTGACAGGGCTTTGTGTCATTTACACGAGGGAGACTTACGACCGTGTCATAGACAGAGGTGACGACGTGTTTGTGAACATTAAATTAAAGGCATTGCCAGACCATACAGGAATCCGTACAGGAATGATGGGATTTTGGTCTGCCTTTAGATACAAGCCATGGAATACCGACTCAGATTTGGTTAAGCAACAGCAGATTATTGGCTTTATTACGATTGTGTTTCATAGCTGAAGGTTCAAACAACAGACTGGATGAAACAGTGAAGTATAATCTACAGTTGTCAATAGTTAAAATTAGGAATAGCCAGGATATGGTGTCAGTAATCAGCTTGTGGCCAAAGGGATCACCGTAGTTGTGACTCGTCTGTTTCAGCCTCAGTTATTGGCCAGGGATGAGATGGAGTCAGAGGAAGGAAATGGAGTTTGCATCCAGAACAGAAGACAGTGACCTCCAAGCTCTCAATATTTAAATAGCAAGGGCAGTGATGCAATGCATCCTGGTTCATACCTGAAAGTGAATAGGTCAACCAACATGCACAGTGCCAGAACTAAAGAAGGCGAGAAATAATGAAAAAGTTCACTGTTGTTTTTGTGGTTTGAATACTTACAGAGTAGAGTAAATGAAAAGAACAGTAATACAGGCGCACATAGTTAATGTAAATAATATATCGACAGTGAAACTTACCAGGGACACCACCAATAGCCAGGATAGGATAATAAAAACATTGAATAATGTGAAGTGCATATCTGATCCGCGCTGTTAACGGCCACCAATAATATGTAGAAAAAAATCCAAACATAATAGGATAACCTCCTCTCCACTGTTGGAACTTTACAATCTATTGTTTTCAGATTCTGATCCACTGTTGGAACATTCTTGTCTATTGTTTTCAGATTCTGGTCCACTGTTGGAACTGTCCAGTCTAATGTTCTCAGTTTCTGATCTCTCCCTCTCTCTGGAGCAGCCGATCCCTGTTAGTGCTATCGGTGATGCTCCCGCTCATACTATGGGCTAACATATTGAATGGAGCCCTTTTATGATTAAAAGATGGAAACTCTCCACTGGGATAATTAGAATCCATGGAGACTGACATTAGTCACTGTCACCAAACAAACAGGTTCAGTTAACCAGTTCCTTACATCATTTTACATAACACAATAAAAGGGAACATTAACTAAGTTTGGATCAAATGAATGAGAGTTGCTGAGGGATAGACCATAAATCTTTCAATCTTTTTAATCTGTCTTCCCTATATATGGGAGTATTGTCGGAACAATGCACTGTTGTATACGTTTCACCCTGTTTATAAAAGGAGACAGGAATAAAATAACAGACGAGCTGCATAAAATGTTTGGTGGAGACGTTTCTAGATACCTTTGTGTAATGCTGCTCCAAGTTTGAAATTCCCTGTTATCAAGTCCTTTCTTAACCTTGTGACATCATTCAGAGCATTGAAACTGCTGCTCAGGGATAGGGAGAAACAGGAGGTAGTCACTCAACTGCTCGAGACTGGGACACAGGGACAGGAGACAGTCTTTGAACTGTTCGAGACTGGGACACAGAGACAGGAGACAGTCTTTCAACTGTTCTAGACTGGAACACAGGGACAAGAGTAAATACTCAACTGCTCGTACCTGGAACAGAGGAACAGGAGGCAATCTTTCAACTGTTCGAGACTGGTACACAGGCACAGGAGGGAGTCAGTCAACTGCTCGAGACTGCGATACAGGGAAATCTGGAGGCTAGTGAGGCCCAGATTACTGTTCCCCAGGAACAAGAAGAGGTGACTAACTTCCCACAAGTCTGGGACACTGGGAGAAAAGGAAAATTGGCTTGTTACTGATAGAAATATCTGAATAAGTTGCATGAGCGAGCCATTCAATCCTGCTCCAACATTCTTCAAAACCATGGCTGATCTGATTACAATTCCCTCATTCCATTTTACAGAGATTCCCCTCTCTGCAGCCTCTGCTCCATTTGTTGGTCATGTTGCAGATCCAGATGCTGTAACTACAGTCATCATGTTTCATCCAGAGTTGGATCACCAAAGCCGCTGCTCTTGCTGAATTTCCACAGCAGCTTAAAACACAGCGTCCAGGAAACCGTCCCCAGCATTTTCACGAACGTACAAAAATTAGAGTTAAGTCAAATGTCAGTCAAAGGCAAATGAGAAGCCTGGTCTGAATCACTAACAGCTGTGAGGATTTCTCATGTTACTGAGCACATCAGCAGCAGAGAGGGATTAACACAGGCGTTCAATGAATAGGCACAGAGCAAGTTACAAAGGTGTGCCTCGAAACTGTTAAAACGCCATTATCCAACATGGAGCACAGGACAGGACACTGCGAAGTCAAAGAAAACGCAAGCAATGTTTTTTGACCACTGTTTCTAAGCTTCTTAGTGTTGGAAGCTGATGCTCTTGGGTGAGCAACATTCAAGGGCAGGAAAAGATATAGGACAGTTATTCACATTGAAACTGGACAATTAAAACTGGATGGCGGGGAAGCAGTTTAAACATCCACAGGGATTTGGGAAATAGACAGAGGGCGAGAGACTCTGAGTCAGTGTTATGGAAGGATGTGTTTGCAGGTTTCAGAATGCTGAAATGAAGACACTTCGATCATATCTAGCAACATAGGTTAGTATGTCCGGAATGATGAATTAATACGATATTGGTGCAAGGTCAGAAAGAGTCAGAGTCTCGGAGATGTACAGCACAGAATAAGACGCTTCAGTCTAACTCGTCCATGCTGATGGGATATCCCAAATTAAACTAATCGCATTTGGCCAATGTCGATGTAAACCCTTCCTCTTCATGTACCCATCCAAATACCATTTAGACGTTATAATTGTAAAAGCCTCCAGCACCTACTCTGGCAACTCATTCCACACATGCTCCACCCTCTGTGGAAAAAAATGTGCTCCTTAGGTCATTTTTAAACCTTTTCCCTTTCATCGGAAATCCATGCCCTCTAGTTTTGGGGAAAAAGACCTTGGCGATACACCGTATACATGCTCCTCACGCTGCAGGAATAAAATAACCCAATCATCAAAGTTTGTGAGAACCCAATCTACTCACACTCTCCCAATAGCTCCAATCCTGGCAACATCCTTGTAAATCTTTACTGACTCCCTTCAAGTTTCACAATATATTTCCAAAAGGAAGGAGACCAGAATTGAATGCAGTACTCCAAAAGTGGCCAAAGTAATGTGCTGTACAGCAGCAACATGACCACCCAATTCATATAGTCAAAGCACTGGCCAATAAAGGCAAGCATACCAAATGCCTTCTTCACTATCCTACTTAACTGCGACTCTACTTTCAAGAAACTATGAACTTACATTCCAAGGTCTCTTTGTTCAGCAACACTCGCCAGGACGTTAGCATGAAGTGTACATGTACTGCCCTGATTTGCATTTCCAAAATGCAGCACCTCCCATTTATTTACATTGAAAAACCATCTGCCAATTCTCAGCCCATCTGCCCATCTGATCAAGATTCCATTGTACTCTGAGGTAAACCTTCTTTGCTCTCCACTACAAGATCATTTTTGGTTTCATCTGCAAACTTAGCAACTATTGCTGTAATGTTCACACCCAAATGATTTATGTGAATAGTGAAAAGCAGTGGAGCCAGCACAAACCCTTGTAGCACACCAATGGTCACAACCCTCCTTTTCGAAAAGCAATCCTTCACCACCACCCTCTGTGCCCTGCCTTCGGGCTAACTGTGTGTACACATGGCTAGTTCTCCCTGTATTCCATATGAACTAAACTTGTTAACCAATCTACCATGCAGGAAGTTGGCAAATGCCTTACTGAAGTCCATACCAACAATATACACCTCTGCCTCAATGAATCCTCTTAGTCACTTCTTCAAACATACTCAGTCAATTTAGTGAGACACAACTTTCCATGCTTCGACCCACGTGGCCGATCATTTATCAGTCCTTGCTTTTCAAAATCCATGCAAACCTTGTGCCTCATAATCCTTATCAACAGCTTTCCTTCTACTGAAGTCGGGCTCACGAGCTTTTCCTTACCATCCTTCTTAAACATTGTCAGTAATCGCACCAAGTTCGCAAGCCTCCTATCTTCCAGTACCTCATCTGTGACAATTGACGATACAAATATCTCAGCAAGGGGCCCAGCAATCACTTCACTCGCTTCCCACTTAGTTCTAGGGTACATCTGATCAGGTCCTGGAGATTTTCCTACCTTTACGGGTTTACGAACTCCAGCATCTCCTTCGCTGTAATACAGGCACTTTTTAACATGTCACGGTTTATTTCCAAAGTTCTTTAGCTTCCATATCCTTCTGCACAGTCAATACTGACGGACGATGCTTGTTTGCCTCCATCTCCTGCGGTTTTGCACATCGGCAACCTTGCTGATCTTTAAGTGGCCCAAAACTCTCCTGAGTTATTCTTTTGTCCTTAATGTATGTATAGAGTCCCTTTGGATTCTGCTTAACCCTATTTGCCAGAACTATCTCATGTCCCCTTTATGGCCTCCGGATTTCCCTCTTATGTATACTCCTACTGGCTTTAGACCCTTTTCGACAGTCACTTTAAATCTGGAATTAAGAGCCAAATGACGATGATGAATCCATTTTCGATTTCTGGAAAATCCATCAGGTTCGCAGATGGCCTTGAAGGAAGCAAACTGCCTCCTTACCAGGCCTGGGTTACATGTGACTCCAGACCGACAACAATGTGTGTGACTCGTAACTGGATTAGTGGTGCTGGAAGAGCACAGCAGTTCAGGCAGCATCCGAGGAGCAGTAAAATCGACGTTTCGAGCAAAAGCCCTTCATCAGGAATAAAGGCAGAGAGCCTGAAGCGTGGAGAGATAAGCTAGAGGAGGGTGTGGGTGGGGAGAAAGTAGCATAGTGTACAATAGATGAGTGGGGGAGGGGGATGAAGGTGATAGGTCGGGGACGGTGGGAGGGTGGAGTGGTTAGGTGGAAAAGAAGATAGGCAGGTAGGACAAGTCAGGACAAGTCACGGGGACAGTGCTGAGCTGGACGTTTGGAACTGGGGTCAGGTGGGGAATGAGGAAACTATTGAAGTCCACATTGATGCCCTGGGGCGGAAGATGAGGCATTCTTCCTCCAGGCGTCTGGTGGTGAGGGAGCGGCGGTGAAGGAGGCCCAGGACCTCCATGTCTTCTGCAGAGTGGGAGGGAGAGTTGAAATGTGACTCGGAACTGCCCGCTGGGCTATTAGTAATGGGTAATGAATGCAGGCCCAAACAGTGATACCCTCTATCCGTGAATGAGTACTGAAAAAAACCTTGACTCCTGCTCTCTCTACCTGACATATGCTTCCCTCTTATCCATGACCAGACATTCAATTTCTCCAGTCCTCCAGCATTCCGTACACCTATCAGCATTACCCTTCACCCTAACAGGGACAGACTGTCTCTGTGATTTTGACATCTTTTTTGAAGGCTTCCCTCTTCTCAGCTGGCCCCGTAACTGCGAATATCTGTTCCAATCCAGATTGGAAGTTTTTGCTAATATCATCAAAATTGGCCTTCCTCCAATTTAGAGCGATACCTTTTATACCCAGTTCATCCTTTTCCATCTCTATTTTAAAACTAATAGAATTATGATTATGTGTCTCAAAGTGCTTCGCCACTGATAGCTCAGTCTCCTGCCCTGCCATATTTCCCAAGGGGAAGGTGATGTTGAGCTCCTTCTCTGTGATGGAGAGCATTGGTCAAGCAGCTGCAGCATTGTAACTGGGATTGGGCTCAACATTGTCTTCGTCTCATTGGGCTGGATCGAACCATAATTTATCTCAGTGCCATTTTCATTGAGTGTGACAGAGGGATTGTCTGCACAAGGTCGTACTACTTTCCTGGTGCTACCTTATCGAACTCACCTCATTAACCCCACCCCATGGTGTCCCTCTCATTCAATGCCAGCCCTATTCTCCCACCCATCACGGCTGGAGGAACTCACCATCGCACTGATGCCCCTGAATATTCCGTGATCCCTGGCACTGGTGCCATCTTTAAAAGGCCAGTGGGCGCACAGTTGAGCTTTTTTGAGGTCGGAGCTGGTTTGTACAGTTTACCCCGAGCATGGCAGATAAAGGGCAATTACACCACAGTTTGTCGACAGGGGCACGGAGGTCCTGGTGGATGGGGTAGCGCAGAGGGAGACCATTCTCTTCCCAGGAAAGGTCACACTATCCGACCCACCGAGCATTGTCTGAGGTTCCCACCCAGCTCAGTGCAGTATCTGCGGTCTGAAGAAATGTCGAGCAATACAGGGCAAGCATCAATAACCTTCACGGCTCTGTCAGGATAAGGGTCACCGTATTCTCTCTGCTCCCTCACACTCACTGTATATCTGTTGCAGCAGCTACCCAGAACAACGTTCAAGCTCCACCACGCTCACTGCTGCTTGCAGCACCTTCCCTCTCTCTCTCTCTTCCCATTATTCCCCCCCCCCCCCCCCCCGCCACACACACACACTAATAACATTGCATGGATACGACACTGTGGACTGATTCCCTCCAGACACCTCACCATATCTCCCCCCACCTACACCAGCACGAACAGCAGAAGTACCCACTCCCACCCTCCCTCCCTCCGTCCCTCCCTTTCTCCCATTCCAGGAGAAACAGCTTGGAATAGGACAGTAAGGTCAAACCGAGTGGTGGAGTGCCCGATATCCGTTCCCTCACGTCCCCCCTCCCCCTGACATGTTGGGAGGAGCCTGGTACGATCCGGAGAAGACTGGGATGCCTCGTGTGAAGATTCTGAAACATCCACGTCCTAAACACCGAGTAAGGAGCAATGTTCAGTGAAGGGCAATTCTCACTTTAAACCCACTGGCACCTCCCTTTCTCCCCGGCACAACTGAGAAGCCGTGGCCCTGATGCCATCTCCCTTTTGTGTTGAGCTGGTACAAATGGAATCCCCACGGTCTCGGTGGGCCGGAGGGTGGACTCACATCACATCGTCTCAATCACCTCCGAGGAAGGGAGCACGGAGGCTCCCTGCAACACCTCCCCCTGTAAACAGCTCAGATACTGAAACTAATCTGTGAGATTTACTGCTTTCCCCACTTGTGCTGACATCTTCAATAACCTGTTCTCATATACACCCTGGCCCTTTGTTCCTGCACCTCCTTTATAATGGTACAAACTGTTTTATATTGTCTTTCAATGTCCTTCCTATTCAAGAGCATCACCTCACACTGCGCTGCATTGATCCTCATCTGCCATACACCTAAACACTGCACCAACATATAACTTTCCTGTTGGAATTCCACACCGTCCTCAAAAACTTTAGAATTCTTTCAGGTTTGGTATCTGCAAATATTGAAATTGTCCTACAGTCACACTCCACTCAAAAATACTGAAACACACCAAACAGAGCAAGAGAAATATTGACACACTTTCCAGGTCTGTATTACTGTCAATGTATAGTGAGTGCTTCTATGTGTCTGTACTCGTGTGTGTATCTGTGTGGGGCGGGTCTGGCAGTCTCTGTGATGTTTAAAGTGATGTAATATCCCCCGATATGAGTGCTGAGTAAGGATCACTCAATCCAAAACGTCAACTTTCATTTTTGCCCAAAGATGCTTCCAGAGCTGCTGAGATTTCTGTTGTTGTCAATCTCTGTTGCACCCCCACCCAGATCCCCCACCCCCACTCCACTGTAATCATGGTGCTGAAGTGTGTAAACGATCAGGGATTCAGTCTGGGAGGGAGAGAGGGAGGGCAGCAGCTCGCAGCACAATACAACCTGAATTTTGATTGCACTAAACACACACGCACACACACACGCGCGCACATGCACACATTAGGTTGGTTTGGAGAGGATTGTCATTGTACTTAGGCCCTCAGAGTGGAACATGTTCATGTAGAGAAATGTCTGCGCTCCGTCTGCAATGTGGAAATGGTTTATCACTGGGTAGTATTTCCAATACACAGTGTACAGATTAAAGCATATTTCCATTGCAATTATATACAAGCAATTCCGAGTGAGCCACTTTCCATGGCGATGAGATTAAATTTAATGCACTTCCTGTAATTTGGAATTTTTAATGTTTTACTCTTACAAGTATCCTTATATGTGAGAAAGGATTGAAAAGACCTAAACCAAACCAGCGAGCTGCTGCCCTCCCTCTCTCCCTCCCAGACTGAATCCCTGATCGTGGGCTTGTATCACTTTAAAGAAAAGTGGGAAAGGGAGAGGAAGTGAAAATGGTTTTGACCCCGTTTCAGTGATTCACACCAAAAACGAGAAGAGTTCCCATTGCATAGAGATGCAGAGACAGCGATCCACACAGTAATGCAGGAACACATGTAACAAGCACAGAGAGATAGACACGCAAACAGAGGTTAACAGAGACATATATAGACACACAGGAATAGACAAACACGAACAGAAATATGCAGATACATACTTGGACACACGAACACACAGAGACTCTTCGAGTTGTACATGGTATTTGCAAACAGGCCTATCGGGCCATGCAGTCCATGCTGACCATAATCCCAAGCTAAACCAGTCCCCACCTGCCTGCGCTTGGCCCAGATTTGTCCAAATGTCCTCTTATTCTTGTACTTAACCGAATGCGTTTTAAATGCTATAACTTTACCCACAATCCATCACTTCCTCAGGAAGTTCACTTCCTACACGAACCACATGCTGTGAAAAAAATAATCACCTCACAGGTCCTAATCAGGTGGACCCAAGAAATTTGTAGGAAGCTAAGGAAGTGATTGCTGGGTCCCTTGCTGAGATGTTGTCATCATCAATAGCCACAGGTGAGATGCTGGAAGTCATGAGATTGACTAAAGTTTTGCTATTAAACAAAATGGAAAGAAAAAGCCAAGAACTATAGACTGGGGAGCCTGACAAAAGTGGTGGGCACGGTGTTGGAGGGAATCATGAGCTACAGGATTTACAAGCATTTGGATCGGCAAGGACTGATTAGGGATCGGCAAAAGTGAGGATTGCAGATGCAACAGATCAGAGTCTAGATCAGAGTGGTACTGGAAAAGCAAAGCATGTCAGGCAGCATCTGATGAGCATGAAAATCGACGTTCTGGGCAATAGCCCTTTATCTGGATAGTGAAATGGGAACGTGCGTGGATAATCATGTTTCACTAATTTGATTGTTTTTGTTGAGAACTAACGGAGAGGATTGATGAAGGCAGAATTCTGGATGTGATCTATATGGACTTCAGTTAGGCTTTCGACATGGTTCCCCATGGAGACTGGTTTGCAAGGTTAGATCACATGAAATACAGGGAGAATTACCCAGTTGGATAGAGAACTGGCTCAAAGGTAGAGGACAGAGAGTGGTGGTGGAGGGTTGTTTTGCAGACTGGAGGCCTGTGACTAGTGGAGTGCTACAAGAATCGGTGGTGGGCCCGCTACTTTTCGTCATTTACATAAATGATTTCGATATGAATATAGATCAGTTAGTGCGTTTGCAGATGACACCAAAATTGGAGGTATAGTGGCCAGCAAAGAAGGTTACCTCAGATTAAGGCGGGAACTTAATCAGATGGGCCAATGGACCGAGGAGTGGCAGACAGTGTTTAATTTAGATAAATGTGAGATGCTGCATATTGGAATGGCATATCATGGCAGGACTTATACACTTACTGATAAAGTCCTGGGGAGTGTTGCTGAACAAAGTGACCTCAGAGAACAGGTTTATAGTTCCTTGAATGTGGATTTGCAGGTAGATAGGACAGTGAAGAAAGTATTTGATATGTTATTGGTCAGTGCATTGTGTATATGCATTAGGAGACATGATTGCGACTGTACAAGACATTGGTTCAACCACTTTTGGAATGCTGTATGCAATTCTGATTTCCCTGCTCTGTAGGAAGGATATTGTCAAATTTGAAAGGGTTCAAGAAGGGTTTACACTGAAGTTGCCATGGTTGGAGGGTTTGAATTACAGGGAGAGGATGAATAGGCTGAGCCTATTTTCCCTGGAGAATCAGAGGATGAGGGTTGACGTTAGAGGTTAGTAAAATCATGGGTGCAACGGGTAAAGTGAATAGTCAAGGTCTTTTCCCTAGGGTAGTGCAGTCAAAAACTAGATGGCAAAGGTGTAAGGTTGGATGGGAAAGACAAAAATGGGCTCTAATAGGCAACATCTTCATGTAGAGGATGGTCCGTGTGTAGTGAGCTGCCAGAGGAAGGTATTGAGGCTGGCACAATTACAACATTTAACAGGCATCTGGATGGACAGATGAATGGGAACGGTTTAAATGGAAATCGACCATATGCCGGCAAATAGAAGGAGAATAACTTTGGCTATCTGGTTGGTATGGACACGTTGGACCAATGGGTCTGTTTCTATGCTATACAGCTCTATGACGCTGTATCTTTTAAGAAACTTTCTCCTCTTATCGTAAAACAATCCCCCAGTCGAGGGAAAAGACACCTACCATTTAACGTTATCGAAACCACTCATGATATTATAAACCTCCACAAGGTTACGTCTCAGCCTCTTATGCACCAGTAGGAAATGTTCGAGGCTGTTGAGCCTGTCCTTATAATTCAAACACTCCATTCCCAGCAACATCCTGACAAATCTCTTCTGAACGCTTTCAAACTTGATAATATTTTCTATCTAAAAGGGCGACCAGAACTGCACACAGTCCTCCAGGACGTGCCTCACGAATGTCCTGTGCAACCTGAACATACCGTTCCAACTCCTGTACTCAAAGGACTGTCAACTGCTATTCGTAATTTATATTCATGATTTGCATGTGACCATAGGAGACATAGCTAGTGAGTTTGCAGATGACACCAAAATTGGAGTTGTAGTGAACACTTACAAACGTTACACACAGAGTAAAATGGAATCTAGATCAGATGGGCCAATGGACTGAGGAGTGGCAGATGGAGATATATTGAGATAAATGCGAGGTGCTACATTTAGGAAAAGCAAATCAGAGCAGGACTTATACACTTAATGATACAGTCCTGGAGAGTGTTGCTGAACAAAGAGACCTTGGTGTACAGGTTCCTATTTCCTTGAAAATAGAGTTGCAGGTAGATAGGATAGTGAAGTAAGTGTCTAATATGCTTTCCTTTATTGTTCAAACCACTGAATACAAGTGTTGGGAGGTCATGTTGCAGCTGTACAGGACATTGGTTAGGCCACTTTTCAATATTGTGTACAATTCTGGTCTCATTCCTATCGGAAAGATGTTGCGAAACTTGGAAGGGTTCAGAAAAGATTAACAAGAGCATCGCCAGGGCTGGAGGATTTGAGCTGTAGGGAGAGTAGGAATAGGCTGGGGCTGTTTTCTCTGAATCATAGAGACTGAAAGGTGAATTATAGAGGTTTATAAAATCATGAAAGGCTTGCATAGGGAAAATAGACAATGTCTTTTCCCTGGGGTGAGCGAGTCCACAATTAGAGGGCATAGGTTTAGGATGAGAGGGAAAAGATTTAAAAGGGACCTCAGGGGTAATTTCTATGCATAGAGGGTGGTATGTGTATGGAATGAGTTGCCAGAGGCTGGTCAAACTAAAGTATTTAAAAGACATCTGGATGAGTATATAAATAGTAAAGGTTCTGAGGGATATGGGCAAGTGTTGGCAAAATTGACAAGATTAGGTTAGGGTATCTGGTCGACATGGACAAGTTGGACCAGAGAGTCTATTTCCCTGCATTACATCTCTATGACTCTATGTCTCTATAATGAAGGTCAACAAATGAAACACCTTCATAACCACCCTGTCTACATATGAAGCAAATTTCAAAGAATTATGCCTGAAACTCCAGGTTGCTCTGTTCTACAACACTACCAATGGTTCAACATTTAATTGTATATGTGTTTTTTAGTTTGTTTTACCAAAGTACAATACCTTGCATTTATCAACATTAAACTCCATCTGCAATTATTTTGCCCAGTAAATGATAATACTGGGGAAGAAAGGCTGGAAAATAATCAGTTGCCTTGTATCGTTTAACTGTTTTAGGAAGAGGGCAGTCACACGTTAGAGGTGGGAAACAGTGATCGCTGTTTCAGGCCAAACATTTATGATATCCATTCGAGTTCCTTCACAGTGCAGAGTGTGTCTGCAGGATTTCATTCCCTTATATTGAGGACTACAGATAATAGCCACTTAAACTGGAAATAATAGCCAACTATTTAAAGATGTTCATAGTTTATCTCGAAGGCAGAGCACATAAACTCGACATCCTACAGTTGAGGCAAGTACCTTGCATTTTTTTTAACAACGTTACTATTTTAACTGGGTAATTCAGTGAAGTGAACCAGATTTCAATGAATCCCACCGACCTGAAAGCTGGCATTTAAAGTTAAAAATTCGGGCATGGTTTAGATCTTGTGTAGTCGGTTGTATCCCTGCCTCTGAGGCAGAGCTCTGGATTCTATACGAATTCCTGAACTTGTCTGGTAGTGTCCCTAGCTCGAGACCAGATTGTCTGGATTCAGGTGCAGCATGTCAGAACAGGCTGATGAACAAACACACAGGAGAATAATGCTGCAACTTTTGGGGCTATTGTGGAGTGGTGGTAGTGTCCCTACCTCTGGCCCCAAAAGTCTCGGTTCTAATCCAACTAGAGGTGTTTTATAACACATCTGAATGCGTTGACTAAAATGATTTTAAAATTGTGGTTTGATCGAGATGGATGAGGTGTCAGTATTGAATTTCAGAATTTAAGCCCCGGATGACTGAAAGTACAGACCCTGGGTGGGAGGCTCATTTTCACCTTCTAGAGGTTTATAAATTCATGAAGTGCATGGATATGGGGTGAGTAGTATGGCCAATTCACATAACCTGCACAATTTTGGACTGTGGGAGGAAACCCACGGAGACACAGCGAGAATATCCAAACTCCACACAGTCAGTCATCTAAGCCAGGAATCAAACCCAGGTCCCTGGTACTGTAAGGCAGTAGTGCTAACCACTGAGCAACTGCTCCACCCAAGCAGGGCACGATTAATTTCAGAAATCAGGTTGGCATGGACGAGTTAGTCAAAAGTGTTTGCTTCGGTGCTGTACAACTCTTAAGATTCATCAAGCCATTTGATCTCGGTCCCTGTGTAATCTTCATTGTCCAGTATACAGCCAAACTTGGTTTCATCCACAATCTCTCTAACCACGCCTTCTATAATTCTCATCTGAATCATTTGTATAAATGTCAAACAAAAATGGATTGAGCAGAAGTCCCTGTGGAACACCACTGTGCACAGTGTCACAAAGCTGGTCCCTTTTCTCTCAAAGCGTCTTTTTCGCAAAGATACTGTGTCTTTGACTTTTTTTTTCCAGAGGAGTCGGAAATAGTTCCCAGCTCCAAGGTGACTGGTTTGGTACAGAGATTAAACGGTTTTGTGATTAAAGGTATAATGAAAAGGGAGTGGTCAGCTCTTGAGGTGAGCAGTTCAGTCAACAACCAGTTCAGCTGTGTGGACAGGCTCTCTCTCTCTCTCTCTATCTCTCTCTCTCTCCTTCTGCCCTTCTAACTTCAACCTGTAGTATTTGTGTACTGTTTTTAAGGGTGATATGCTAATTGGGATGGTTGTGTACTTCCAGAACAGCTAATTAAGTCTAGTTTGAATAGATTGAGTTCTGTAGGGGTTCTTTATTCTGTTTTTTGTGTTTCATTGTGTAGTTTTGTGAATATTTTTTGTCTATTTTACTGAAACAAATTACAAAGTTATGGTCTGTGCCGCCTGTTCAAGAATATTTTGAGTTGTCTGGCCTAGTCCATAACAACAGTTCTCCAGTCTGAAAAAGACAACCCTCCTCCATAATGCTGTCTCCTGCTATTAGGTAAACACACACACATACACAGACACGTACACAGACACACAAACACATAGACACACACACAGAGAGACGCACATACACAGATACACACACAAAGACACACACAGAGACAACACATGCGCACAGACACACACGGACCCACAAAGAGACATACACACACCGACATACACACATACACTCAGACACACACACAGAGACACACACGTGCATGTGTGTGCCGCACGCACACACATCTTAGCATCTTTAGGATATAACTCGATAAGTTATGATTAAAGATGGGCTCAAGGCTTGGTGTGAGCGGGTAGTAGAACTGGCTTGAAAAACATGTCAGCCATGATCAATATTTCAGTAGACTGGATGGGCCAAATGGCCTTTTTGCTGCTCTAATTTTGTACGCTCTATGGTACGTGCATTTGTCTGTGTTAGTGTGTGTAATTACATGTGCATGTGTGTCTGTGTGTCCGTGATTTTGTGTGTCTGTGTTTTCGTGAGGTTGAGTGTGTCAGTGTGCATGTCTGTGTGTATCTGTTTGAGTGTGTCTGTGTGTGTATGTCTGTGTGTGTGTTTGAGTGTGTCTATGCGTGCCTGTCTGTGTATGTATCTGTGTGTGTGTGTCTGCATATGTTTGTGCTCCTCATTACTTTTAGAAATGGAAATATCAATTTACATTTTTGTAATTTCTATTCTGTTTGTCATTCACCTTTCCATCATAGCTTGAGGAACTTTGTTTTTGTCATGAATTTGTTAGTTTCACAAACGAAGGGAATCTACATGACTTCTTCCACGGACGACCCTGACCCAATGAGAGACCTATATCATAGGCAATATCATCAAACTGGTAACACCAAGAATTTGCTGTGACCAATGGAGGAGTGGCAGTAGAAAAGAAAACAGTTACTCAATAACCCAGGGAACTCTGGACCGGTGAGCCTAAATTCAGTGGTGGGTGAGTTGTTGGAGGGGATTCTGAGGGATAGCCAATTGCATGCATTTTCAAGGGCAAGGGTTGATTGGGGATAGTCACCATGGCTTTTTGCATGAGAAATCATGTCACACTAATTTGACTGAGTATGTTAAAGAGGTGACAAAGCAGATTGATGAAGGCAGTGTTGTAGATGCTATCCATATAGACAGAACCAAGTTCTTTGACAAGATTCTGCATATTAGGCAAGTTAGTAAGGTTAGGTCACTTGGGAAACAGCTCACCCAAGCCAATTGAATACAAAATTAGATTGAAAGGAGTCGACAGAGGTAGGTAGAGGATTGCTTTTCCGACTGGAGGCATGTGAACAGTAGTGTGCCACAAGGATCAGTGCTGAGCCCACTGTTTTTCGTCATTTATATAAATGATGTGGATGTGACCATAGGTGGTAAGGGTAGCAAGTTTGCAGATTACACCAACATTTTTGGTGTTGTGGATAATGAAGAAAATTATCTCAGAGTGCAATGAGATCCCGATCAGATGAGCCAATGGGCTGACGAGTGGCAGATGGTGTTTAGTTCAGATAATTGTAAAGTGCTGCATTTTGGGAAGCAAACCGGGGTACTTAATGGAAATTTCTTGCAGGGTGTTGATGAGCAACGAGAGAGAGAGATGTAGGTGCAACGCTCTTTCAGAGTGAATAGGATAGTGAACAAGGTGTTTGGCATATTTTCCTTCATTGGTCAGAGCATTGAGTTTCGGAGTTGGGATGTCATGTTACAGCTGTACAGGATGTCAGTGAGGTCACATTTTGGAATACTGTGTGCAGTTCTGGCACCGTGCTGTACGAAGGTTGCTGTGAAACTTGAAAGGGTTCAGAAAAGATTTACATGGATGTTGCCAGGTTTGGAGAGTTTGAGCTATAAGCAGAGGCTGAATAGGATAAAGCAGTTTTCCCTGTAGAATCACGGGCTTAGGGCTGACCTTATAGAGGTTTATAAAATCATAAGGGGCATGGATTTTGTAAATAGATAAGGGGATAGGGGATTCCAAAAATAGAAGGTATAGGTTTAAGGTGCGAGGGGAAATATTTTGGATGGAACTTAGAGGTAATGTTTTCATACAGAGGGAGGTGTGCATATAGAATTATCTGCCAGAGGAAGTGGTAGAGTCTGGCGTCTTGATGGGTATCTGGATAAGGAGGTTTAGAGGAATATGAGCCAAATGCTGGCAAATCAGACTCGATCAGATTGGGATGTCTGGTCAGCACAGACAAATCTGCATGCTATATGACTCTATAAAAGGGATGAGGAGACATTCCAAACAGACATTTCAAGTGGGAATTCTCTTCCCCACAAGTTTGAGATGCTTCTTTGTTGACATTGATTCAAAGCTGAGTTAGTTAACTATTTGACAGAGAAGTTAGTCATGGATAATGGGATATAGACAGGAAAGTCGGCTGTGACCATACCTGATCAGCCACAATCTTAATGCCTGGTGGAGAAGGCTCAAAGTGTCTAATGGCCCACTCCTGCTCCTCAGTCCCATGTTTCTATGTTCCATTCAGTCCCTCAAACCTGCTGGACAGGAGCAGTTGGAGGCTACTGCTGTAAACTGGTGCACAGAAACAGAGGAGACCATTTAGCCCCTCAAAACTGTCAAACACAGTTTGGGCTTGTTTGGAAATTGTAATTGGAAAGCCCAGGCTGTGTGTGAAAGAGGCCCTTCATCTCTCTTTACAGAGCTTACCCTGTCTGCAACTTGTGCTTCATTTGTTGGTCATTTTGTAGACTCAAATTCACTGTGAATACAGCCCCTATACCTCAACCAGAGATGGTCCAGACAATCTGGCAACATTCAATAACATAGCTTCCAGGAAAATAACACCCTCTACTTTCCAATAATAGAATGTGAGGATCCCACAAACAGGGGTATGTCATTCATCCACACGCCCCGCCCCCGCAAGCATGTCTTCACCAACAATAAGTTCATAAGGTCTAATATCCTCTTTCATGTCCAATTCTTCACAGCCCTCAACTCTGACTGGTCAAAAAGCACTCCCTGCCCCCACACTGTGACCTATTGATATGAGCAAAAGACGTGAATACAAGGGCTCAGGGAAGAGTGACTGGCCCTGACATCAAGGCATAATTTAACTAAGGACGGTCTCAAAGAGCCTGAGCAGGATTGCACTTAATGGGAATGAGTTGTAAACTTCCCTGGTTAGAGTGCTTTAAAGCATAACGCACAATGACAGTGGTTTGTGTACAAAACTCCATTCAGTCCTGGACATGTCTGCAAAAAATCCTCAACGTAGCTTCCTCAGCACAATCATCTTCAGCTGCTTCATAAATGTCTTGCCCACACCATAAGAATAGAAGTGGGGGTATTCACTGAAGATCATACAATATTCAGGAAAAATGTCCCCCTTCAGCTCCTGAACTCGTCTGTGTCCATGTGCAGCAAGACCTGGGCAACATTCAGGCTTGTGCTGTTGTAAGTATTGGTAACATTCATGTAACAGTGCTGCTGGACACTGCACATTTCCACAGTTAAAAGGAGGAGATTATTCAGCTCCTCACGGTAGCTTCACAGGAATATGAGGAAGGCATTCAGCTCAATGAAATTATTGGAGAAGTGTAGAGATAGCCCATTTAGTGCCTCCAACCAATTACACAGGAAGAGAAGGAATCACGTGTTATGGACGACAGCAGAGCTCCTCAAAAATATTTGAAGGCGTTGGCCTAGAATCTATTAATAATTAATTGTTTTGATACATGTACTTGGCAAAAAGGAAAGATCAGACACAGATTCTCAGATGCAGTTCTCCAATCTAGGAGGGAAAACAAATCAAGTGAAAACTTCGAGAGAGTTGCAGCCAGGAGACTTCACCTGAAGCTTCCAACTCTGTGGAGACCCCAATAGCTTCTGATGTTGTTGAGAAAGCAAAACACTTCCTGTAATGTGGCTGTCAGAACTGCACACAGTATTCTATCTATGGCCTAACCAATGGCATGTTTAACTTGTATTATGTCGCCTCGATGAATAAACACTATGCCTACAGTCCCGTGTGATTTCTGAATTGGCTATTCCACTGTCCAATCACATTCAGGTATGTGTGGAGAAACACCTTCTGACGTCCCCAGTGTTCTGCTATTCATTGAATTCTCCCCTGTCTGGCTCCTTCTTCCAAAGTGCATCACCTCATATTTACCAGGGTTCCATTCTATCTGCCAGTGATCTGACCATCTGACCATTCCACCTGTATCTTCCTGTAACATAAGGCCTTCCTCCTCACTGCCAACCACCTGGCCAATCTTTGTGTCAAACACAAAGTTACTTATTACGCTTAGCCCCCACCCCCCACCACCCCCTCCACATTCACAGTTACATCATTTATGAATACCACAAATAATACAACTGCACTGTTCGCTGTGGTACACCACCAGACATTGGTCTATCTCTACCACCTTTCCAGTAATTTGGGACCACATAGCTGTTCTCCAGTCCTCTAGCACCTCCCTTGTGTGGTCAGATTCGACTGAAACATTTAGGTCAGGACATTTCCTCTCTTGTCTCCAACAGCATCCTGCGATACAACTCATCTGGACTTTCCATCATCCAAAACCATCAATCCCAACTTGCATCTTATATCAAACTGTTCGAGAGCTTCCCAGTCCATCTTCTTGAATTCTGTACCTGCATTTTCCTTCTCCCAACTAAAACAGATGTGAAGCTCTCATGTTACAGTCTATCAATGTTCACCAGTTTCACATACTGATTACCACCTTGGTTTCGAAATAGGTCCTAATTTTTACCTGGTTATTCTGTTCAGCTTGATGTTTTTGTAGAAAATCTTGTGTTCCCCCTAACTTTGCCTGCTGCACTTCTCCATGCCCCTGTATTAGTCAGTCTGCTGTGGGTTAATTTTTTAAGTTTCCCTGAGATCACCTCTCATTCTTTGAAACAGTACAAAACACAGGTGTAATCTCATCCACACTGCATGCAGTCTGTGCAGAATGCCTTTACTTCGATATTCAATTTCCGTTAACTGAAGGCCAACTTC
Organism: Chiloscyllium plagiosum; assembly: GCF_037043375.1. Classification (NCBI taxonomy): domain Eukaryota; kingdom Metazoa; phylum Chordata; class Chondrichthyes; order Orectolobiformes; family Hemiscylliidae; genus Chiloscyllium; species Chiloscyllium plagiosum. Next base: position 75,910,880 of record NW_028270177.1, read on the forward strand.
ACTTTTACCTTTCCATTTCCAAAAGTCGCCCCTGAACCACGTTGGTTCAATTTTATTTACTATTCACTTTCTGAACTCTTAAACATCCACCTGAATATCTAACTATATCACATCCAATAGTTCTCCATTGTCTCCCCCTACAAGAAACATCTTCAAACCATTTCAAAAAAAGTTTGTTAACAGTGATTATACGGGTGAGATCCACGATGGCGGCGATCAAGTTGGTCTTCCGTGCTGATCTCTGCACCAGTACCCAGACAAAGTGATGTATTCACCCTCTCTTTCTTCCCTATTGAGGTAAAATCGGTCGTTTTTGATCCCCAGTGTTGCTCTATGCCATTTTAAGTGAGAAAGTAAAATGACTAAAGGAAAAGAACCATGAGGACCACAACCAGCAGGGCACTGCAGCGATGGATACGCCCGCAGCTGTGACGTCAACCTCTGCGAAAGCCCCAGGGGACCTATCTGTGGAGTAGAGCCTGGTCTCGGAGTTCAGAGCCGGCGAGACAAGATTGATTCAGCGATGGAGGAGACCCGAACCAGGCTGGAACTGATCTCAGCCAAGCTGCAGAAGCAGGACCAGGAGAGCCAGCGCCTCGGGCCGCACATCATCGAGGTGGAACAGCGGACCGCGGCTTCGGAAACCATGGCAGAATCCTCGGTGGGTCGGGTCTAAGCCCTGGAATTGTAGGTTACAGCCTTAGTAGAGTAGGTCGACGACCTCGAAAATCGGGGCCATCAGAAGATCATCAGCCTGGTCGGGCTGCAGGAACGAGAAGAAGAAGGCCAGCTCGTCAGCTTCTTGGAGCAATGGCCCATACACCTTTTGAAGCTGGAAGTCAGGGGCAGACTGGGTGCGGGTCGGAGTGTGCAAGCCTGGATCAGACCAGCGCCACCACCCAGTCCTAGTGCAAGTCCAGCACGATAGAGAAAAAAAAATGTTCTGTAAGCTTCTCGAGATCTGGGGAAGGATCCATAGGCTCTGATCTACAAAGGATCACGAATTATGTCTTTCTACGGATGTGATCCCCAAGAGGCAGACCTTTGATAAGGTAAAAAGGAGCCCGAGGGATGTCAATATTCTGGTAGGATATCCGGCAATATTATGTTTCAGCCATGGAGGGTCTGTGTTTAATTTTGACTCACCAGAAAACTCAAAGGGCTTCCTGTACACATTAAAATAGACTGGCTGGTTCAAATAATATGGACAATTATGTTTTCTTTGATTTCTCTAGGGTTTGCCTGGTTTACCTCGTGTTTTTTTTTAGTATGTGGAAGTCCCATTTGTCCCTTTTCTCTCTCTTCTCCTTTCTTCCCCCATTCCCATTAGCCTTTGTTTTATCTATCATTTGCTTTTCGTTTCTGTCACTTAACTCGGAATGGGAAAGAGGGTTTGGCGATGGTGGGGGTGGTTTCATTTTGTTTCACCAGGACTACCTCGGATCAAAGTATGGATGGGACGGATGGAATGCCCACTTTTAATTTTCTTGTTGTAAGACGCGTGCAGCTTTTTATAACTTTGTTTTGCCTGGGTTTGTGGAGCGGCTTCAGCTAGATGGAGCCATGGGTGATTGTTGGGTAATATGAACACCCTCTGCAGGAAGGGGAAAGTCTCCACTTATTTGTGTTATGTGTTGGTTCATTGTAGAAATATTTGTGAGAAGTTTTGATTTGGTTGTTATTGTAGTTATATTTTCAAGTTTGTATGAACTGTTTACTGCTTTCACTTGACGCACTATAAATGGGGTTATTCTCCCAATGGGTTATGGGCTGCTTCGGATAGCTATGGCTAACCGCTCGTTTAAATGGTGCACGTGGAAGTTAAGGAGAGTCACTCGCCTATTAAGAGTAAAAGATACTTTCAAGCCTCAGAAAGCTAGGGGTCGATGTAGCCTTGCTACCAGAAACACAACTAACTGATAAGGAGCAATTACAGTTACAGCAGGGAAGATTCGGCCCGGTGTTTATTTCATCCTTTAATCCGAAAAGTAGAGCAGTAGCTTCACTCATTCATACAAACCTTCCACTCCAGTTGTTTGACCAAATTAAGGACGAACGTGAGTGGCTTCTGATCCTTAAAGCTTTAATTCATGGAAAGGTATATGGGACCTTGTACAATATTGCCCAAGTACACCCCCTCAAATTTCGAATGGATGCGCACTCCAGGTTGATGACCCTTGGGAAACATCGTACAATTAAAGGGGAGACTTTCACCGACTTCTGGACCCCGAAGTGGACAGGATGTCAAGGGGTCTCACGGGAATTTCCCCGCCACCAAGGCAGCTGGTGGACCTGAACAGGGAGCTGTGTTGGTAGACGTTTGAGATGTCTTCACCCTGAAGGTAGGGACTTCACCTTTTTTCTAACCCACGTAATTGCTACACCAGGATTGATATATTTTTTGCCCCACTGGCCTTTTTAAATTCGATGCTGCCCTGCAAAATTCTGATCATGCAGCAGTGTACGTGGATGTTAAGGCCGATGGCGATGGGACAGGCTCGCAGCACTGGCACATGGATGCTTGCCTCCTGAAAGATAGCAAATTAATTGAGTACTTTTCGCGGAATTTAAGTTTTTATTGGGACATTAACTTGAGTACGGCCAGTAATCCGTCTGTGTTCTGGAATACTGGCAAGGCCAATGCAAAGGGTTTGATTATTTCTTACTTGGTGACTCGGAAGCAGCAGAAGGAGCAGCAGTAGCGTATGCTCAAGGCTTGGCTGAAGGCAGCTAAGACAGAATACGTTGACAGACTGTCTGTAACTAAGTTGCAGCAGATTACAGCCCTCCGGGCTGCTCTGAACACTGCGTTCATCGAGACAGCAACGAGGGAGATTTCCTTTGCAAAACAGAGGTTACTCAAGTATGGTGCTAAACTGGGAAGGTGTTTGGCTCAATTGGCCAGAACAAAGAGTGTCCCCAATCTATTACATCCATTAGAGAGGGTGCTGGTACTACCACCTGCGATTCCAAAAGGGTTAATGTAGCATTCAGTAAGTTCTGGGTTGTTCCAGTCAGAGGATTGTGCGGACAGATCGGTGAAGATGGAGTCCTTTTTAAGACCTTGGACCTCCCAAGTGTAACTTCAGAGAAGGAGTCTCTTTTGAATGCCCCTCTGACAATCCAAGAGATAAAGGATGCAGTAAGGCAGCTCCAGAGTGGCAAACGGACCGGCCCAGATGGCTTGCAGAGTTCATAGGCATGGTGGCTGGGCCAATGTTGGATATATTCAATTATTCTTGGAGACAGGACTGCCTCCCATCCTCTCAGAAAGAAACAAATATTTATCTTATTCTCAAGAGAGGGAAAGCCCCAGAGGATTGCCTATTCGTATAGGCCTATCCTGTGATTAAACGTGGACTTTAAAATTTTGTCGAAAATACTAGCGTTGAGGCTGGAGAAGATCTTGTCCTTCATTGTGAAGGAGGACTATACAGGTTTTACTCGGAGTCGCATATCCCCTATTTATATTAGTAGAGTGCTAAGTATAGTTCAGGTGTGCCAGCAAGGTCGATTCCAGGCTTGGTAGTCTCCCTGGATGCAGAGAAAGCTTTTGATTGGGTGTAGTGGCCATGCCTTTCTTATGTCTTGGAACCGTTTGGCCTTGGAGGTGTGTCTTTGCTTGGTGGATGGCAGAATTATATAGTGACGCTAAAGCAGCAGCAATTCTCACTAATGGTATCAAGTCTAATTTTAGCATCGGCAGAGGCAGCCAACAAGGGTGCCCCTTTCACCGTTATTATTTGCATTGGTGATTGAGCCGTTGGCAGAGGACATCCAGAGGGACCCCAATACAACTGTCCTGGAGGTAGGGTCAGGAAGGCATAACATCATCCTTTACATAGATGACGTTCTTCGCTTTCCAACTAACCCGATGATATCTGTGCCCCGTTTACTAGAAGTGATTGATTTATTTGGATTTTTCTCGGGATGTAACATCAATTTTATGAAATCGGACGCCATGACTGTTGGAGGTGTTTTCGAGTACCTGATCATAGGGGTGCAATCCGATTCCCTTTCAGATGGTCACAAGGATGCTTCCTGTATTTTGGCATTTTTTTTTTATCACACCGGCCTTTGGTCAATTATATAACGCAAACTTCGTGCAGGTGATCGTGAAGATAAGACAGGATCTTCGGCTCTGGGAAGATATTCCAATATCCTGGTAGAGTAGAATACGTCCGGTTAAAATGAATGCACTTCCTCGTTTCTTCTATCCCATGTGAATGGTCCTTTTGATGCTCTCCAGGCCGGTGCTATGGAGGCTTTAGAGTTGGTTAAGCTCGTTTATCTGGCACCACAGGTGGCCTCTTATGATACAGAGGGATCACAGGACTTAGTGACACCGTGTGTACGGGAGGGTTCACTCTGAGCCGTTCAGACATGGCAAGTGTTGCTCCATCACACTGATCGTCTTCTGCCTGATGTTCCCAGCGGGCCTGTTGCTCTCATCACCATATTTATCCTCTGACACTGAATGGTGACCCTGATGTTGAGATCGGAGAGATGATGGAGCTGTCACCCACTACTGCCTGGAAAGTTCCGGAACAAAGAAGCTGAATGAAACTTTGACCCTAAAAGCCACTGGTAGCACCGTCCTCCCCTTGGTGTGAAGCTGCAGGTCGTGTTGAAGGAGGTGACATCGCTCTGTGACCAGCTCCTTGTTCAATTAGTGTCCCCGCACACTCTGCTCCTGGGTTAAGTGGAGCTTGGGAAGCTGTTCCTGGAAAACCCGGGGTGGATCCAGAAAATCCCTTTCCCCAGGTACACTCTCTCCGTGGTTTCAGAGCTTCCTCTCTCTGCAGCCTCTGCTCCATTTGGTGTCCATGTTACAGACCCAGATGCTGTTACTATCGTCCCCATGCTCCATCCACAGTTGTGTCACCAAATCCTCAGGTCTTCCTGAATGTCTGAGGCAGCTCACAGCACAGCCTCCAGCAAACCATCTCAAGCACCTCCACTAACTTTCCAATAACAGTAGTCAGTCCAGAGCTCCTCAGTCCGGTCTTCCTCGTGTAACTGACCGCATGATCAGCTGATAGGGACAAACACAGGTGTTCAGTGAATAGGCACAGAACAAGGTTCAAATCTGCTGGGACACCGTGTCCACCATGGAGCACCACATGGGACACACCGGGAAGTGAACAAGAGCCCAACACACACTTCATTGTGCATGGAGCACTACCTGGGACACACCAGGCAGTGAACAGCCCGAGACACACCATTTCATTGTTTTTGAGCTTCACAGTGCCAGCTCTTGATACATTAAGGATCCAAATGGGACCCACAGCCGTGATGTATAGAAAAGCATGAGCCATGCACTTTGCACATTGTTTCTGAAATTCATAATTACGTCCCCGAGGATTCAGGATATGAGCACCAACGGCCAGGTTAAAGTACAGAAAGACGGATATTCTTGTTATATTTGGATGATTACTTGATCAACAAGTTAATAAACATGGCTCTTCTCAGAGAAATGTGATTAGCTGGAGGTGTAAAACGCTGGCGTGTCCAATAACAAGAATGAGAATGAGAACATAAAATAAATATGCTGACAGATCAGCTCAAATGGTCAGTTATGCCCGATACCAAATCCACCTCACAGAATCAGACATCATAATCCAGATGAGATATCTATTCAGCGTGAAGCACTGTGCAGACGAGGTAGTGTACTGCTCAATACAACCCAGCAATCTGGACAGACCACATCAGTCACGGGGAGCTGTGCAGTGAATAACTCTCTAAACCTGGAGCCGTTACCTTCCAGCATGTAGAGCTGTGTCCATCATCCCAGTACATCGCTCGGTAACACTGTGTTTGATCACTCTCCACTGTCGGGAAACTTGCAGCCCATGCTGGAAGTGACAGGATGTGCAACTCCCATCCATTTACAGCTCCATATCTTCATTGTGCCAGGCGCTTTAGAACATCTAATCAAGAGGAAGGATGAAGCTTACATAAGGTTAAGGAGGCAAGGGTTAGACAGGACTCTAGAAACTTGCAAGGTAACCAGGAAGGAACTGAAGAATGTACTCAGGAGAGATAAAAGTGGGCATGAAAAAGCCAATCCTCCCACTTTCTCCAAACAAAAGGAGTAGCCATGGGCACCCGCATGGGCCCCAGCTATGCCTGCCTCTTCGTAGGGTATGTGGAACAATCCATCTTCCGCAACTACACTGGCCCCACCCCCCATCTTTTTCTTCGCTACATTGATGACTGTATCGGCGCTACCTCGTGCTCCCACGAGGAGGTTGAACAGTTCATCTACTACACTAACTCCTTCCACCCCGACCTCAAATTCACCTGGACAGTCTCGGACTCCTCCCTCCCCTTCCTAGACCTTTCTGTTTCTATCTCAGGCGACCGAATCAACACGGACATCTACTACAAACCAACCGACTCCCACAGCTACCTGGACTACACCTCCTCCCATCCTGCCCCCTGTAAAAACGCCATCCCATTCTCCCAATTCCTTCGTCTCCGCCGCATCTGCTCCCAGGAGGACCAGTTCAAAATACATACAACACAGATGGCCTCCTTCTTCAAGGACCGCAATTTCCCCCCCGACGTGGTCGACGGTGCCCTCCACCGCATCTCCTCCACTTCCCGCTCCTCCGCCCTTGAGCCCCGCCCCTCCAACCGCCACCAGGACAGAACCCCACTGGTCCTCACCTACCACCCCACCAATCTCCATGTACAGCGCATCATCCGCCGTCACTTCCGCCACCTCCAAACAGACCCCAGCACCAAGGATATATTTCCCTCCCCTCCCCTATCAGCTTTCCGTAGAGACCACTCCCTCCGCGACTCCCTTGTCAGATCCACACCCCCCACCGACCCAACCACCACTCCCGTCACCTTCCCTTGCAACCGCAGGAGGTGCAACACTTGCGCCCACACCTCCCCCCTCACTTCTCTCCAAGGCCCCAAGGGAAACTTCCATATCCGCCACAGATTCACCTGCACCTCCACCCACATCATCTACTGCATCCGCTGCAGCCGGTGTGGCCTCCTCTATATTGGGGAGACAGGCCGCCTACTTGCGGAGCGATTCAGAGAGCACCTCTGGGCCACCCGGACGAACCAACCCAACCAACCCAGCCACCAGGACAGAACCCCACTGGTCCTCACCTACCACCCCACCAATCTCCATGTACAACGCATCATCCGCCGTCACTTCCGCCACCTCCAAACAGACCCCAGCACCAAGGATATATTTCCCTCCCCTCCCCTATCAGCTTTCCGTAGAGACCACTCCCTCCGCGACTCCCTTGTCAGATCCACACCCCCCACCGACCCAACCACCACTCCCGGCACCTTCCCTTGCAACCGCAGGAGGTGCAACACTTGTGCCCACACCTCCCCCCTCACTTCTCTCCAAGGCCCCAAGGGAAACTTCCATATCCGCCACAGATTCACCTGCACCTCCACCCACATCATCTACTGCATCCGCTGCAGCCGGTGTGGCCTCCTCTATATTGGGGAGACAGGCCGCCTACTTGCGGAGCGATTCAGAGAGCACCTCTGGGCCACCCGGACGAACCAACCCAACCAACCTGTGGCACAGCATTTCAACTCCCCCTCCCACTCCACCGAGGATATGCAGGTATTGGACTCATCCACCGCCAAACCACAACAACCCGACGGTCGGAGGAGGAGCGTCTTATCTTCCGACTGGGAACCCTCCAACCGCAGGGGATGAACTTGGACTTCACCAGTTTCTTCATCCCCCCTCCCCCCACCTTGTCTCAGCCGGATCTATCCAGCCCGGCACCGCCTTCCTGACCTGCAGTCTTCTTCTTGACCTCTCCGCCTCCATCCTACTCCGACCTATCACCCTCACCTTGACCTCTTTCCACCTATCACATTTCCAACTCCCCTCCTCCAAGTCCCTCCTCCCTACCTTTTATCTTCTCCTGCTGAACACTCTCTGCTCATTCCTGAAGAAGGGCCTGTGCCCGAAACGTCGAATCTCCTGTTCCCTGGATGCTGCCTGACCTGCTGTGCTGTTCCAGCAATAAAGTTTCAACTTTGATCTCCAGCATCTGCAGACCTCACTTTCTCCATGAAAAAGCCTTGGCGGGTAGGATTAATGTAAAACCTAAGACGTTCTACACTTATGTGAGGAACAAGAGTATGGCCAGAGTGAGGGTAGGGCTGATCAGGGATAGTAGAGGGAACTTGCGCCAGGAGTCGGAAGAGGTCGCAGAGGTTCTTAATGAATGTTTTGCTTCAGTATTCACTAATGAGAGTGACCTTGACGTTTCTGAGGACAGCATGAAACAGGCGGATATGCTCGAACAGGAGGATGTGTGCAAACATTTGAGAAATACACGGATAGATAAATTTATTTGGCCAAACAGGATATGCCCTAGGATACTATAGGAAGTGAGAAGAGATTGCTGCTCATTTTGCGATGATCTTTGCATCCTCACTGTCCACTGGAGTCGTGCCAGAAGACAGGAGGCTGGCAAAAGTTATTCCCTGGTTCAAGAAAGGGAATAGGGATACTCCTGGGAATAATTGGCCAACCAGTCTTACACCAGTGACGGGCAAAGTATTGGAGACGATTTGAGAGACAGGATTTATGAATACTTGGAAAATTATAAATGATTAGAGACAGTCAGCATGGCTTTATGAGGAGCAGGTCATGCCTCATAAATCTTATTGAATTCCTTACGGATGTGACAAAACACGTTGATGAATTAGATCAGTGGATATGGTATCTTTTGGATTTTAACAAGGCGTTTGATAAAGTTATCCACGGTAAGCTCATTCACAAAATAAGGAGGCATGGCTTACAGGGAGATCTGGTTGTCTGGATGCAGAATTGGCTGGCCCACAGGAGACAGAAGGTGGTGGTGGATGGAACAGATGCAGCCTAGAGCTTGGTGATCTGTTCTGGGACCTCTGCTCTTTGTGAATTTTTTAATAAGAGAGTTGGATGACGAATTGGAAGGGTGGGTTCATAGGTTCACCGATGGCACGAACTTTGGTGGAGTTGGTGGTTAGTATGGAGGGCTGTTGTAGGTTGCAACAGGACGTTGACAGAACTGAGCTGATGAGTGACAGATCGAGATAAATCTGGAACAGCGGGATCTTGGGGTCCATGTCTATAAATCCTCAAAGTTGCTATCCAGGTTGATGCTGTTGTTTGGAAGGCGAATGATGTGTTGGCTTTCACAGCCGGGGAACTCTGTTTCAGAGCTGTGATGTTATGCTGCAGCTCTATAATCCCACTGTTTAACCCACTGTGATGAAGTTGAAGGCTGTTCTGCATTGAGAGCTCGCAAATTCTTGTCATATGACTAGCTAATATTTTCAGTGTACTGGGCAATTGAAACTATGTAACATTTGGCTGTGAAACAGATATGTTGAGCTTTGGTTGCTCTTTTGATAACTATTCAAATTTAACCAATCAAGTTGAAATTATGTGGTCATTTGAGTGGGAGCAGCGGCCGAGTGAAGGCGAACCCGGGAGACTACAGCTAAGGTAAGACAGTTTGTTTCAAAATTACTTACCTGTAGCGGGCAGCGGTGTTTTTTTTTCTCTCTTCACAAAAAGAGCGGGAGCAGCAGAGGAAGTGACGGCAAACAGAGGGGCAGCCGGGAAGGAGAACTGTGAGTATAAATACTCACCCTTTAATCACCAACGGTCATTTGAGTGGGAGCAGTGGAAGTGAGGTTGGAACGCATAGCTGGGCGGGAAGGTAAGTGATTAGTATTTGAGTGGGTGTGTTCTAACGCAGTATGTAGATTGTCCAACCAGAGGGGAGGCCATATTGGAATTGGTACTCGGTAATGAACTGGGACAAGTGGTGGGCTTGTTAGTGGGTGAACATTTTGGTGATGGTGACCACAATTCTGTGACTTTCACCTTGGTTATGGAGAGAGATAGGTGCGCACAACAAGGTAGATTTTATAATTGGGGGAAGGGAAATTACGATGCTGTAAGGCAGGATTTGAGGAGCATACGTTGGGAGCATAGGCTGTCAGGGAAGGATGTGGTGGAAATGTGGAACTTTTTCAAAGAGCAGATACGACGTGTCCATGATATGTATGTACCTATCAGTCAGGAAAGAAATGGTCGTGTGAGGGAGCCTTGGTTGACGAGAGAGGTTGAATGTCTGGTAAAGAGGAAGAAGGAGGCTTACATAAGGTTGAGGAAACAGGATTCAGACAGAGCAGTGGAGGGATACAGGATAGCCAGAAGGGACCTGAAGAAAGGGATTAGGCGAGCTAAGAGAGGGCATGAAAAATCGTTGGCGAATAGGATCAAGGATAACCCCAAGGCATTTTATGTGTATGTGAGAAACCTGAGAATGACGAGAACGAGGGTAGGTCCGATCAAGGACAGTAGTGGAAGACTGTGTATTGAGTCGGAAGAGATAGGAGAGGTCTTGAACAAGTTCTTCTCTTCAGTATTTACGAACGAGAGGGACCGTATTGTAGAAGAGGAGAGTGTGAAATGGACTGGTAAGCTAGAAGAGATACCTGTTAGGAAGGAAGATGTGTTGGACATTTTGAACAACTTGAGGATAGACAAGTCCCCCGGGCCTGACGGGATATATCCCTAGGATTGTGGGAAGCAAGAGAGGAAATTGCAGTACCGTTGGCAATGATCTTCTCGTCTTCACTGGCAACGGGGGTGGTACCAGGGGACTGGAGAGTAGCGAATGTTGTGCCCCTGTTCAAAAAAGGGAATAGGGATAACCCCGGGAATTACAGGCCTGTTAGTCTTACTTCTGTGGTAGGCAAAGTAATGGAAAGGGTACTGAGGGATAGGATTTATGAGTATCTGGAAAGACACTGCTTGATTAGGGACAGCCAGCACGGATTTGTGAAGGGTAGGTCTTGCCTTACAAGTCTTATTGAATTCTTCGAGGAGGTGACCAAGCATGTGGATGAGGATAGAGCAGTGGATGTAGTGTACATGGATTTTAGTAAGGCATTTGATAAGGTTCCCCATGGTAGGCTTATGCGGAAAGTCAGGAGGCATGGGATAGAGGGAAATTTGGCCAATTGGATAGAAAACTGGCTAACCGGTCGAAGGCAGAGAGTGGTGGTAGATGGTAAATATTCAGCCTGGAGCCCAGTTACAAGTGGAGTTCCGCAGGGATCAGTTCTGGGTCCTCTGCTGTTTGTAATTTTTATTAATGACTTAGATGAGGGAGTCGAAGGGTGGGTCAGTAAATTTGCAGATGATACGAAGATAGGTGGAGTTGTGGACAGTGAGGAGGGCTGTTGTCGGCTTCAGAGGGACTTAGATATGATGCAGAGCTGGCCTGATGAGTGGCAGATGGAGTTCAACCCTGCCAAGTGTGAGGTTGTCCATTTTGGAAGAACAAATAAGAATGCGGAATACAGGGTTAATGGTAGGGTTCTTAGTCAGGTGGAGGAACAGAGGGATCTTGGGGTCTATGTACATAGATCTTTGAAGGTTGCCACTCAGGTGGATAGAGTTTGTAAGAAGGCCTATGGAGTATTATCGTTCATTAGCAGAGGGATTGAATTCAAGAGTCGTGAAGTGATGTTGCAGCAGTACAGTACTTTGGTTAGGCCACAGTTGAAGTACTGTGTGCAGTTCTGGTCGCCTCACTTTAGGAAAGATGTGGAAGCTTTGGAGAGGGTGCAGAGAAGATTTACCAGGATGTTGCCTGGAATGGAGAGGAAGTCGTAGGAGGATAGGTTGAGAGTTCTCGGCCTTTTCTCGTTGGAACGGCGAAGGATGAGGGGTGACTTGATAGAGGTTTATAAGATGATCAGAGGAATAGATAGAGTAGACAGTCAGAAACTTTTTCCCCGGGTACAACAGTGTGACAAGGGGACATAAATTTAAGGTGAAGGGTGGAAGGTATAGGGGAGATATTAGGGGTGGGTTCTTTACCCAGAGAGTGGTGGGGGCATGGAATGCGCTGCCCGTGGGAGTGGTAGAATCGGAATCATTGGCGACCTTTAAGCGGCATTTGGATAGGTACATGGATGGGTACTTAATCTAGGTTAGACGTTCGGCACAACATCGTGGGCCGAAGGGCCTGTTCTGTGCTGTATTGTTCTATGTTCTATGTTCTATGTCTCACTATACCCACTATACCTATGGGGCAACCTTTTCATACAGAGGGTGGTACGTGTATGGAATGAGCTGCCAGACGAAATGGTGGAGGCTGGTACAATTGCAACATTAAAGAGGCATTTGGATGGGTATATGAATAGGAAGGGTTTGGAGGGCTATGGGCTGGGTGCTGGCAAGTGGGACTAGATTGGGTTGGGATATCTGGTCGACATGGACCGGTTGGACCGAAGGGTCTGTTTCCATGCTGTACATCTATATGACTATATGACTATACTAAACCCAATCGATTTTAAATTTATTGTTTTGCCAACATTAAACCAAGGAGATGAGCTGATGTTGAGGGAATAAAGAGGCACGCATTTTGAAAGTTAGACAGAGAGTAAACTACCATTGAGAGTCTGCCATGAACAACATTCTCTGTGCAAGATACCTTTTTTGGACGAAAAACCCTTGCATTAAAAGATAGAACATGACTCAGGGAGATATTCAGAGGAAAGAAGGAGGGCGTTGGAGAATACAACCACTGTCTGGTTTATGTAATTTTAATACAGATTTTTTTTAATTGGAAGAGTATATTGTTAAAGGTGGAGGAAGATAACAAACAGTTCAGAGAAAGGAAAGCTTAGAGTTGGAAATAACTGTTGTTGTCAATGTTCGCTTTTAGAATTAAGGAATACATTGATATTATTTTCTATTAAGTAATGGAATTTGCGAGGTCTCTATCACTCGACTTTAACGGATTCTGAGCGAGGTGAGCTTTTCTCAGTGTTTGGTTTAATTAGCCGAAGAGTTCATCGCCGTGTCATAACACACACTTGTAATACCGTGTTCTGGTCCCCTCATTAAAGGAAAGAGGTGGAAGCTATAGAGAGGATGCAGAGAATTACTTATGGAACAGCAGAAAGTTTGACACAAGCCACACAAAGTGAGTGAAATATTGAGAAAGTCACCACGTGAAAAATAAACGCTGGCAGATTCCTGATGTCTATATAAATGTCAATGTGGCAGTGGGTGTAGTGCGTCTGTATTGAAGACTGGGTATCTGTGTGTGTGTGTGTGTGTGTATCAATGTATCGGTATTTGTTTCTGTGTGCCTGTATTAGTATATGTGCTATTGCATCAGTCTCCGTGTGTGGCTATATTCATCTCTGCATGTCACTGCATGTCTGATTTTGTCTCTGTGTATCTGTGTTTCTGCATTTATCACCGTGTTTATCTGCATGTCTGTATTTGTCTCTGTGCGTATCTGCTTGCCTGTATTTGTGTCTGTGTGCATCTGCATGTCTGTATTCGTCATTTGTGTATCTGACTGTCTGTGTTCACCTCTGTGTATATCTGCGTGTCTGTATTCATCTCTGTGTATATCTGTGTGTCTCTATTCGTCTCTGTGTGTATCTGCCTATCTCTGTATGTATCAGCGCGTCTGTTTTTGTCTCTCTGTATATCGATTTATCTGTGTTCAACTCTGTGTGTATACGTGTACCTGTATTCGTCTCTGTTGGTATCTGTGTGACTTTATTCATCTGTGTAACTGTGTCTATAGTTGTCTTTCTGTGTATCTGTGTCTGTATTCGTCTCTGATTCAGCGTGTCTGTATCCATCTCTATGTGCATCTGCGAACCTGTATTTATCTGTGTGTCATTAATTCGTCTGTGTGTATCTGCGAGTCTCTGTGTGTCTGCGCGTTTGTCTTTATCTCTGTGTATCTGTGTTTGCATCTCTGTGGGCATTGTGTGACTCAATTCGTCTCTGTGTGTATCTGCGTATCTCTGTGTGTATCTGCGTGTTTGTGTTCGTCTGTGTGTATCTGCGTATCTGTATTCATCTTGCGTATAACTGTATGTCTCTATCTGTCTCTCTGTGTATCTACGTGTCTCTGTGTCTGTGCGTGTCTGCATCCGTCTCTGTGTGCATCTGCGTGTCTGCATTCATGTCTGTATCTGCGTGTGTGTATTCGTCTTTGTCTTTCTGCATGCCTATATTCATATCTGTATCTGCATGTGTGTGTTCGTCTCTGTCTATCTGCATGCCTGTATTCATGTGTGAGTGTCTGTGTGTCTGTATTCGTCTGTGTATCTGCGCGCCTGTGTTTGTCTCTGTGTTTATCTGTGTGTCTGTGTTCTTCTCTGTGTGCATCCTTGTGTCTGTATTCATCCCTGTGGGCATCTGTGTGAGTCTATTCGTCTTTGTGTGTATCTGTGTGTCTATATTTGTCTCTGTTTATCTGCGTGTCTGTATTCATCTCTGTATCTGCGTGTCTCTAATCGTCTCTTTGTGTATCTGCCTGTCTGTATTTGTCTCTGCGTGTATCTGTGTGTCTGTATTCGTTTCTGTGTGTCGCTGCACGTCTGTGTTTGTCTCTGTGTGTGTCTGGCATCTGTATTCATCTGTGACTGTATTTGTCTCTTTGTGTATTTGCGTGTCTGTTTTCATCTCTGCATTTGTCTGCGTGACTGTATTTGTCTCTTGTGTGTATCTGCGTGTCCATGTGCACAGCGGATCTGTGAGCCTCTCTGCTGTTTAAAGTGATGCAATGTCCCCTCTGCTGGCCTTCATATTCCTCTGCGTTGACAGCACCGCAGGGTGACAACCATCAGGGAATTCAGTCTGGGAGGGAGGGGGAGCGAGGCAGCTCATAGCGCCATCCAAACTGACAGAACCATCTGTACACACACACACAGTTTGGTATATAGAGGATTGTAATTGTACTGAGGACCCTTAGAGTGGAGAATGTTCATGTAAAGTAATGCCCATGCTCACTCTGCGAAATGGAAGTGATTTGTCTTTGGAGATTATTCATGACAAAGAATGCACAAATTGAAAATTATTTCCACCGCAAATGCTTCCAAGCAAGGTTGACGGAATCAGTTGTAAGTTGATGTAATGAATATATTGCACATTCATTATCTTGAAATGTTTTATGATACACTCCTACAAATGATAAATGAGAAAAGATTTAAAAGTCCTGAAACTGACCCAGTAGTGTTGGTAATATCTCAGGAACGATATCGCTAGGTATCAGACGAAACTGCTCTGTGCTTCCAATGACGTTATTTGAAAAACCAAACAGCCATGCAATGTGAGAGATTGACAGTATCTGATGTCCTCTGAAAGAAACAAAAAAACTGACACTAGTGCAAGTGGGGAGGCGAACAGAGGGTGGCATTGTATAACTATAAACTTAACAGGGACAGACGTAGAGGTGTGGGGGTGGTGAGGGTTTGATCTCAATTTGAATGGATTTACCCCAAAAAATGGCAAGACGTCGTCTCACGGAGATGCACACAAACATACACAGACACATATACACACACAACACATATACATACAGATATGGACACACTAAAAAACACATGCACGCTCCTGCACTTAGTTTCTTTAAGATAGAGATGAATAAACTTCTCATTAATAGGGGAATCAATTATCATTTGGCTAAGGCAGGAGAATGTAAGTGAGAAACATTTCAGCTGTGATCAAATGGCACAGCAGATCCAATGGGCTAACTGGACTGATTCTGCTCCATTTTCCCATTTTCAGGAAAGAGTCGCTTTCAAAGGTTGAATTTGAATGCAGATTACAGGGTTAAAGGTAGGATTCTTAGCAGTGTGGAGGAACAAAGGGATCTTGGGGTACACGTCCGTCGATTCCTCAAAGTTGCCAAAGCCCTCAAGGTAATAGGGCTGTTATGAATGTGTATGATGTGTTGGCTTTCATAAGCTGGGGGATTGAGTTAAGAGCTGCGAGGTTATGTCGCAGCTCCATGGAGGCCGGATTAGACCACACTTGGAATATTGTGTTGAGATCTTTTTGCCCCATTAAAGGAAGGATGTGGAAGCTTTAGAAAAGGTGCAGACGGGAGTGAGCAGAATGTTGCCTGTTCTGTAGGGCATGTCTTATGAAGGAGGTTTTAGGGAGCTTTAGCTTTTCTCATTAGAGTAAAGAAGGATGAACGGTGACTTGATAGAGGTGTGCAAGATGATGAAAAGCACAGATAGAATGGATAAGTAGAGTCTTTTCATCGGGTGGAAATGGCTAACACGAGGGAAACATAATTTTAATGTGATTGGAGGAAGGTTTTGGGGAGATGTCAGAGGCAGGTTGTTTACACAGGTAATGATAGGTGCGTGGAATGCACGGCCAGCAATGGTAGTAGAATCAGCTACATTAGGGATATTCAAGTAACTCTTGGATAGGCACATAGATGACAATAGGATGAAGGCTCTGTAGTTTAGTTTAATCTTAGAGTATGATAAAAGGTCGCCACACCATTGAGGGCTGAAGGGCTCTTACTGTGCTGTACTGTTCAATGTTCGCTGTTTTAATTTCTTGAGCTCTTGTGAAAATATTGTACCTGGAATTCCTTTAACTTCAGTGGAGGTTAAACTAGTCAGTGCTTAATTGTCGAGGGTTAATGGAAATTTGGGGAGGTTAGAGGGGCTGAATAGTCTATATCTGTTCCTAACCATTGTGTCCTTCTGTCAAAAGAATGATGATTGGTTTGAGGGGAACTCATTTTGAGAAGAAGAGCATTCCTATTTCAGACTGGGAAAGGGATGTTCCTTTCTCTTTAGGATTGTGTGGTCTGTGGTCTTCTCATGCCCAAGGAGCAGAGAAGACTGGGTTACTGAAAACACTCAAGGCGGAGTTATATAGATCTTTGATGAACAAGAGAATCAATGTTTATTGGGAATAGACAGGAAAGGGATGCTTAGTTACCATCACATCAACAATGAGCATTCTGAATTGTGCAGCAGGCTCGAGGGGCTGAATGGCCACCTGCTGCTCTTGCTTCATGTGTTGTTCACTCACTCAACCCCTCGATGCTGTTACAGAAAGTGAGGAAGATCGCACTCAGCCATTCAGGATCGATTCAATGAGACATGCGGAGACCTTTCTGCCCCTCTAAGGATTTACAAAGCATTAGGATGAAGTTCTTCAGCCATTTCCGTACATTACACAGCACAAGAGGAGGTCACACCTACTTTCTAGATTGCTACACAGGAACAGGGGCGCCCTGGGTAACTATCAGGAAATAGATAGTCGGGAGAAATGTTTATTTTCGGGTTGGAATTCTTTAACTTGGTGAAGTGCCTCAGAGATCAGTGCAACATCAAAAGCTATATAGAATATGTCAATGATTTGCGTGTGGGAACTGACTGGATGGAATTCAATTGGCTCAACCACTAAGATAGTCATTCGATAAGATGTCAAGTGGAGGTAGAGAGTCTGTAATGTGATATAGACAGGGAAGTTTAGTGTGCAAACCTTCAGCAGAAACAGGATACCAAAGTTTGTGCTGTGGCAGAAGGGTAAAACAACAGTAAACTAATTCAAAGAAGAGAGATCATAAAACTCAGTTATACAAAGGCATTTGTTCACCCGGGTACATACATCACACGGGGTTAGTATGCAAATGCAGCAAGTAATTAGGAAGGTATATTGAATGATTACTTCATGAAAAAGGCTATCAGGATGCTTTACTGCAGCTGTACAGGGGATTTTTGAGTCAACATCTGATGTATTGTGGGCTGTGATGATTCTATGAATTGAAAAATAAATATACTCATAGCTTAAGAAGATTTGTGAAGATGTTTCACTGTACTTGCTCCTGGAATGAAGGCCTTATTCTGTCATACAGCACGGAAACAGACCCTTCGGTGCACCATGTCCATGTCGACCAGATGTCCTAAATTAATCACAAACCATTTGCCATCACTTGGCCCATATCCCATAAAACCTTTGTGTTCACTCAAATGGCTTCATTCAAATGGCTTTAAAAAAGTAGCTGTCCCAGTCTCCAACATTTCCTCTGGCAGTTCATTCCATACACTGTGAAAAGTTATCACATTTGTCCCTTGTAAATCTTTCTCCCCTCACCTTCAATCTATGTGCTCTAGTTTTGGACTGCCCTAAGCTAGGAAAATGTTCTTGGATCTTCACTATTTCCTTGATCCTCCTGATGTTACAAACCTCTATAGGGCGTGAGCACTTCAGGGTTGAGAATGAGAGGCGTTCATATTGAACCACATAAGATATTGAGAAGAGTGTATGTGGTGCATAGCCTATGGACATTTTCTCTGGTATGGGAGTCTAGAACTGAGGATTTAAATGGAAGAAAACAACATGCATATGTTATATACTCTTTTCATAGTATAAGAAAACAAATAATATGCAGACATGATTTTATTGGACAAAAATATGAGGACACATATACACGTATCTTCATTAAAACTCCTACATGGAGCAGAGAACAGGGACGAAGTCATACAGTTCTGAGAATGCTCAATGAGGCCTCACGTGGTCCAGTTTCGTGGTCAGATAACATTACTGTTTATTTCTGTTGAGATATGGAGAAAATGCAGAATGCTGGAGAAGCCACTGCTTATTGCTGCCTCTCTTTCCTTGTTCCTTCTTGCAGCAATGTATGAGAGATGAAAACCGTTCAGTCATCGTTACCATTCATGTAGGATTACTGTTGAGGAATCATTGGCTTCTCCCCACTGCCTAAAATCAAAGGTAATTCAGCCAATCCGACTGTTCCAGGAATAAATGCTGCTTGTGTGAGCAGAACAACCTCAGAGGCCGAATAACATTTAATTAATTTAATTTTGTCTTGAGTTTAACTATTGCTTGGACAAAGCTATTTCAAGCTGATATTTTGCAGAGTTTTTTTTCCTGTTTGTCTTTAGGCATGTGTATGTGTGTGGCTGTGTGCACTTGAGTGTGTGACACGTGTGTGTCTTAGTGTGTGCGTCTGTGTGTATGCACAGAATGCATCTCAGTATGCTTTGAAAGATAAATATTAATGTACATATTTGTCCAAACTGTTTACCATGTATTTTTTTTCATCTTAGCTTTGAGTAACTTTGCTTTGGTGAATTATTTTTGCAAATGTAAGATATCGAGCTGACTTGTCCCCAGCAAAGAACCTGACCTAGTCTGAGACCTATATCATTGGTCATATCACCAGCCTAGTTACATTTAAAATTTATCATGATCAATGGAGGAACGGGATTTAAAAAAAGGAAACATTGATCCGTCCAACCCCAGTCTGAACACCGAAGAGGAGAATTTCACAAAGGTTTGTTTGAGTGGGAATGCTCTTCCCCAGAAGTTTGTGGTGCCTGTGTGTTTGCATCTAGTCAAAGCATTTAGATATTGGACAGTAAAGGACAATGAACTACAGATATGGAAGTGGGGCTGAAAACACATCCAGGTCAGCCACGATCTTACTGCCTAGTTGAGAGGGCTTAAAGTGTCTAATGACACATTCCTACTCCTCAGCCCTACGTCCCTATGTTCCTTTCAGTTCCTCAAAACTACAAGACAGGAGCGTTTGGAGTTCATTTATTCCGATAACCTGGTGCACAGAAACAGAGGAGACCATTCAGTGACTGAAGACCCGAGAGAATAGCGCTGTAAAAGCAAAGCAGGTCAGGCAGCATCCAAGGAGCAGGAGAATTGCCGTTTCTGAGCAAAAGCTTTTTACCGAAACGTGGTTTCAACAGAATAAAAGGATGCCATTCAATCCATTGAAACTATTGGACAAGAATAGGGATAGCCCATTCAGACCCTCCTGCCTATTACACAAGGAGGGAAGGAGTGTAGTCAGCACATCGAGATGTTAAACAGGAACCGGAGTCGCCAAATCAGGTCCTTGAACTGCTTCCAGATGACCAGGACGTGGCCATGCAGCCTATCGAAGCACGTTTTCAGAAATAGAAAGATTCCTTTGATGCCCCAACATGACAAATAGTGAAGCAGAGTCTACTCAGATAGACTGCTCTATGTTGTTCCTCCTGGTTCCTTTGCTCGTGGTACACATGTGTAACTTTAACTTGGTTTGCTGAACGTGAGGGGGAAAAGTGAATGGTTTGTCAAGTCTCAAGGAAATGCCTTCTATCTCCGAGAAAACATTATTGTACTCCAAAGAGGACAGAAGATGGTGAGAATAGCGAACTATTTCACGAGTAAGGCATTAAGGCTGCTGATAGATTTATGAACAGTGCAGAGACACACACCAACTGCACACTGAGACGGTGAGAATTCATTCAGAGCCTGAAGCTCCCGCTGAACCAGCATGGGGTCTCCACACTGAAATGTGAACTATTGGGACTTACATATCATGGGGAAAATGCAATTTCTCACAAAATCATCTTTTTTCTGGACATAATAAATGTTAGTCCATAATCCTCAAATTTAAATGTAATCGCTTGTTATTCTCTCGCTGTGCTTGGTATATTGCTGGATTATACTCTCAGAACTTTTATCAGTTAATTATCATTTACACAATGTAATTCAATAATTTGCTTGCAAAGGTGGAAACATCGTATTGCACAGTTTGTATGTATTTTCTTTTTTAGATTTGTTGTAGCCTTAGCCTAAAAGTACATGTTTTGTTTACTGAACAGCATTGGGCAACTGTCTGTGTGGCGTTTGCACATTCTCCCCGTGTCTGCGGGCGTTTCCTCCGGGTGCAACGGTTTCCTCCCACAGTCCAAAGATATGCAGGTTACGTGAATTAGCCATACTAAATTGCTCATAGTGTCAGGGGTGAATAGAGGGTAGAGGAATGGGTCTGGGTGGGTTACTCTTCGGAGGGTCGATGTGGACTTGTTGGGCCGAAGGGCTTGTTTCCATACTGTATGCAATCTAAAAAAAAAAGTGACCGGTTTATCGGGATTCAATGGTCAGACAGAGTGTGTATTTTCCATGGACTAATAAACAGAAAGGAATAGAAGACAGTGGCTGTGAAGACTGATGAGGAGTAAAGTTACATCCCCCAAGTCCCCAATGTCTTCTTGACAGACAGAATAAAATCAAATGTAGAGAAACAAACAGAATATATTCAGAAGAAGGAATAGCAAATGACAGTGTAAATAAAACAGGATAATTTGAAATGGAATGGCCGAACAATGATTGATCTGTGTGCGTGTGTGCGCGTGTGCGCGCGCGTGTGTCTGTGTGAGGGTGTGTGTGGATGTGTGTGTGTGTGTGTGTGCATGCATGCGTGCAGATACATAAGACTATTCATATGTGTGCACCATATTCAGAATGAACAAGAGAGAGATATTTAACAAAAATGATGCATGTGATGTACAAAATTTATCAGGATGTATGTTATAAATTCAGTTAATCAATTTTCTACCAGGAATCATATACATTGGCCTGCTGGTTCTGTCAACAGCTGTTGCCTGTCATATTGATGGAGATAAAAGTTCTGGTATCAGACCCACATTTCAACATATTAATCTGTTGCACATACACTGTATAAATGACCACAGCACATAGGAATTGTCAAACCTGTGGTCGCAGTAGTATAGGACTTATAACAGCACAGAAACCAACAGCCACCCTCAGACAACAACTCACCAGAACGAAGGACCCGATACCCAACATGAGCAAAACTAACGAAGTGGACAAAATCCCATGCAAGGACTGCACAAAACACTACATAGGACAAACAGGAAGACAGCTAACGATCCGCATCCATGAACATCAACTTCCCAGAAACGCCACGACCAGCTATCCTTAGTAGCCACACACGCAGACGACAAGCAACATGAATTCGACTGGGACAACACGACCATTATAGGGCAAGCCAAACAAAGAACAGCCAGGGAATTCCTAGAAGCATTGCACTTATCCACAAACTCCATCAACAAACACATCGACCTGGACCGAATATACCGGCCACTACAGTGGACAGCTGAAACTGACAACCGGAAGCGGCAGGGATAGGCCACTATAAATGCCGGAGGAAGTACCACAGAAGCGCTTTACAGGAGGCTCCCAAGCACTGAGGATGTCACTTAGACAGGGGGCAAAACGTTTGCAACAAAAATTTCCAGCTCGGCGAACAGAACCACAACAATACTCGTTTTACATTTGATTCTCTTTTACCAGAAATAAAATTCAAATTGTCAGTAGCATTGCTCCTCCACACCGTCTTGTTTCCCGTCACCCCTCCTCTACCTCGGTCAAGGGAGTTAAAAGCCCATTTTCCAATCCTTTTCTGTTCTGAAGAGGAATCACACTGGACTTGAAATGCTAACTGTGTTTCTCTCTCTCCGCAGATGCTGCCAGATCTGCTGTGTTTCTCCAGAAATGAAAAAAGCACATTTTCAATTAAACAAATAACTCTGGATACTTGAAATCTGAAACGAGAACAGAAAAACACTGTGAGCCTTGAAGAATGGTCACTGCAACCAAATGATTAAGTCAGCTTTCACTCCACTGATGCTGCCAGACCTGCTTAATTTCTCTGGCAATTTCTGCTTTTCTCCACGTTTCAAAGAGATGTGTCAACGTGGCTCAAACGCCCTGTTCAACCTGGTGCGCCATATACCGGGAAGTGAAAGATAACACAAGATGCACAATTTCCTTGTCTCTGAAACGACGTAAAGCTGGCATCACTGACACTACAGAGTTCTCACTGTTAGTCAGGGAGAGAAACAGAGGGACACGCATTCACTCTAAACACAGAAGGTAGCACATACTGGAAAGAAAGGATTCAGATGATTATGTTAAAGGGTGTTGGGCAATGAGACAAATTGTAAGTGTGACACCATGGAGAGACCCTCAGTAGAATGAGAATATAAAACTGGAAGTGTGCCACATCAGAAACCAGAGTAGGTCACTGAGTACAGGGTTGGTGGGTGAGTGGGACTTGGTGCGAACTGGGGGCAGAACTGTATTGGAGATATTGCAGCTCAAACTGCGTGTTCCATGTGATGCTGTAGACCACAACAGCAACAGAAGCAAAATTATATTCAACCATAATCTGTAACTTTTTGCCTGGGATTATCCCTCAGTCTACCATTACCAAAAAGCGAATCTATGCTTCAGCGACGAGTGTGGTGAACATGCCAGGGCAGAACTATGTGTACCTAAAACTGATGGCAAACCATAAAGTTACATTCCAAACAGCAGAAGTACCATCTGACAGGGAGGGCGGAATGATTGCAAGAACAACAGATCAGTTCGAAGCTCTACAGTCCTGCCAGATCCAGTCGTTAATGGATTAAACAACTCACTGCACGAGAGGACCCAACACATGTCCCCCTCCTTTAAAATGGAACAGCCTTGCACATCAGTGTAAAAGACAAGCATGTAGTTATCTGCGACATACTCAGCCAGAAGTAATGAGTCAATGATCTACCTCACCTCGTCAGGATGTCCACAGAATTACAGATGGCAGTTTTCAAACGATCTGATTCGCTCTATGTGACATGAAGAAACATCTGAACACAGTAGATATGACAAAGGCAATGTACAACAAGCCCTGTCCCTGGGGAAGCTGTTTCATTCCAGTTCCAACTCTGACATCTATATGGCAATGTGGAAAATTACTCAACTATGACAAGTCGCTTAAGAGGAGCATAATTACAGTATGACCAACATCAACCCCTCAATTCCATAATGACAGTCAAATTGTTGGGAGTTCTTTTTGACAGAGTTGTCAAGCAGCACAGAAATAAACTGCTCAGTGTGGTCTGCGACAGGTTACTATGTGGAGATGGAAATGTCACTGGATTTCTAATCCAGACCAGGCTAATGCTCTGGCAGCTGGTGAAAGCTAATAACAATTAATAAAATATCGAGATCTAAAATCTTGAGTCAGTAATAATGACCTTGAAGCCAATGTCAATTATAAACACCAATTTGCTTCCCCAATGTACTTTCAGGAAGTGAATCTCCCGTGTTTTCCTGGTCTGGCCTAAAAGTGACTCCAGACACACAGACATGTGATATACTCTTCAATGGTCTCTGAAATGGCCAAACAAGACACTCAATTGTATCAAACTGCTCTGAGGTCTTAAAGGATAAAACCGGACAGAACACCGGGCATCGGCTTCTGCATTAGAAAAGGGAAACATAGTCCTATCAACACTGCAGAGACCTCCTTCCTCACATCTGAGAGCTTGTGACAACATTGACAGTGCTTATCCACAGACTACATAGAAACTTTTGGAAAGGAGTAGGTCATTCAACACAGTGAGCCTCCCATGTTCTCATCAGGGCCGAGGATCTCCTCAATGCATTTGTCCTACAGCAGATTGAGATATATTGTGATTGATTCCGTCAACCAAATGTTTGAGATGTTTGCGAATATGAAGACCCATGAAGCTGTCATGAAGGGTTGGGTTGCAGGGGTGGTCGATGATGAGGAGCTGTCTCACAACCCATAAACTCTCTTCAGGCTGTATCCTCTGTTTATTCCACTGTCTTCAATTATTCAAAATGGCAGCATTTGTGGCAACAAGTGAAAGCATTTCACTGTATTTTATTGTATTTATCCTGGAAAATACACCTGGTCATAAAATCAAAATCAAAGACTTTTACTCACTCTTTCCTGCCAGCTGTACCATTCTGTAACCATGTCCAAATATTTGCCACAATCCCATAAGATTTGATTTTGCACACTGGGTTTGGGACTTCAGCAAAGATCTTTTTGGAAATCCCCCTCGTAATCTTATCCTTGTGAATCACCTCTCCCTTAGCCTTCTCTGCTCCAAAGTAAACAACCCGAGCTTATCCAGCCTCTCTCCATAGTTGATATGCTCCATCCCAGGGAGCATCCCGGTGAATCTCTGCACCCCTCCACTACAATCACATCCTTCCTGCAATATGGCTCCCAGAACTACGCACAGTGTTCCAACATGGCCTAACCATAGACTTGTATAGCTCTGACAATCTATACGTGGTGAATGAAGGCTCTGCCTCCGGTTCCCTCTGCCTTATTAACTAACGTATTAACCTCAGTCAAAAAGTATATTGCTGGAAAAGCTACAGCAGATCAGACAGCATCCGAGAAGCAGTAAAGTCGACTTTTTCAGAATATGCTTTTCATCCGGAATGTGGCCACCAATCCTGATAAAACTTAAAAATCCAGATTCAACTATAAAATTTGAGTCAGCACCTTTTCTCCTTTGTCTCTAATAGTAGCCTGTAATGCAACTTATCCAGACCTGGCACTCAGTCAAATTTTATACCAGCCAAAGCCTCCAATCTCTGCTCCCATCTTATATCAGTCTGTTCAAGAGCTTCCCAATCCATATTCTTGAATTCTGTCCCTGCATCCTCCTTCTCCAAGTAAAACAGATATGGAGCTTTCATGTAACAATCGATCGATGTTCTCCAGCTTCACACACAGAGTGCTCCCTTGGTATCTAATGGGCCCTAGTTGTGTCCTGGTTATTCTGTTCCGATTGATATATGTGGAGAACATCTTGGGATTCTCCCTAACCTTGCCTGGCAACACTTCTCCATGCCCTGTGTCAGTCCGTCTCTCTGTTTGAACTCTCTAAGCTTCACTGCGATCTCATTTCACTTTGCCAATCACCAGAGAACACAAACTGAATTTCTTCATCAGTTAATCTTGCCTCTAATAAGGTTGGCATGAAAGTAACTATTTAGTTTCTCTTAAATTTCCAAGTTCTCTGCAAGGAACTATCGTGTGAGGATATTCCATTCCACACGTGTCCTTGCTTTCACTTTCCCATCACGTATCGAGAGAAGCGTTTGGTCATCCTAATGTTTCTTTTTGGTTTGCATTCTTTTTTTATATTTCATTATCAGTTCATTGGTCCTCAAATGTCTCTGAATCCATGGCTTACAACAATATCTGACAATTTCCTGAGCTGCTTCCTTTGATCTAATACAATCTTTAACTTATTTTGTTCACTACTGTTAAGTCACCTTACCCCTTTGCTGTTTGAACTGTGGTGGACATGTATATATTGTACATTTTAGGTGTTTATTTAAACAACAACCATTGCCTGTCTTCCTGTAAATCTTTTTCATGTACTTCTCCAATTCACTGAATCTAATTCTAGCCTCATACTCAGGTTTATAACCACGGTTTCAAAAATAACTGGTTTGCTTTCAGACGTCATATAAAATTCAATATATTATAAATACTATTCCCGAAACCTCCTTTTCAGCAGGATTTTCAATTAGCTGTTCTGATCACATAACATCATTTTCAAAACAGCCTCACCTCTACCTCAGTACTCAACATACTGTTCAAGGAAACCATCTCAAATACGCTAATACAATCCAAATTCCCAGCATTATTATTCACGTGGGTTACCACAGTTTAGATGTAGCTTGAAGCTGTTCATTATTACTGCGGTACCCACAAACCTGGATATCTAATTTCCTGTTTTATATCATACCCAACATTTGTATTGCAACTTTCACTTTGACATATGACTTCCATCAATCTTTGCTTCTTGTTGTTTCTAAGCTTCACCTTATTAGATTCTGTGGAATCTGAGTTATGTGGCCTCTTGGAAGATTAATGGTAGATTCAGGTGAGATATTTGGTGAAGCCTATTTGGACGTTGAGATAATCTCGTCACGTCATTCATTCTTCTCAAGTGTTATTATGACATTTTCACCAGATCTCCCGTTATGCTCGTGGAGTAGAGAAGGACAATGATTTTTCAACAATGGTATGCATTCCCCCAGACAGCTGAGCGTGTTCTAACCTGGCTGGGAACCTTACAGCAGACTGGTAAAGTGTTGCTGATGCTGTACAGGATAATAATCAGATCACATCTGGAGTAGTGTCCACAGCTTTAGTCTCCTCACTGAAAAAAAGGATATTGCTATATTGGAAGCAGATCAGAAATGGTTCCTTCAACTGATTCATGCAATGAAGCGGTTAACTTACAAGGAAAGGATTATCAGGTTGATCCAATACGCATGAGAGTTAACAAGAATGAAAAGTGAACTTATTCTAACATAGAACACCGGAAAGAGTCAGCAACAGAAGCCAATTATACAGCCAATTCCATTTCTCCAGCCTGTAACACAGGAACAGAAGAAGGTTATTCAGGACTTCGAACCTGTTACACCAGAACAGGACAAGGTTATTCAGCCCCTAAATTCAGCCCCTCGAGTCTATAACACTTGCACACAGAGTAGGCCATGAGGCACCAGTATCCTGTTATGGAGCAACAGGATCAGTCCATTCAGCCTCCTCAATTTGCTAATACAGGAACTGGAAGAGATTGGTACACTAGAATGACAGGAGGCCATTCAGAACGAGAAAGAAAAAAGGAGATAAAATTATTTGAGACTTGTTACGGAAAGGTGGAGGTAATTCACCCGTGTGTCTGTTGTATGGGAACAGAAGAAGACAAATCACTCCTTCCATCCCATTTCAGGGATGCAGGAGGTGATTGTTCAGTATCTCGAGCCTGTTGTGAAGGAATATGAAAAGACCATTCAGCCCCTCAAAATTTTGCACAGCAACAGGAAAATTCCACAATCCCTCAGGCTTCTGACATATTATCAGGAAGAGGAGAAGCAGATTTTGAATCTGTAAATCAGGACATTCCGTCCATTGAGACTATAATGTAGGAACACCATGGAGACAGTCAGCCCGTTGAGCGTATAAACCAGGAACTGAGCGAATCCATTCAGACACTAATGCCTATTACACAACAAGATTTGCACATGTTTCAGAGGAACACGGGAAAGGGAACGTAGAGGGTACAGAAAAGTTAGAAATTAAGATAATCATCTTCACTTGTCAATAAAAGATTGTGAGCAAACTGTTGGGAATTAAGTGAAATTGTGAGACTCCATTATTAATTAATTAACAACAGCGGATTTGCAAAGTAAAACCAGAATACATCAGAATCAGCATTTTTTAAGCATTTGTTTGATCGAATTCTTTAAAGATGTGACATGCAAAGTTAGACAATAGGTATCCTGGAGGAGTAAACCTGAACTTTGAAAAGGCATTGATTAAACGCTGCACAAAATATTAAGCTGTAAAATAAAAGGACATGGGTTTGGGAGAAAGTTATTCGCCTGGATAGAGGGCTGGTGAGCCAACAAAATGCAGAGAGATAGAATAGTTGTTTCGTTAGTGGTTGGCAACTTTTGAGGTTCCATAGAGTTCGGACCACATGACCTGACAATTTACCATCCACAGCCACATTTTCAGCTGACACTAAAACAAGTGGAAAAGTAGGTTGATGTAATGAAGATGTAGAACATTTACAAATGGGCATGAACAGTTTAGATGAATGTGCCAACATCTTGAAGCAAAAACTTAACGAGGATATTCCCCAGAGGAATCCAACATGTTGTGGAAATGGACAGCAACCTCAGAGTGCCTACTTGCAGAGGCATCTGGGTGTCCTTGTGCAGACCACAGAAAACTCACATGCAGGTACAGCAGGGAATGGGAAAAGCAAGTGCATTTTCAGCATTTACTTATAAAAGTATAGAGTATAAATAGAGGGAAGAATTACTGAAACTCTGCACAGTATTAGTGAGACGGTAACTGATGTACTGTGTTCAGGTTGGTTGTCCTGACTGCAGGAGAGTGATGTTATTTCAACAAAGACAGTTCAGAACAAGTTCATTAGATTGATTCCAGAGATGAATTTGTCTTTTAAAGCGAGTTCGAGCAGTTCGCGCCGATGCACTCTAGGTTTAGAAGAATGAGAGGAGACCTCATTGAGGCCTGAAGGATGTTAAAGGTGATTGACACTGTCGGTGTGGAGTGGATATTTACTCATCTGGGGCAAACTAGAACAAGAGATCATGGTTTTAGGATTAGGCAGAGCAGATTTAAAACAGGGGTGAGGATTCAAAGGGTTGTGAATCTGTGTAGTTCACTGTCCCAGTGTGCAGAGGATGCTGGGACGTTGATTAAATGAAGGGATATGGAGAGCAGGCAGGGAAATGGAACTGAGCCGGCGATGACATCAGTCATGATCGTATTCAATGGTGGAACAGGCTTGAGGGGCTGGATAGTTTCTCTTTCTTATTCAGCCCTTCGACTGTGCTCCACAGGAACGGGGGAGGACTGGTTATCTACCAGGAAGCAGGCACTCTGGATAAATCAGTCTTAAACAGTTTGACAGAACGTAACCAGTGGAGTCACACAGTGACCAGTGCTGGGTCCTCAACTGTTTACAATCGATATCAATGATCAGGACGGTAGAACAGATGTACTGCTACTAAGTTTGGTGATGACACTAAGGTAAGCAAGACATTAAATTATCAAGAGAATGTGGGGAGTCTGCAAATTGACATGGACAGGTAATGTCAATGAATAATACTTTCCAAGTGGAATATAACGGAATGTATAAGCTGCTAGCTTTCTCAGGAAGAATGGAAGGCAGTATGTTACTGAAATGGAGATGGATTACTGAACATAGAGATACAGTGTGTTCTTGAGGGTTTACTCTAACCCATTCAGACATGGGAAGTGTTGCTCCATCTCCCTGATGGTCTGCTCCCTGACATTCCCAATGGTCCTATTGCTCTCAGTACACACGGGATATTTTGATGTGGTTGGTTGGCGGTGGTGAGTGGTGAGGGGGAGGATGTTTTGAGCTGTGTATCAAAGGCCGAGAGACTATCCTTTCGTTCCGAATGGAGACTCAAAGGCGATGGAAATGGCTGACTGCTTCTGAATGAAGATGCAGTGGCAGCTGCCAGGACAGTGAGTATTCACCAACAGAATGCCCTGTGGATGGGTACACTGTAACATTAATGGAATGAGAGTTTCTTCATTTCCTGTAGATCTCCTCAATATAATGGGGAGCCCACAGAGCCATGTACATCATCGGGAATCCTGCTATACTGAGAAAACATGGATACACCTGGCAGCTCTCTGCTCAGAGAGAAAACATACACCTCATCCACATTATATATCCACCGTCACTAAATGGTGGCATTGATGTTGAGATTAGATTACTTACAGTGTGGAAACAGGCCCTTCGGCCCAACAAGTCCACACTGACCCGCCGTAGAGCAACCCACCCAGACCCAGTCCCCTACATTTACCTCTTCACCTAACACTACGGGCAATTAAGAACATAGATAGAACATAGAACATAGAACAGTACAGCACAGAACAGGCCCTGAAGCCCACGATGTTGTGCTGACCACTGATCCTTATGTATGCACCCTCACATTTCTGTGACCATATGCATGTCCAGGAGTCTCTTAAATGACCCCAATGACCCTGCCTCCACAACGGCTGCTGGCAATGCATTCCATGCTCTCACAACTCTCTGTGTAGAGAACACGCCTCTGACATCCCCTCTATACTTTCCTCCAACCAGCTTAAAACTATGACCCCTCGTGTTAGTCATTTCTGCCCTGGGAAATAGTCTCTGGCTATCGACTCTATCTATGCCTGTCATTATCTTGTATACCTCAATTAGATCCCCTCTTCTCCTCCTTTTCTCCAATGAAAAAAGTCCGAGCTCAGTCAACCTCTCTTCATAAGATAAGCCCTCCAGTCCAGGCAGCATCCTGGTAAACCTCCTCTGAACCCTCTCCAAAGCATCTACATCTTTCTTATAATAGGGCGACCAGAACTGGACGCAGTATTCCAAGTGCAGTCTTACCAAAGTTTTATAGAGCTGCAACAATATCTCACGACTCTTAAACTCAATACCCATGTTAATGAAAGCCAAAACACCATATGCTTTCTTAACAACCCTGTCCACTTGGGTAGCCATTTTAAGGGATCTATGTACCTGCACCCCAAGATACCTCTGTTCCTCCACACTGCCAAGAATCCTATCCTTAATCCTGTTCTCAGCATTCAAATTCGACCTTCCAAAATGCATCACCTCACATTTATCCAGGTTGAACTCGATCTGCCACCTCTCAGCCCATCTCTGCATCCTGTCAATGTCCCGCTGCAGCCTACAACAGCCCTCTATACTGTCAACGACACCTCCAACCTTTGTGTCATCTGCAAACTTGCTGACCCATCCTTCAATCCCCTCATCCAAGTCATTAATAAAAATTACAAACAATAGTGGCCCAAGGACAGAGCCGTTTGGAACACCACTCACCACAGACTTCCAGGCAGAATATTTTCCTTCTACTACCACTCGTTGTCTTCTGTTTGCCAGCCAATTCTGTATCCAGACAGCTATGTTCCCCTGAATCCCATTCCTCCTGACCTTCTGAATGAGCCTACCATGGGGAACTTTATCAAATGCCTTGCTGAAGTCCATATACACCATATCCACAGCTCGACCCTCATCAACTTTTCTAGTCACATCCTCAAAGAACTCGATAAGGTTCGTGAGGCATGACCTGCCCCGCACAAAGTCGTGTTGACTGCATTTAATCAAACCATGCCCTTCCAGATGGTCATAAATCCTATCCCTCAGAATCCTTTCTAACACCTTGCAGACGACAGACGTGAGACTTACTGGTCTGTAATTGTCGGGGATTTACCTATTTCCTTTCTTGAAGAGAGGAATTACATTTGCCTCTCTCCAGTCCTCAGGTACGACTCCAGTGGAGAGCGAGGATGAAACGATCTTCACAAGTGGCGAAGCAATTGCATTTCTCGTTTCACAAAGCAGCCGAGGGCAAATCTGGTCCGGGCCTGGCGAGTTGTCAATCTTAATGTTTGGCAAAATTTTCAGCACATCAGCTTCCTCTATCTCTATCCATTTCAGCATGCACACCTGCTCTTCAAAGGTTTCATTCACTACAAACTTCGTTTCTTTCGTAAAGACAGAAGCAAAAAACTCATATAGGGCTTCCCCTACCTCCTCAGACTCCACACACAAATTCCCTATGCGATTCCTGATCGGTCCTACTCTTTCTTTGACCATTCTCTTATTCCTCACATAAGTGTAAAATGCCTTTGTGTTCTCCCTAATACGTTCTGCCAAGCCTTTCTCGTGACCGCTCCTGGCTCTTCTCAGACAATTTTTAAGCTGCTTCCTCGCCTGCCTGTAATCCTGTAGAGCTGGGCTTGATCCTAGCTTCCTCCACCTTATGTAAGCTACCCTTTTCCTGTTGAAGAGAAGCTCCACCGCTCTCGTAATCCAAGGTTCCTTTATCTTACCACTTCTTGCCTGTCTCAGAGGGACATATTTATTCACTTGCAACAACTGTTCCTTAAACAGTCTCCACATGTCTATAGTGCCTTTACCATGGAACAATTGCTCCAATCCATGCTTCCTAACTCATGTCTGATTGCATCATAGTTTCCTCTTCCCCAATTAAATATCCTCCCATTTTGCCTAATCCTCTCCTTCTCCATAGCTATGTAGAATGTGAGGCATTTGCGGTCACTATCACCAAAATGCTCTCCCACCACAAGATCTGATACCTTCCCCAGCTCGTTTCCGAGCACCAAGTCTAGAATGGCCTCTCCATTCATCGGCCTGTCAGGAAACCGTCCTGAACACACCTTACAAAAACAGCTCCATTCAAATCTTCTGCTCGAAGGAGGTTCCAATCAATATTGGGAAAGTTAAAGTCATCCATTTCAACAACCCTACTACGTCCACACTTTTCCAAAATCTGCCGACCTATGCTTTCTTCCATCTCCCTGCTGCTATTGGGGGGCCTGTAGTAAACCCCTAAAGAGGTGACTGCTCCCTTGCTGTTCGTAATTTCCACCCATACTGACTCGGTAGGCAGATCTTCCTCGACAATGGAAGGTTCTGTAGCTGTGATATCCTCTCTGATTAGAAGTGAAACACCCCCTCCTCTTTTTCCCCCCTCCCTATTCTTTTTAAATGCTCTAAACCCTGGAACATCCAGCAACCATTCCTGCTCCTGAGAAACCCATGTCTCTGTTATGGCCACAACATCATAGCACCAGGTACTGATCCATGCTCTAAGTCCATCACTTTTATTCCTGATACATCTTGTGTTAAAGCAAACACACTTTAACTGATACCTTGGTTCCTTGCCAGGAAAATCGTTCCCACTAACTGGTCTACCTCTTGCTATTGCCTCATCTGCATCAATTCTCACCTCCGGTGTTCAGCTCAGGTTCCCACCCCCCTGCCATACTAGTTTAAACCCTCTCAAACTACGCGAGCAAACCTTCCACCCAGGAGATTGGTCCCCTTCCAGTTCAGATGCAACCCGTCCTTCTTGTACAGGTCCCACCTTCCGCAGAAGGCATCCCAATTATCTTCATATCTGAAGCCCTACCGCACACACCAGCTGCGCAGCCACGTATTAAGCTGCGCCCGCAGGTGAAATTAGGTGAATTTAGCATGGCCAATTCACCTAACCTGCACATTTCTGGACTGTGGTAGGAAACCGAAGCACACGGAGTGAACCCACGCAGATAGGGGGAGAATGTGCAAACTCCACGCAGGCGGGAATTGAACCCGTGTCTCTAGAGCTGTGAGGCAGCAGTGCTAACCACTGTGCCACCATGGTGCCGGGAGAAGATGCATATGTCACCCACTCCGGCCTGGAAAGTTCCTGATCATAGAAGCTGAATGAAACTATGACCCTAACAGTCACTGGCAGCACAGTCCTCCCCCTGGTGTGAAGCTGCAGGTCGTGTTCAAGGAGGTGACACTGCTCTGTGACCAGCTCCTTGTTCAGTCAGGGTCCCCTCCTACTCTGCTCCAGGGTTAAGTGCAGCTTGGGAAGCTGTTCCTGGAGAATCCGGGGTGGATACAGCAGATCCCTTTCCCCACACACACTCACTCCGTGGTTTCAGAGCACCCCTCTCTGCAGCCTCTGCTCCATTTGGTGTTCATTTTCCAGACCCAGATGCTGTAACTACAGTCCCCGTGCTCCATCTAGATTTGGGTCACCAAATCCTCAGGTCTCCTCTGAGGTAGCTCACAGCACAACCTCCAGAAAACCATCCCCAGCACCTCCACTAACTTTTCAATAGCAGGAGACAATCAGAAGCCCCTCAGCCACAAGTGTTATGGACCTGACCAGACCCCGTCAAAATAGTTTAAGCAGGCAGCCTCGACCCTAACCTTTCCTTATTTTAATGTAGATGTTAACTGCGTGTTCCAGATGTGTTGCAATTGGTCAACCCACTCAACGTAAAACAAAATGCAATCCATTCAAACGCTCCAATTAAGACACAATCAAAGAGAAGAACAATTTGGGATAGCTTCTCTACTGGAATACCTATGCTACCATTAGATGCAGTGCCTTCTACTAATTAACTGCGCTAATACAGGAATATCCCATAAACACACCCCTTGGCAAAAAGGTAAATTCAAACACAGAATCTTACGTGCAGTTCTCCAATCCAGGAGGAAGCAAATTTATGTGAGTTTTCAGAGAGAGTAGCAGCTGGGGATCATGCATTGAAACTTCCAACCCTTCTGGGATCCCAAGCAGCTTCTGAATGCTGCAGCAAAAGCAAAATGAGAAAACCTGACCACTACCCTTCCATTGTTCCCAACGCTTTAATAAAACCTAAATGCCTTCTCAGTTATTTACTTAAGCTGTTTTCAGGTGACAGTTCGGCATCTCTGCCTTAAAGACCTCTCTTCAAAAAACAAACACAAGAGAAAATAACATTTTTAAAGTGAAAAAAAAGAAACATCAATATACAAAGATGGCCTCATTTAAACCATTTATTCTTATTGTTCCAGTAGACTGCAATACATATATATTACATTGACACTAAGTGTGCTAACATTCACAACTCTATTCTATTTCAGTCAGTTTACTTCTGCGACTGAACGCCTGTTTTTCTTCATCTAAGTTTCGACAACTTGTCAGCAAGTACGGGTTCTCGTCCGGACACCTGTATAACTTCCAAATTGAATGGCAACAATAATAACCTCTATCTGAACGGACTGGAAGTATTCTCTCTAAATTTGTCCAAAATCGTTCAGGCGTTATGATCAGTATATATATTTGTCTTGACACGGTATTGGCAACTTAGATGCTGAAATGTTGTAACATCAACACCAAGCTCAAGGCCTCCTTCCCAATTGCGAAATATTTTACAATTAATGGCGTCACCGGACACTCCAAACAAATTTACCTAATGGAGCACTTCTCATCTCTAACATAGTCCTTCTCAATGACATATCTCCTCATGTCTCAGCTTAAAGGATTTACATCTTCCTGCACGTCTTAATGCTGTAACCTCTTTACCTGCTAATCCTGGCCTATGTCACTAAATCTTACACACAGGTATATATTTTAAGATCTTGCACATTCTCCTCAAGCCCTCCCAAAAGCTAAACTTTGATTTATGGACCAACTGATGATCATCAGCCATTTCAGATTCGAATCGTGCCATTCCAACTCTCCGCTCTTCCCCAAGCGTTCTCACGACTGCAGGAAGTGAGTTTTTGAACTCCTCCAAAGTATGAGTCTGTCTAAGAGTGTCATAGGTTGCTCTGTTTTTAATACTCTGACTCACCTTTCAAAATTACTTTGGTTAATCCTTTCAAACTCAATGTACGTTTAACCAGGGACACAATTTTACATTCTAAATCACTGTCAGTGGGCTTCTGGCACAAGTTCATATGCACTTCAAATGTCTTTCTTCACCTTCTCATACTGTCCAGATACCTCTTCCAATAGGGATACAAATACCTCACTCGTAATACCGACCAGCTTTGTTTGGATTAATTAAACTCACTTGGTCAGTGGTCAGTGCATCCGTTTAGCCACTTTCTCAAATGAAATTAAAAAGACTTCTAAATCCTTTTAATCAAATTTAGACAATGTCTGTACATATTTAAACAGATCCCCCTCAGGCCTTTGCTACCATAGAGTTGTTCATCCTCACTATCCTCCTTATCCAGCCTACCATCTCCCTTCATCTCCACACTGCTAAGTCGACTTTCCTCTCAAATAGCCAATGTTTGAAGTTGAAACTCTTTCTCGTTCTGCTTTTCTTCATTCTTTTTCTATCTTCCTTCTTCCTCTTTTTTAAATTCTACTTTAAATCATATTTCAAACTGTCTCAATTCCTTTTTGTGTCCAAGCTGCTCCATCTGCAAATGAATTCTAGCCATTTCCAAAGATTCTGATGATCTTTCCGCAAAAATTTAAATGTCAAGCTACAGCTGTAATTATCTCCTTTTCTCACAGACAAACACAAACCCAACTCCAGCTTGTCTGCCAATCCTAAACGCTTTGCCTTGCCCACCTTTTGTAAAAGTTACAACTTCACTTCGTCCTCACCCAGAGTACTCTTAGTGACAGAAATAGCCATTACTACACAAAACATTGTACAAACCAACCGAATTCAACACCCACAACAAAAGATCCTAACAACTACAAAATGCTACCTTTGAGCCCAACAATCTCCCTGTGCATATTCTCCACGTCCCTACGTGGGTTTTCTCCCAGGTCCTCCAGTTTGCTCCCACAGTACAAATATATGTAGTTTAGGTGAAATGGCGATGTTAAATTGCCCGTAACGTTCAATGATGTGAAGGTTATTTGCACCAGTCGGGGTAAATATGGAGTAATAGGGGAGGGGAATGCGTCTGGATAATTTACTCTTCGCAGGGTTGGTGTGAACTTGTTTGGCCAAGTGGCCAGCTTCTACTCTGTAGGGATTCTAATCCTGAATCCAATTTGGAATTATCGATTTTGAACTGGACAAGTGTTCCCACTTTGCTATGGAACAGACCAGACTGCCTTAAAATGCTTTAAGATGGTAGCCTGGACGCCAACCTTGTCTTAGGTTTGATTCCCAAAAGTATGGAAACAGGCCATACAGCCCAACAAGTCCACACTGACCCACCGAAGACGTAACCACCCAGCCCCTCTCCCCTACCCCACATTTACCCCTGACTAATGCACCTAACACTATGGCCAATTTAGCATGGCCAATTCACCTGACCTAAACATCGTTGGATTGTGGGAGGAAACCACAGAAGCCAGAGGAAACCCACGCAGATACAGAGAGAATGTGCAAACTCTACACAGTCATCAGTGGGAATTGAACCTGGGTCCCTGGTGCTGTCGCCTCACTACCTTTTAGTAAAGGTAGATGTGAAATGGGTGCTCCAGATGTGATGCGGCTGGTCAAATCACTCAACCTTAACCAAAAGACAATTTATTTAAACACCATAATAAAAATACATACAAAAAGAAGAGAAGTTTAGAATAACTGAACTATTGGAAATCTTAACAGAATATTAGATACAGTACTTTCCACTAATGAAGAGTTTCAATGTACTAACATCCCATAAACTCGTCCCTTGGCAAAAAGACACATCCAATCCAGGAGGAAACAGCAACAAGGCAGATTTCAGAGAGAATACAGCTAGGGATCATTTACTGAAGCATCCAACCCTTCTCCCACCCCAGGCACCTGGTAATTGTTACAGCTCAGCAAACCTGGAAAATCTGGTCTGTGAGAGCTGGCCATTGTTATCACTATATATTTTTTAAAAAACACCCTAAAAGCCTCCTAAGTTATTTACTTCAGCCGTTTGCAGTAGGAAGTTCGGCCTTTAAGATCTCTCTTTAACGAAAAGGAGAAAATAAACTTTTTTAAAAAGTGAGAGCATTGTCAGAGATGTCAGACACCTGGTCTTTTACAATAATACTCAAGGGGATTCCTCGTGTTACTGACCACACAATCAGCTCAGAGGGACAAATACAGATGTCAGACCTTCAGTGGGCAGGCACAGACCATCTTTCAAAGACATGAGTCAAAGTTGCTGTCACCCCTATCCAACATGGAGCACCACATGGGATACACTGGGAAGTGAACAACCGACCGATACACACACACACGCACACACCCCTTTCCAATATGGAACACCACATGGAAGTGAATAACAGGCTGACAACACACTACCTACCTCTTTCCCACCTCCCACCCCCATCCGTGGAACACCACATGGCACACACTGGGAAGTGAACAACAGCCTGACACACACCATTTCATTGCTTCTGAGCTTCACAATGCCAGCACTCAACACACTAGAGAGTCAAAGCCCAAGGCTAGGAAAAGATACAGGGGGATAGAGAGATTAAAGACAGAAACAGACAATTAACTAACTGAGAGCATGTTGTGGAAAAATGGAGAAAAAGACTGGGTAGTGGGACTAACTGGAGAATTTATCACTTAAAGAGCAAAAGTACAAGAACGAGATCATTGAATGAAGGTATTTTCGGATCAGGTGAAATGGATTGTTTAATCAAATTCTGAATCGGTTTCACGGAACACTTCAAACAACATACGCTGTGATAAGATGACAGGCCAACATGGAGAGCTGTGCAGACTATGCTAGTGCATTGCTCAGTAAACTGGATTATCTGTCCAGTATGAGGAGTATTGAAAACTATACTTAAAGGAAACCAGGTTAAATATGAACAACTGGCAGGAAATTGGATAATCCACACAGAGGGACTGAGGGACGTTTCATGGACAGATGAGTTAAAGTACTTGAGAATAGTAAAGTAAAGGCATTGCCAGACACAATAGCGATATAGATCAGCGTGCACAGGAATGTCAGATGGATGGAAATTTGTTCTGAGTTCGAATCAGATTTGTTTCTTCAGATTTCAACCCGAGAGTGTCAGCAGCAGATTGTTGTCATCATTAAGTCTGTATTTCATGGCTCAAGGTTTAAACAGCAGATGAGTTATGCCAGTGAAGTATATTCTGGAACAGTGAATAGTTAAAGTTAATAATGGTCAGGGCATGATGTCAGGAATCAGCTCATGGCCAAAGGGATGACCAATGTTGTGATTTGTCTGGTTAAGACACCACCTGCAGGTTCCCCTCCAAGCCACTCACTACCCTAGCTTTGAAATATACCGGTGTTCCTTCACAGTCGTTGAGTCAAAATCCTGGAATTCCCTCCCTACCAGCATTATGGGTCAACCGACAGCAAGTGGACTCCAGCGATTCAAGAAGGCAGCTCACTACAACCTTCTCAAGGGCAAATAGAGGGAGGCTATCAATGCTGGCCAACCAGCGACACCCAAGTCCCAGAAATGAATGAATAAAAATATTGGCCAGGGATGAGATGGAGTCCCAGGAAGGACACGGAGTTTGTAAACATAATAGAGGACAATGACCTCCAGGCTCCCAATATTTAAATAACAAGGACAGTGAGACAATGGTTCACATCTGAAACTGAGTAGGTCAACATAGAGACCCATGAGTCACACTGGCAGAATCAAGGAGGGAGTAAGTAATTGAACAAGTTCACTGATGCAGTTATACGTGATCTGCAGAGTGAATATCTGGATTCAGAGTCTCAACATGGACAATACTAGTGGCAAGAAGTGAAGACTATATGAAAGAACAGTAATGCAGTCGTAACTGGTTTAAAGGAAAACATATCTGGACAGTGAGACTTACCAGGAATACCAATGATAGACAGGAGAGGATAATAAAAATATTGAATAATGCGAAGAGCACAATAAATCTGCGAATGCAATGACAACCAATAATAATTTGTAGAAAGAAACCAAACATAATCGAATAAACTCCTGTACATTGTTGTAACGTTCCAGTCCAAAGTTCTCAGATTCTGATCCATTTTTGGAACATTCCAGTCTAATGTTCTCAGATTCTGATCCATTGTTGTAACATTCAAGTCTAACGTCCTCAGATAATGATCTCTCCACCCCCTTCTCTCTGGAGCTGCTGATCCCTGTTAGTGCTGTCAGTGATGTTTCCGCTCATACTATGGCATAACACATTGAATGGAGTCCATTGATCATTAAAAGATGGAAACTCTCCACTGGGATAATTACAAAACATGGTGACTGACATTAATCAAAGTCATTAAACAAACAAGTTCAGTTAACCCTTTCCTTACATAACATTTCACATCACAATAAAAGGGAATATCTACTCAATCTGAATGGAATGGATGAGGGTTACTGATGAATGGTCTATAAATCTTGCAATTTATAAAAACATTTTCATTGTATGTGGGAATATTGCCAGAGCACTGCGGGGCTGTATATGTCCCACTCTGTTTATAAAGGAGAAAGGGACAGGGATAAATTAACAGACAAGTTAACTAAGATGTCTGGTGGGAAGATTACGGGATGCATCAACTCAAGGGACAAATTTAGGATTGCAGATGCTGGACATCAGAGTCGAGAATGTGGTGCAGGAAAAGCACAGGCTGTCAAGCAGCATTGGAGGAGCATCGACATTTCTTGTGTAAGCTTTTCATCATGAATGAGGTTTGTGGCCCAAGGGTACTAAGAGATAAATGGGAAGGGGATGGTGCTGGGGGAAGGTAGCTGAGAATGTGATAGGTCGATGAAGTTGGGGTTGGAGGTAAAATGTCGGAGAGGAAGTTGGAGTGGATGGGGAGAAGGAAGATGTACAGATAGGACAGGTCATGGGGCGGTGCTGAATTGGTAAGGTGGATCTGGGATAAGGTGGGGGGAGGGGCAATGAAGAGACTAGTGAAATCCTCATTGACCCCATGTGGTTGCAGGGTCCCAAGGCAGAAGATCAGTATTTCTTCCTCTAGGCATTGGATGGTCAAGGTTTGGCGGTGGAGGATGCCTAGGACCTGAATGTCTATGGCGGAATGGGAGGGGGAGTTAAAATGTTCAGCCACGGGGTGGTGGGGTTTGTTGGTGCCGATGACCCAGAGATATTCTCTGAAGTGTTCCACACGTTGGCAACCTGTCTCCCCAATGTCGAGGAGACAACAGGAGCAACGGATACTGTAGGTGACTTCTGTAAGGACAGGTAAAACTCTGAAGGATGTGGAAGGATCCTTTGGGGTCTCGGAAAAAGGTTAGGGTCCTGGTTTTCCAATTCGTGCGGTGGCAGTGGAAGGTGCCAGGAGTGAAGGCTGGGTTGGTGGGTGGTGTGGACCTGACAAAGGAGTCACGCTGGGAATGTTCTTTATGGAAAGCAGATCAGGGTGGGAAGGGAAATATGTCCATGGTAGTGGGGTCTGTTTGTAGGTGGCGCAAATGGGGGAGGATAATGCGTTGTATCTGGAGGTTTGGTGGGATGGAAGGTAAGGAACGGGGTGTTCTTTTCCTGTTGAGTTTGGAGGGGTGGGATTCGAAGGCGAAGGTGTGGGAAGTGGATGACATGCACTGGATGGCATCGTCGACCATGCGGGAGGGTAAATTGCTGTCTTTGAAGAAGGAGGCCATCTGGAATATATATTGGGTTCAAAGAGTGATGCAGGAAAAACACAGCGGGTCAGGCAGCATTCGAGGAGCTGGAAACCTCGACGTTTTCACACTCTTGACTCTAATCTCTCGCATCTGCAATACTCACTTTCGCTAGTTTTAGTCACTTCTGTAATACTGCCTTTAATCCTGTTCACACTGCTACAGGAAAGGTGTTGTTAAACCAGAAAGCATGCAGAAAAGATTTCCAAATATATTGACAGTGTTGTGCAGGATGGTGGTGGCGAGTGATGTTGAGCCACATGGAGAGTATGAATAGGCCTGGAACTATGTTCCCTGGAGCGTTGGTTCTAAGGAGTGACCTTACTGAGGTTTATTGCGGTGAATTCCGATGCTCCAGGATGAGCAAGGCCAAAGGCCAGGGAAATAGACAGAATAGTTATTCACATTGAAACTGGACAATTACTCACGGGACAACACGTTGCTGAACTATTGAGTTAGACTGAAGAATGGGACTGGCTGGCAGAGTCAGAATTTGGAGGGTCCAATCACATGATTGCGAACAAAAATAAAGGCATTGCCATATCAACTGAAAGGAGCAGTTATGTCACATTCTCAATCCACCTCACAGAACCAGACCAGATACTATAAACCCAGAGGAGATATCAGTTCAGCATGGAGCACTGCGCAGACCATTCTAGTATACTGCTGAACACAACCCTGCAATCAGTCCAGAGCATAACGCTGTGCACATTACAGCAGTGCATTGATCTATAAACCCAGATAAGCTATGTGACCAGGGTGTGGAATTGTGTCCATCACCCTAGTACATTGCTCAGTAACACTGTGTGAGACCACTGCCCAGTGAGGGGAAACTTGCAGCCCATGCTGGAAGTGACAGGATGTGCAGCTCCCATCCAATTACAGCTCCATATCTCCCTTGTGCCATGACATGGGGGTGCTGTGGGTGTGAACATCACTGCCAGAGAGAGATGGCCGGGAAATCAGTTAAAGTATCAACAAATGGGAGGGGTTTGGGGAATAGACAGAGTGAGCGAGATTGAGAGACAGTGTCATGGAAGGATGTGTGCATGGTTCCAGAATGCTGAAATGAAGAAATTTCTACCGTATCTTGCACCATGAGCCAATGTTCCCAGGAATGATGGGTGAACAGGATATTGGCGTGAGCATGGTCTGAGCTCAGCGCCCAGCTCAGTGCAGTAGCTGCAATCTGAAGAAATGTCCAGCAACAAAGAACACGCGTCAATAACCTTCCCTGCTCTATCAGGAGTAACACAAATTCCCAGCTCGGCGAACAGAACCACAACAATCAGGATAAGGCTCACCATATTCTCCCTGCTTCCGCAAACCCACTGTATATCTGTTATAGCGCCTACCCCCGAACAAGGCTCATGCTCCACCACTCTCACTACTGCATGCAGTCTCTCTCACTCTCTTTCTCTCTCTCTCGCTCCACTTTACCTCCCACACAAATAACACTACATGGATATAACACTGTGGACTGACTCCCTCTGGACACCATCCCACCTGCACCAGACTAACAGCAGGGCCACCCACGCCCACCCTCCCTCCCTTCCTTGCTCCCATTCCAGGAGAAACAGCCTGGAATAGGATAGAATGGGCCAAGCTGGGTGGTGGAGTTCCCGATATCAGTTCCCTACCCCCTCCCCCCACCTCATGTGGAGAGGACCGGGATGCCTCGTGTGGAGACTCTGAAACATCCACGTCCTACCGACCGAGTAAAGAGCAATGTTCAGTGAAGGGAAATTCTCACTTTAAACCCACAGGAAGTTCCGTTTCCAGGGCACAACTTAGAAGCCGTGGCCCTGATGCCATCTCCCTTTTGTGTCGAGCTGGTACAAATGGAATCCCTATGGTTTCAGTGGGAAGGAGGGTGTGCTCAAAACACACCGCCACCACCACCTCCCAGGCAGGGAGCACGGAGGCTCCCCCCTACACCTCCTCCTGTAAACAGCTCAGATACTGAAACTAATCTGTGATATTTACTGCTCTCCCCACTTGTCCTGACATCTTCAATAAGATGTGCACATATACACCCTCTGCTCCTACACCCCTTTATAATGGTCCAGAATTTTTAATATT
Organism: Chiloscyllium plagiosum; assembly: GCF_037043375.1. Taxonomy (NCBI): domain Eukaryota; kingdom Metazoa; phylum Chordata; class Chondrichthyes; order Orectolobiformes; family Hemiscylliidae; genus Chiloscyllium; species Chiloscyllium plagiosum. Next base: position 75,953,919 of record NW_028270177.1, read on the forward strand.
GACTTTCCGAGTTAATCCTACCAAGGTGCATCATCTCACACTGCTCTGCATTGATCCTGATCTGCCATAAACCTGAAAACTACACCAACGTGTCACTGTCCTGTTAGAGTTCTACACTGTCCGCCACACACTTTATAATTCTTCCAGGTTTGGTATCTGCGAACATTGAAATTGTCATACAGTCACACTCCACTCAGAAGTACTGACTCACTCACTGTTGTGAGCAAGTATAATATTAACACACTCCCTAAGGACAGACTTAAATATTGACACACACCAGACAGAATAACTGAAATATTGACAAGGTCATCGTGGAGCAAGAGAAATACTGACAGACAGTCCATGTCTATATTAGTTTCTGTGCATTAGTGAGTGTCTCTATGTCTCGGTATTAGTGTGTGTTTATCTGTGTGTATCAGTGTGAAGCGAGTCTGCAGTCTCTGTGGTGCTTAAAGTACTTAAAGCCCCGACATGAGATCCGAGGAAGGGTCCTTTCATTTCTGTCCACAGCTGCAGTCAGAACTTCTGAGCTTTCTGTTGCTGCCAGTCTCTGCTGGCCTCCCCACACCACTGTACAGGTGGGAGTGGAGAGTAAAAAAGACCCTCTTGGGAGTCATCTACAGGCCCCAAAACAGTAGTCTGGATGTCGGATGTAAGTTAAATCAGGAGCTGAAATTTGCCTGTCGCAAAGATGTCACTACAGTTGTTATGGGGGATTTTAACATGCAGGTAGACTGGGAGAATCAGGATGGTATTGGGCCTCAAGAAAGAGACTTTGTGGAGCGCCTCAGAGATGGATTCTTAGAGCAGCTGGTGCTGGAGCCGACCAGGGAGAAGGCAATTCTGGATCTGGTATTGTGTAACGAACCAGAATTGGTCAGAGACCTCGAAGTGAAGTAGCCATTGGGAAGTAGTGACCATAATACAATAAGCTTCAATCTGCAATTTGAGAGGGAGAGGGTACAGTCGGAAGTGACAGGACTTCTGTTGAATAAAGGGAACTATGGAGCTATGAGGGAGGAGCTTGCCAAAGTTCAATGGTGCAATACCTTAGCAGGGATGACCGTGGAGGAAGAATGGCGATATTTCTGTGTATAATGCAGAAGTTGCAGGATCAGTTCATTCCTAAAAGGAAGAAAGATCCCAGGAGGAGGCATGGGCGGCCGTGGCTGACGAGGTAAGTAAAGAAACATATAAAGTTAAAAGAGAAAAAGTATAACATAGCTAAGATAAGTGGGAAAACTGAGGACTGGGAAGCTTTTAAAGACCAACAGAGGATTACTAAGAAGGAAATACGCAGAGGAAAAATGAGGTACGAAGGTAAACTGGCCAAGAATATTAAGGAGGATAGTAAAAGCTTTTTTAGGTATGTGCAAGGCAAAAAAAATGGTTAGGACAAAAGTTGGGCCCTTGAAGACAGAAACAGGGGAATATATTACGAAGAACAAAGAAATGGCAGAGGAATTAAATGGGTACTTCAGATCTGTGTTCACTGGGGAAGACACAAGCAATCTCTCTGAGGTAACAGTGGCTGAAGGACCTGAACCTAAGGGAATTTATATTTGCCAGCATTTGGTGTTGGAGAGACTGTTTGGTCTGAAGGTTGATAAGTCTCCGGGGCCTGATGGTCTGCATCCCAGGGTACTGAAGGAGGTGGCTCGGGAAATCGTGGATGCGTTGGTGATTATTTTCCAGAGTTCAATAGATTCGGGGTCGGTTCCTGAGGATTGGAGGGTGGCTAATGTTATGCCACTTTTTAAGAAAGATGGGCGAGAGAAAGCAGGAAATTATAGACCAGTTAGTCTGACCTCAGTGGTGGGAAAGATGCTGGAATCTATTATAAAGGATGAAATTACTGCACATCTGGATAGTAGTAACAGGATAGGACAGAGTCAGCATGGATTTATGAAGGGGAAATCATGTTTGACTAATCTTCTTGAATTTTTTGAGGATGTAACTCTGAAGTTGGACTAGGGAGATCCAGTAGATGTAGTGTACCTGGACTTTCAGAAATCTTTTGATAAAGTCCCACACAGGAGGTTAGTGAGTAAACTTAGGGCGCATGGTATTGGGGGCAAAGTACTAGATTGGATTGAAAATTGGTTGGCTAATAGGAAACAGAGGCTAGTGATAAACTGCTCCATTTCGGAATGGCAGGCAGTGACCAGTGGGGTACCGCAGGGATCCGTGCTGGGACCGCAACTTTTTACCATATATGTTAATGATATAGAAGATGGTATCAGCAATAACATTAGCAAATTTACTGATGATACAAAGCTGGGTGGCAGGGTGAAATGTGATGAGGATGTTAGGAGATTACAGGGTGACGTGGACAAGTTACGTGAGTGGGCAGATGCATGGCAGATGCAGTTTAATGTGGATTAATGTATGGTTATCCACTTTGGTGGCAAGAAAAGGAAGGCAGACTACTACCTCAATGGAATCAATTTATGTAAAGGGGCAGTACAGAGAGATCTGGGTGTTCTTGTACACCAGGCAATGAAGGCAAGCATGCAGGTACAGCAGGTAGTGAAGAAGGTTAATAGCATTCTGGCCTTCATAACAAGAGGAATTGAGTATAGAAGCAAAGAGGTGCTTCTGCAGCTGGACAGGGCCCTGGTGAGACCACACCTGGAGTACTGTGTGCAGTTCTGGTCTCCAAATTTGAGAAAAGACATTCTGGCTATTGAGGGAATGCAGCGTAGATTCACGAGGTCAATTACTGAAATGGCAGGATTACCTTACACTGAAAGACTGAAGCGACTGGGCTTGTATACCCTTGAGTTTCAAAGACTGAGAGGGGATCTGATTGAGATGTATAAGATTATGAAAGGATTGGATACTCTGGCAGTAGGAAACATATTTCCACGGATGGGTGAGTGCCGAACCAGAGGACACAGCTTAAAAATACGGGGTAGACCATTTAGGTCAGAGCTCTGCATTCCACACAGAGAGTGGTGGCTGTGTGGAATGCTCTGCACCTGAGAGCAGTGGAGGCCCACTTCCTGGATTCATTTAAGAAAGAGTTGGATAGAGCTCTCAAAGATAGTGGAATCAAGGGTTATGGAGATAAGGCAGGAACAGGATACTGATTAGGAATGATCAGCCATGATTATATTGAATGGCGGTGCAGGCTCGAAGGGCTGAACGGTCTTCTCCTGGACCTATTGTCTATTTTCTGTTGCCTATTGTCTATTATCAGGGATCCAGTTTTGGAGGGACAGACGGAGGGCAGCAGCTCACAGCACCATCAACACACACACACACACACAGACGCACGCATACACATACACAGACACTGACACACACGTACATACAGACACACACCCCCACACACACAGACACACAGACACGCACACAGACACACATACACGGACACACAAACACAAACAGTCACACACAGACAGACATACAAACACACACAGGCACAAACACACACTGACACGCACACACACACTCACAGAAACAGGCACACACAGATGCAGACATACACATACGCATACACAGTGTCAGACACAGACAAACACTCACAGGAACAGGCACACACAGATGTAGACACACACGCAGTCAAACACAGTTACATATACAGATGCATACACACTCACAGAAACAGAAACACACGCAGACACACATACAGCAGCACACAGACACAAACACAGATACTGACAGAAACCCCACTCCCACACAGACACACGCACATACACACCCAGATGAAGAGAGACACAGAGACGTACAAACAGACATACAGAGACATACACATGCTCACGGACACACATACACGCGCGCGCGCACACACACAACACACACAGCCAGATTTCACCAGTTTCATCATTTCCCCTCCCCCCACCTTATTCCAGATCCAACCCTCCAACTTGGCACCTCCTTCTTGACCTGTTCTACATGTCCATCTTCCTTCCCACCTATCCACTCCACACTCCGCTCCGACCTGTCACCTTCATCTTCATTTAACAATCACCTTCCCAGCTACCTTGCCTCCAGCACCACCCCCTCACATTTATCCCTCAGACCCCTTGGCCCACAAGCCTCTTTCCTAATGAAGGGATTATGCTCGATATTTCGACTCTGCTGCTCCTTGTATTCTGCCTGAATGGTTGCGGTTTTTCTGCACCACACTCTTTCAACACAGACACACAAATGCACACACACAGACGCAGAAACACACACACAGACACAGAAACATACACACACAGACTGACACAGAAACACACAGACAGACAGAAAGACAAACACACATACCGACACACGCACAAAGGCACAAACAGCCACACTTCCCACCCACGAAGACATCCACCCCCCCCCCCCCCCACACACACACAGACACCCACAATCCCCACACACGCACACATACAAAGAACAAAGAAGAAGAACAAAGAAAATTTACAGCCCAGGAACAGTCCCTTCGGCCTGAGCCGATCCATATGTACTGTCCAAACCTGTCGGTCAATTCCTAAGCATTTGTATCCCTCTGCTCCCCACCTACTCATGCATCTGTGCAGACGCATCTTAACTTAATCTACCGTGCCTGCCACTATCACCTCTGCTGTCAATGCGTTCCAAACGCCTTCTGTGTGAAGTACTTGCCGCGTGTATCCCACTTAAACTTTCCACCTCTCATCTTGAAAGCATGATCTGTTTATTGAATCCCTCACCCTGGGAAAAAAGCTTGTCTCTATCCAGCCTGTCTATGCCCTTCACGATTTTGTAAACCTCGGCAGGTCCCCCCTCACTCTCTTTTTTTCTCGTGAACATAAACCTAACCTACTCAACATCTCTTCATAGCTAGCACCTCTCATACGAGGCAACATCCTCGTAAACCTTCTCTGCACCCTCTCCAAAGCGTCCACATCTTTTTGGTAATGTGGCGACCAGAACTGTACACAATATTCTAAATGCGGCCGAACCAATGTCTTGTATAATTTTAACATGACTTGCCAGCTCTTATACTCAATATCCGGTCCAATGAAGGCAAGCATACTATATGCCTTCTTGACCACTCTATCCACCTGTGCAGCAACCTTCAGTGTACAATGGACCTGCTTTCCCAGATCTCTCAACCCATTAACTTTTCCCAAGGCTCTTCCATTCATTGTATAATTCGCTGTAGAATTAGACTTACCAAAATGCATCACCTCACATTTACCTGGAATGAACTTTATCTGCCATTTTTCTGCCCAACTCTCCAGTCTATCTGTATCCTCCTGTATTCTCTGACAGTCTGTTATGTTTTCTGCTACTCGACCAATCTTTGTGTCATCTGCAAACTTGATGATCAGACCAACGGTGCCCTCTTCTAGATCATTTATGTATATTACAAACAACATGGTCCCAGCATTGACCTCATGTGGAACACCGCTGGTCACCTTTCTCCATTTCGAGAAATTCCCTTCAACTACTACTCTCTGTCTCCTGTTGCTCAACCAGTTCTTTATCCACCTAGCTGCACACCATGTGACTTCACTTTCTCCATTAGTCTACGATGGGGAACCTTATCAAACGCGTTACTAAAGTCCATGTATATGACATCAACAGCGCTTCCTTCATCTAACAACTTGGTGACTTACTCGAAGAACTCTATTAAGTTGGTAAGGCACGATCTTCCCCGTACAAAACCATGTTGCCTATCGCTGATAAGCTCATTCCTTTCGAAATATAAATAGATCCTATCTCTTCGTAATCTCTCCAGCACATTCCCCACCACTGACGTCAGGCTCACTGGTCTGTAGTTACCCAGAATATCCCTACTACCCTTCTTATACAGGGGGACAACATAAGCTACCCTCTCGTCCTCTGGCACCACGCCTGTATTAAAGGATGCCACAAAGATATCTTTCTGGGCCCCAGTTATTTCCTCTCTCGCCTCACTCAACAACCTGGGACAGATCCCATCCGGCCCTGGGCATTTGTCCACCTTAATAGCCTGTGGCATACCCAACACATCTTCTACTTATGCCAATGTGACCCAGACTAATCAAACGTCTATCTCTATTCTCAAGATTCATCATGTTCCTCTCGTCAGTGCACACTCTCAGGTTCGGCACACAGCCTTCCTTCATTGTCTTTTAGTGGACCAATCCTTTCGCTAGTTACCCACTTGCTTCCTATATAAGAACAAAATGCTTTGGGATTTTCCTTAATTCTGCTTGCTAAAGCTATTTCATTACCCCTTTTCGCCCGCTTGATTCCTTGTTTAAGACTTGTCCTACTCTTCCGATATTTCTCCAGGACCCGTTCTGTTCTCAGCTGCCTAGATCTTATGTACGCTTCCCTTTTCCTCTTGGCTAGTCGTACAATTTCTGCTGTCATCCACGGTTCACGAATCTTGCCCTTCCTATCCTTTGCCTTCAACTGGACATGCCCATCCTGCACTATCTTTAGCCTATCTTTGTAAGCCTCCCACTTCTCAAATGTAGACTTCCCTTCAAATAGCTGTCCCCAATCCACATTTCCCAGCTCTTGCCTAATTTTGATATAATTGGCTTTGGCCCAGTTTAGTACTCTTCCGTGAGGACCACTGTCTTCTTTATCTACAAGTATTCTAAAACTTACGAAATTGTGGTCACTTCCAAAATAAATCCCCCACCGCAACTTCTACCACTTGTCCTGGCTCGTTACCAGTACCAGGTCCAATATGGCCCCTTCCCTCGTCGGACTATTGACATACTGCTCAAGACAACTCCCCTGGATGCTTCGTACAAATTGGACTCCATCCAGAACTCTGACTCTAAGTGTATCCCAGTCAATGTTGGGAAAATTAAAGTTTCCCTACAAAATTTTGTAGTGTACAAAATCCCATGCAAGGACTGCACAAAACACTACATAGGATAAACAGGAAGATAGCTAACGATACACATCCATAAACACCAACTTGCCACGAAACGACACGACCAGCTATCCTTAGTAGCCACACACGCAGATGACAAGCAACATGAGTTCGACTGGGACAACACTACTATTATAGGACAAGCCAAACAGAGAACAGCCAGGGAATTCCTCGAGGCATGGTACTCGTCCACAGACTCAATCAACAAGCACATCGACCTGGACCCAATATGCCGGCCACTGCAACGGACAGCTGGATATGACAACCGGAAGTGGCAGATTCAAACCACTATAAATGCCGGAGGAAACATCACAAAAGCGCTTCACAGGAGGCTCCCAAGCACTGAGGATGTCACCTAGACAGGGGAAGAAACGTCTGCAACACAATTTCCCAGCTCGGCGAACAGAACCACAACAACGAGCATCCGAGCTACAAATCTTCTCACAAACTTTGAGGTGTTTGATATGCTTGTCGTTGTTGGACAGTGTATTGAATACAGGAGTTGGAAGGTCATATTGTAGCTGTACAGGACATTGGTTAGGCCACGATTGAATACTTCGTGCAATTATGGTCCCGTTATTCGAGGAAAGATGTGTGAAACGTGAAAGAATTCAGAAAAGATTTACAAAGATATTGCCAGGCTTGGATGTTTTGAGATTTATGGAGAGGCTAAATATGCCGGATTATTTTCCCTGAAGCATCAGCGTTTGAATTGTGATCATAGAGGTTTATATACTCAAAAGTAGAATGCGTAGTGTCAATAGCCAAGGTCTTTTCTCCAGGATAGCATGTTCTAAAGCTAGAGGACGTAGGTTGAAGTTCAGAGGGGCGAGACTTAAAAGGAATGTAGGGGGCAACGCTTTCAAAGAGAGGGTGCTTTATATGTAACGAGCTGCCAGAGGAAGTTGTGCAGGCTGGGACAATTACAACATTTAAAAGGCATCTGGACGGGCACGTGAATAGGAGGTGATTAGGGGGATATAGGCCAAATGCTGGCAAATGGAACTACACTAATGTAGGTCATCTGTTTGGCAGGGACAGGGTTGCGTAGATCTGGGTAGCTCTATGACACTTTGTCCTCTGTAAATCTTTCTCCTGTCATCTTAAAATTACCCCCAGTCTTGAAATCCACCACCGTAAGGAAAGGGCAACATCCATTCAACATTATCTATACACTTAAATGTTTGATAATGCCTCAACCTTCTACGCTTCAGTGGCAAAGGTCCCAGTACATTGAGCCTGTCCATAAACACTCCATTCCCAACAACATACCGAAAAATCCTTTCTGAACCCTCTCCAGTTTAATAATATCCTCAATAAATACACAGTACTTCAGGAGAGACCTCACGAATGTCCAGTGCAACCTGAAGATAATGTTCCAGCTCCTGTACTCAAAGGTCTGAGCAATGAAGGCTAGCAAACCAAACGCCTTCATAACCACCGTGCCTACACATGGTGCAAACTTAAAAAAAATGCCAGAACCCTAGATATCTCTGTTCTACAATACTACCAATGGCCCGACATTTAATTGTAGGTGTCCTCTCCTTGTTTGTTTTCTCAAATTGTGATACATTGTTATTATTGAAATTAAACTCCATCTGCCACTCCTCAGTCCAGTTACTAATAGTACTGGGGAAGAAAGGCTGGACAGTAATCAGCTGCCTTGGATTCCTTCGTAGTTTAAAGAAGACAGCAGTCGCACGTTAGAAGCAGGAAAGAGTGATTGGTGTTTTTGATCCAGAAAGTATGCTCTTTCTTCGTCTCTGGTGTTCAGTAATAAATATCTATTCCAGATCCTTTATAGTGCAGAGTGTTTCTGCAGGATGCTTTCTCCCTCATATTGCAGATGTCAGATAATAGCCACTTCAGGTGGAAACCATAGCCAAGCAATTAAAGATCTTCATAGTTTATCTCGAAGATAGCGCACATAAACTCAACATTCTCGAGTTGAAGTGAGTACGTTTCACTTGTTTAACAATGTAATTCATTTAACTGTGTAAGTCAGTAAAGTGAACCAAATTTTAATGAATCCACACCGAGCTGAAAGCTGACATTTAAAATGTGACCCAAAATCTGGGCATGGTTTAAGACTTGTATAGTGAGTACACCCATGCCTCTGAGCCAGAGCTCTGGGTTAGATTCCAATACATGAACTTGCGTGGTAGTGTCTCTCACTCTGGACCAGAATGTCTGGATTCAAGACCTGCCTGTCACAGAAGTATGTCACAGTATTTCAAAAGTGTCTGATGAACAAACAGACAGAAGAATAATGTTGCAGCTTCAGGGATTGTTGCCAAATGGTGGTAGTATGTCTACCTCTGAGCCCATAAGTTTAGATTCAAATCCCACAGAGGTGTTTCATAATGTGGCTGAACAAGTTGTTAAAATGAATTTAGAATTGTGATGAGATGAAGAAGGAAGAGGAGTCAGTCAGTTAGGCCCAGGTTTACTGAAAACACAGCCATTCGTGTTGATTGGAGTCAAACCTGCACATTCGAGAGGTTCATAAAATCATGAAGACGATGGATAAGGTCAATATTCAGGGTCTTTTCCCCAGTGTAGGGAAGTCCAAAACTAGGGGACATAGATTTAAGATGAGATGGATAACATATAAAAGGGACCTAAGGGGACCATTTTCATACAGAAGGTGGTGTATGTATGCAACGAGCTGCCAGACGAAGTGGTGGAGGATGGTACAATTGCATCATTTAAAACGCATCTGGATGGGGATATGAATTGGAAGGGTTAAGAGGGATATGGTACAAATGCTGGAACATGAAACTAAGTTAACTTACGACATCTGCTTGGCACGACTGAGTTTGACCAGAGCGTCTGTTTCTGTGCTGTACATTTCTATGATTCATTGACCAATTAAACATGATCTCGTTGTAATCTTATGTAATCTTCTTCACCTTCCACTATATTACTAATCTTGTTGTCATCTGTAAATTTGCTCACCATACTTTGTATAATTCTCATCTAAATAATTGATGTAAATGACAACCAAAAGTGGATCCAACAGCAATCCCTTTGGAATGCCGCTGGTCACAGGCCTCCAGTCCAAATGTCAACTTTCCTCCACCACCCACTGCCGCCTGCCAATAAGCTGAAACACACACATGCATAAAGACATAGAGCACAGACACAGTTCCGCTTTAAGACAGAGATAGATATATTCTGATTGAGA